>NC_091129.1:70932661-71268911 GCF_040183065.1 Periplaneta americana | reverse complement strand
AGGATATTCAAAAATATATTTTAAAATACGCCATTACATAAAATCGAATACTTCAATTCGCATGAAAAAAATAAATGACAATTTACTGAACATTTTCATTAGGCTGTCAAATTTTCATAATGGGATCTTAAAAAATAAGGAAGTTATAAATTAAAACGACTCGCCGTGTAAAGGATGATCTATGCCGCTGCGCCATTCGCCATCACTGCTGCTGGTCACTGCGAGAAGCGTTTCCGCGTTGACGACTGGTGCGCGTCACACGTCTGATTTCAGTTAGTTTCGGTATTTCTGATGAATCAGAATAGGGTTTTATTGCTAACTTTCCATTAACTGGAACCACACAGTGAACACTTCTTGTTCCGGGAACAGTCTTGAGGCCGGCAAACCTTTGAGGATTTAGATTTTGTAACTACTTCTTCATGTTTTTCAATGGATGTGAATGACACTATAATTCCCTGTATATTGCATTTTGACCAATCATACAGTCCTTTAGTAGTTGAAATTAGAGTTCCTGGCTTTTGCAGCGATTCGTTTGATTGTACCCCTTACACTGTCATTGGGCCCTTTACTGTGACTAGTTCCAAAGAAATGCCACTCCGCAGGTATTTGAAAATAGTGTTCATGATTGAGTAGATTAACGGATTTTTTTGTTCTTGTATTCGCTAGCTGCTCCATCACTGAAATCACATATTTCAGATATTTCGGTATGTGTTTGTTTCAGATGTTCTATCATTTGCCTTTAAAAAACATGAACTGTTGCACTATTGTGAACTAAGCATTCCGAAATTACTGAAAAACAAAGGTTCTCTAAATTACCACCAACTGAATTTCTGTAATATACTGTGAATGGGTGTATTGTTGCTTGAGAAGTACTCCAGTGATGATCTTGTGTAGCATCCTGATAATGAAACTGTAATTCTCTGAAAAATCACCAATGATAATGAACTCACCGGGCTTTATTTCATTTTTCAGCTACTTTAAATAATTTGCTTGGGACTTTGCAATGAAGTTGTGTACAGTATCTTGAATTTTTTAAGCCAACCAATGAAGTTATTAATGAAATTTACACAGTCACTTTTCACTAAAATCATATTGGCCCTATCAGTTGATGTCCATTCCTTGTACTAAATTTCTCTGTAACAATGACGTCAATATTCCTGATAGATTTCTCATAGGTACATTTATAGTTCCTTACTTTCAGGAGCATATGCTTCTTCACTCGTTGAACTTTCCGCCTCTGTTTGTAAACATTCTTTTTCGCTTATTGATTTGTCGACCTTACTTTCAGTCCCAGCAACTTCACTAATTATTTCAATTTTTGAAATCTTGTAGCTGTTTCAATAGCCTAAATATTTCCATGCAATTTAGCTCTTTTCTGTAAACAGCCCCAGGGAAAATCACTTTCTGTACGGCCTCGTAATTTCGGTCGAATGGTCAAAATTTGTATAAACACTTCTTTTGATATTATTAACATGGTGAAAGAAAAAATTTAACTTTTTTATCTGCCCCCATTAGAATGTTTGCTTGTAAGTGGAATGAAGTTACAGGAGAATGGAGAAAGTTACGCAACGCAGAACTACATGCATTGTATTCTTCACGTGACATAATTAGGAACATTAAATCCAGACGTTTGAGATGGGCAGGACATGTAGCATGTATGGGCGAACCCAGAAATGCATATATAGTGTTAGTTGGGAGACCGGAGGGAAAAAGACCTTTGGGGAGGCCGAGACGTAGATGGGAGGATAATATGATAATGGATTTAAGGGAGGTGGGATAAGATGATAGAGAGTGGATTAATCTTGCACAGGATAGAAACCAATGGCGGGCTTATGTAAGGGCGGCAATGAATCTGACGGTTCCTTAAAAGTCATTTGTAAGTAAGTAATGAATACTGGGTTCAATTTCCAACAGATTCTCTGAAACTTTTAGTGGACATTGACATTGATTAACAGGTTTTCACCCAACTACTTCATATTATCGGCGGCCGGGTAGCTCCGTTGGTAGAGCAGCTGGCTACGGACTGGAAGGTCCGGGGTTCGATCCCAGGTGGTGACAGGATTTTTTCTCGTTGCCAAACTTTCAGAACGGCCCGGTTCACTCAGCCTCCTATAAAATTGAGTACCGGGTCTTTCCCGGGGGTAAAAGGCGGTCAGAGCGTGGTGCCGACCACACCACCTCATTCTAGTGCCGAGGTCATGGAAAGCATGGGGCTCTACCTCCATGCCCCCCCCAAGTGGCTTCATGGCATGTTACGGGGATACCTTTACCTTTACTTCATATTATCACCAAACGGCCTTTATGATTACGTAATTAAATAATTACAATTATATTGCAGATAGACAATTTCTTCGTGTTTAATTCTCGCTTCCGATTATGTTACCTATAATTCGCATTTACTAATCAACGGTTATTCACAGACAAAACTAAGAAATAGAAGATGGTGCACACTAAAACTTCATATGATCACTTAGGTGGTAAAACAAGTGAAGACAAAAGTCATTTGTTTCCATACATAACTTTACATCGATTTATGTGATGGTTATGATAAATAGTGCTTAATCATCAGACTGTAAACGATTGTGCATTCTATTTTATGTTCTAATATTATATTTTACTTTACATATCTTAAACATGACATAGAATACCAATTTAACGAGGCAGTAGGTCATTTTGTATCAAATCTAGAATAAAAGTGAATAAATTCACACACAACTCTGTTCACAATATTCCACTAATAAATTAATTATCAAACTATAATAATTCAGTTAGGCCTATATGAATCATAGGTCTTTGAAACTGATGTCACTTTTGTTGTATGAATATATTTTTCGATGTAATGAAACGTTTGTTATTAAATACAGAATATTTCAAATTTACAGTATTCATTATAGCATTTTAATGTATTTTTCTAATTAATTTTCAAATACATCTTCTTAAAATTGAGCTGTTGCTAAGTAACGTTAGTATGACGTCAGAATTGTGTTGAATTTCAGCCTCCTTTCTCACCGTCTGGAATTAATTAATATATTTTGGTCTTTTATAAGATTCATGTCACTTGCACAAGGGTCATTACATCAATATTTTTATGTCATGTTCTCATATTTTCTATGTAATATTTATATTCATACTAGCTGAAAGTACCCGGCGTTGCCCGGGTTTTCCTTTCTGCTTCTATTTTCAAATTAACTGTTTGTTAAATTTTCGAAAATTTCGGAAACCCAACTATAGACAACCAAAACGAATTGTTTTACTAAGCTTTCCTCGCACATAAGATGAATCTTTACTTAACTTCACTTACATGAATTAATACTCTTAGCCAAATGCCTGCCAGGTTTAACTAAATTTAAAACAATTGTAGATCAGGCACCGAAATGAAAATATTTCATCATGTGCCTGACGTTCAACTTTGTTTTAAATTTATATATTTATTTGTTTTGTTTATTTATCTCTGCCGGTCAGTTACCGCTAAATTTCAAGTGCTTTATCTTAGTCGTGGCTGTCAGCGTATTAAACACCATTAATTTTTCTGCTGTCTCCTTTCCTCCCCGCCACAAATGTGACGTTGTACAGAGGCAGAGAAAAAATAATTATAAGATCTGCACATTTAACTGAAGCTATGCTGACATACATTTCACGTAATTTCAACTCTATGTGTGCTTTCACTTGAACTTCAGAGACAGCTGATGGTAATTAGAGAACTCCCTTGTTCCCAGTCTGAATCGTTGGGGTGTCATCGTGAGCCTAAATTTATCTATCGGCCGTACCAAAGAATCAATATATACGTATGTAATTCAATTTATATTGAAATATTTTTTACCCCTTGACAGCTGTACTCCCGCTTATATCATACCAGGGCTTTTTAAAATATGACTTAAGTTATAATATCTAACAAATTTAGAACATATTAAATATATTACTTTTTATTTTATATACAGAATGCAGATAGAGTATAATTATGCAAGAAGTCGTTGTTCAGCATAAATAATAATATCCTGAAAGACATCCTATATTATTGAAAATGAAGTCCCCGTTCTTTCCACAACGCTTGACATACTACACTGGCAACCTGATTACACAGATAAAATTATTTCGCAATAACACATTATTGGACATGGGCAAAAATATTTTGGAAGATATATATTTTAGAATTAAGTAGTATATCGAAATGATAGCCGTCCAAATCTTGGATTTAAAATATCGGCATCCCAATCAATTCAAATGAATAAAAATGGAGAAAATGTGAATTAATGTCTTATTTTCAGTGGGCTTATGTATATACACATACTACATTAGGAACATGACAAAAGTCTCATTGATATGCATACAATTCGTTTTCCCGTCTTTTGTATAAAAATGTATATATGTTTAGGTGTGCTCACTTGAAAGCAAGTTACGCAATTATTGACAATATGAAAAACACGGAGATTTAGGTGAATGTCTGCAACTTTGAGCGACTATCCTTGAGCTTTATTTCACTACGGTCATTACGAATGCTAGTTGCACTGAAATGGCAGTTGCTTAAAATCGAATGCATGTTACTGGCTATCATATGAATATGTGGGATAAAAACATATTTTCCTTTCGTTTTGCCAGTTAATACTGTCACTTCTATTACGTTTGGCATGAGTTTTTTCACACCAATTCCTGTTTCATTGCATAGTTCTTGTGGATCAATATTTCGCAATAGTACTATTGGTGATTCAATATTAAGTATTAAATTATGTGTTGGCAATCCTTTTGATTTCAAAGAATTTAAGAATTCAGTTTGATAAAACACAGTCTGCTCACTATCTACAACTGTCTCGAGAAACACATAATACGGTTCTGGACTGCATAAGGATACTTACTGCATGAATAAATTGTATAGATTTTGGCCTTCATGATGTATCTACAATGTTATTTTATATCGTTTTGCTTTTTCCATGGCCTCATGAAAGTCGATGTTGAATACAACAGATAATAATAAAGAACAATTGACTATAGAAGATTGCATTTTAGTATTATACTATTATATTATGTTTGATCGTATTTATTTTTATGTTTTACTTTTTTAATCAATTTAACGTCCATTTTAACAATTTTAAAATAGCCTATGTTCTTCTCCTGGTTATGAAGGTTAAATGTGCAAACTTTGGTACATATAGGTCAGAGCGTGTAGATTTGTATAGGGAACATACATACATACATACATACATACATACATACATACATACATACATACATACATACACACACATACATACACAAACACACACACACACACATACATACATACATACATACATACATACATACATACATACATACATACATACATACATACATACATACATACATACATACATACATACACACATTCACTTTTATATATTAGACTAGCTGAAAGTACCCGGCGTTGCCCGGGTTTTTCTTTCTGCTTCTGTTTTCAAATCAACTGGTTGTTAAATTTTCGGAAATTTCTGAAACCCAACTATAGACAACCAAAACGAATTGTTTTACTAAGCTTTACTCGCACATAAAGATGAATCTTTACTTAACTTCACTTACATGAATTAATACTCCTTAGCCAAATGCCTGCCAGGTTTAACTAAATTTAAAACAATTGTAGATCAGGCACCGAAATGAAAATATTTCATCATGTGCAAGACGTTCAACTTTGTTTTAAATTTATATATTTGTTTGTTTTCTTTATTTTTCTCTGCCGGTCAGATACCGCTAAATTTCAAGTGCTTTATCTTAGTCGTGGCTGTCAGCGTATTAAACACCATTAATTTTTCTGCCGTCTCCTTTCCTCCCCGCCACAAATGTGACGTTGTACAGGGGCAGAGAAAAAATAATTATAAGATCTGTACATTTAACTGAAGCTGTGCTGACATACATTTCACGTAATTTCATGTCTATGTGTGCTTTCACTTGAACTTCAGAGACAGCTGATGGTGATTAGAGAATTCTCTTGTTCCCAGTCTGAATCGTTGGGGTGTCATCGTGAGCCTAAATTTATTTATCGGTCGTACCAAAGAATCAATATATACATATGTAATTCAATTTATATTTTTTACCTCTTGACAGCTGTCCGCCCGCTTATATCATACCCGGCCTTTTTTTTAATATTACTTGAGATATTATATCTAACAAATTCAGAACATATTAAATATATTACTTTTTATTTTATATACAGAATGCAGATAGAGTACAATTTTGCAAGAAGTCATTGTCAAGAATAAATAATAATATTCCTGAAAGACATCCTATGTTATAGAAAATGAAGTCACCGTTCTTTCCACAACGCTTGACATACTACACTGGCAACCTGATTACACAGATAAAATTTTATTGGACATGGGCAATAATATTTTGAAAGATATATATTTTAGAATTAAGTAGTATATCCAAATGATAGCCGTCCAAATCTTGGATTTAAAATATCGGCATCCCAAACAATTCAAATGAATAAAAATGGAGAAAATGTGAATTAATGTCTTATTTTCAGTGGCTTACGTATATTCACATACTACATTAGGAACATGACAAAAGTCTCATTGATATGCATACAATTCGTTTTCCCGGTCTTTTGTATAAATGTGTATGTATGTTTAGGTGTGCTCACTTGAAAGCAAATTACGCAATTATTGACAATGTGAAAAACACGGAGATTTAAGTGAATGTCTGCAACATTGAGCGACTATCCTTGAGCTTTATTTTACTACGGTCATTACGAATGCTAGTTGCACTGAAATGGCATTTGCTTAAAATCGAATGGCATGTTACTGGCTATCATAAGAATATGTGGGATAAAAATATCTTTTCCTTTCGTTTTGACAGTTAATACTGTCACTTCCATTGCATAATTCTTGTGGATCAATATTTCGCAATAGTCCTATTGGTGATTCAATATTAAGTATTAAATTATCTGTTGGCAATTCTTGTGATTTCAAAGAATTTAAGAATTCAGTTTGATAAAACACAGTCTGCTCACTATCTACAACTGTCTCGAGAAATACATAATATGGTTCTGGACTGCATAACGATACTTACTGCATGAATTGTCTACATTTTGGCCTTCATGATGTATCTACAATGTTATTTTATATCGTTTTGCATTTGCCATGGCCTCATGAAAGTCGATGTTGAATACAACAGACAATAATAAGAACAATTGACTAAAGGAGATTGCATTTTAGTATTATACATGAATGTTTGATAGTATTTATTTTTATTTTTTACTTTTTAAATTGATTTAACATCCATTTCAACAATTTTAATATAGCCTATGTTGTTCTCCTGGTTATGAAGGTTAAATGTGCAAACTTTGGCATATATCGGCCAAAGCGTGTAGATTTGTATTGAGAATATACATACATACATACATACATACATACATACATACATACATACATACATACATACATACATACATACATACATACATACATACATACATACATACATTCATTCATACATACATACATACATACATACACACACACATTCACTTTTATATATTAGATTACTAGCTGAAAGTATCCGGCGTTGCCCGGGTTTTCCTTTCTGCTTCTGTTTTCAAATGAACTGTTTGTTAAATTTTCGAAAATTTCGGAAACCCAACTATAGACAACCAAAACGAATTGTTTTACTAAGCCTTCCTCGCACATAAAGATGAATTTTTACTTAACTTCACTTACATGAATTAATACTCCTTAGCCAAATGCCTGCAAGGTTTAACTAAATTTAAAACAATTGTAGATCAGGCACCGAAAAGAAAATATTTCATCATGTGCCTGACGTTCAATTTTGTTTTAAATTTATATATTTATTTGTTTTGTTTATTTATCTCTGCCGGTCAGTTACCGCTAAATTTCAAGTGCTTTATCTTAGTCGTGGCTGTCAGCGTATTAAACACCATTAATTTTTCTGCCGTCTCCTTTCCTCCCCGCCACAAATGTGACGTTGTACAGAGGCAGAGAAAAAATAATTATAAGATCTGTACATTTAACTGAAGCTGTGTTGACATACATTTCACGTAATTTCAACTCTATGTGTGCTTTCACTTGAACTTCAGAGACAGCTGATGGTAATTAGAGAATTCTCTTGTTCCCAGTCTGAATCGTTGGGGTGTCATCGTGAGCCTAAATTTATCTATCGGTCGTACCAAAGAATCAATATATACGTATGTAATTCAATTTATATTGGAATATTTTTTACCCCTTGACAGCTGTACTCCCGCTTATATCATACCAGGGCTTTTTAAAATATGACTTAAGTTATAATATCTAACAAATTTAGAACATATTAAATATATTACTTTTTATTTTATATACAGAATGCAAATAGAGTATAATTTTGCAAGAAGTCATTGTTCTGCATAAATAATAATATTCTGAAAGACATCCTATGTTATAGAAAATGAAGTCACCGTTCTTTCCACAACGCTTGACATACTACACTGGCAACCTGATTACACAGATAAAATTTCGCAATAACACATTATTGGACATGGGCAAAAATATTTTGGAAGATATATATTTTAGAATTAAGTAGTATATCGAAATGATAGCTGTCCAAATCTTGGATTTAAAATATTGGCATCCCTATCAATTCAAATGAATAAAAATAAAGAAAATGTAAATTAATGTCTTATTTTCAGTGGGCTTACGTATATTCACATACTACATTAGGAACATGACAAAAGTCTCATTGATATGCATACAATTCGTTTTCCCATCTTTTGCATAAATATGTATATATGTTTAGTTGTGCTCACTAGAAAGCAAGTTACGCAATTATTGACAATATGAAAAACACGGAGATTTAGGTGAATGTCTGCAACTTTGAGCGACTATCCTTGAGCTTTATTTTACTACGGTCATTACGAATGCTAGTTGCACTGAAATGGCAGTTGCTTAAAATCGAATGGCATGTTACTGGCTATCATAAGAATATGTGGGATAAAAACATATTTTCCTTTCGTTTTGCCAGTTAATACTGTCACTTCTATTACGTTTGTCATGAGTTTTTTCACACCAATTCCTGTTCCATTGCATAGTTCTTGTGGATCAATATTTCGCAATAGTACTATTGGTGATTCAATAATAAGTATTAAATTATGTGTTGGCAATCCTTGTGATTTCAAAGAATTTAAGAATTCAGTTTGATAAAACACAGTCTGCTCACTATCTACAACTGTCTCGAGAAACACATAATACGGTTCTGGACTGCATAAGGATACTCACTGCATGAATAAATTGTCTAGATTTTGGCCTTCATGATGTATCTACAATGTTACTTTATATCGTTTTGCTTTTTCCATGGCCTCATGAAAGTCGATATTGAATACAACAGACAATAATAAAGAACAATTGACTATAGAAGATTGCATTTTAGTATTATACATGAATGTTTGATCGTATTTATTTTTATGTTTTACTTTTTTAATCAATTTAACGTCCATTTTAACAATTTTAATATAGCCTATGTTCTTCTCCTGATTATGAAGGTTAAATGTGCAAACTTTGGTACATATTGGTCAAAGCGTGTAGATTTGTATAGGGAACATACATACATACATACATACATACATACATACATACATACATACATACATACATACATACATACCCACATTCACTTTTATATATTAGATGACACAATCATAATAATTATTTATACATTCGTTGATTTTGAAGAATGCACACTGTTCAAGACTTTTTAAAATCATTGTATGTAGTGTTTTCTTGACAGTCCGGGACGAGTACTTAAATGCCTGATAAATTTTCTTCACACTTTTGAACGCTATAAGGCAAATTATGTTACGAGAAATTTTGTCAATTAGCTATGCATATTTAAGGCCTTGTCAAGAAAAATATCACAACGGAGATGGCAGCTCCAAATCCAATGCAATTGGTGGTATCGGCCATCAAGGATCTACGAGAGCCCAACGGTTCCACTCCGAAGAATATTGCCCATTATATCATGTCGCGCTACCCCACTGATCCCAACGAGTTAAAGCGGCAGGTATACAGTGCCTTGAGACGAGGAGTGGCCTACGGAATCTTGAGGACCGACAATGGCCGCTACCAGCTCGAGGTTCCGGAGATCGGAAGTCATCTCTCGGCTACTGGACGCAGGCTCAGTATGGAAGGTCGCCGGAGTCGCAAGAAACGTCCCGTCGCCACTCCAGTTCTAAATGGAGGATCGGAGGACGACGAAGACGACGACGGAGCGCTCTTGCCCCAGGAGGGTCCAGCCTGACAGGAAACGAAAGAACGTCTCCGAATAGAAGTGGGTGTCAGCAGCGGAACTGAATCAACCAGAGAACGAGTTGTGCTCTATGTTCAACTAACACCTACCTCCTCTGTTGGTTTTGAAAAAAGTTAAACATTTTGTACCAGATTCTAATGATCCAATAAAATCTTATGTTTTATTTTATTACTCCATGTACCTCATGTAGAAATTAACTTAGTATATTAGGTTTGTAGGCGAATACTAGTGAAATTTAAAAAAATATGAGAATTAGAAACGTAATCCCGAGTAATTTAAGAAAAAAGAACAAGGTGACAGTAGGAAGGTATATGCCATATGAAATAAGAAATGAACGCAAGTTACTACTTCCATTCATTAATGTAAGATATTTGGAGCATTTTACAAAAATACATGAAGACAAAGTATAAATGGAAAGTATTACGTACGACCTAGAGTTTTGATAAATGATTAATCATCTGGAATTTGGGATAAATAAAAACACGTCAGGACAACTAAATCGGCAGAGCAATGAACACGAAAAAATGACGAGATCAACAAAAACTAGAATGATGACGGCAGAAAACCACGAACAGCTGGAAAGGAAGGAAGGCAGACGAGGAGAAAAATGAGCGAAGTGATGCACAGGTAAATCAAAGTGCAACGTCAAGAAAAATGAAGAGGATGAATAGAAGAGTGTAGGCTTTTGCAGACGTCAACTACAAAAATGTTGGATGAAGATGGGGCTAGATCAACAATACTAAGATAAATATCAGCAGTGTGGAGCAACGCAGGCAGATAAGATAAGAATAGTGACATTTAATGAGGCGAAGAGCAAAATCATGAGTGTGAAAGCAACAAACTGAATGGGAAATTAAGATTTATCGATGAGGAGAGCAAAATGAGGAATGGAACATGTAAATGCAATGAACTGAGCAGCAAGTAATAGCGAAAAGGAAAGTACAGAAAAGGGGAGTGAAGTAGCAGAAGAAATGGTGAGGGGAAAAATCAGAAATGTGGGAAAGGAAAATGACAGTAGTAATAAAGACAGAAATATAATAGAAAATTGCAGAAAGGGCTGAACCTGTGACATTGAAAGTGATGCAGGTGGAAGGAGTGAAGGAGGAGCTATGGATGGAAACGGGGCAGACAAGGAGAAAAAGAAAGAAGGTGAAGGTAAAGCAGTGCGGAGAAATGTAGGGACTATAGTTCCCGACAGTTTCAGGAAGTTTGAGAACAAAGTTCTAGGTGGAGTAGAAAGCAGTTTCGATGAGTTAATGAAAATGTTTCGTGGGGACAGGAAAATAAGGATTAGTAATATTGTATTACTAAGAGGCAAAGATGAAGTGATAAAAGATCATGAAAGGAGTTAGTAAAATTATACAATCTATACTAATAATAAAACTTTAACAAACATTTTTCTGGTAACTTTCGCTTTTGCACATATAAATGGTCTAAACATGTACGAGTATAATCAAATATTCTGAGACCGAAAATCGTATTTTTTTAATTTTGTGTGTGTGTATGTATGTATGTATGTATGTATGTATGTATGTATGTATGTATGTATGTATGTATGTATGTATGTATGTATGTATGTATGTATGTATGTATGTATGTATGTATGTATGTATGTATGTATGTATGTATATTTCGCACCAAAACACGACTACTTTCTCTCATCCCCTTTACTACTTAACTGCAGACACGCTCAAGGGATAAACCCTTAGCTGAGTTGCCAATTCTTGAAGTCATTGTGATATGTGAAACCGCGATTTTCAGCGAGTCTGTTACATTTATAAATGTAACTTAATTTATAATTACTAAAACAAAATCGGTATAAAAGTGAACAAATTTATTCAAAAACACTTTATACTTATATTTTCACTAATATGTTTTCCCTAAATAAACAAAGAAATGCAGAATTATATAATGAATGTTAAAGGCTCATGTTATTTGAAGTTTCAGAATTTTATATTTAATTAAAAGTGTTACGCGGGTTCGATTTTCGGAAACTATGATCATAGAATAGTAATTTATAGTACCGAGTAAAATTAGATTTTATCGCTTCACCTTGGGTGATAATTTCCACGAATGCATATAATGTCCTTACTCTAGTGTGCTATACAATATTTTATCCATTACTGGTATGTAAATTTAAGTTTAACTTGTAGGCCTTTTCTTTGTAATGTGTTGGCGAAGAAGTTTTAAATGAAATAATATATTCATTTTGTTATTGCTAATATGTTGGTTGTCATGTAGAGAGTGATCTAAAATTGTTATTTATCGTACTTGTGAGGTAAGTTTATCTTTATTGCGGCCGCCGGTTGCATCCGATGTTAAGTGATTAAGATTTTTACTTATCAAACTGCCGCAACTTTCGATTACTCTATGGATAAAATTCCTAACATTAGACACAATTTTAACACTTTGTTTTCTTAACTACGTTCCTCTGCTAATAACGTATTATGTTTTTTTCGATGGTGTTATTTGTTCTTGTTGTGATGGTATTGCCGCCTCAATCAGACTAATACAATGTAGTGAAAACAAATGACTCTGCGTTTAAGGCGGCCTTGCACAACAAACGGAAGATATTCATTTAATACTATTTAATACCGATATCATGTATTTTTGATATGCATATAAAATGTTCATCAATATCAATATATAAAGAGAGTGTGTTTGTATGAAGTATAACCTCAGAAGCTAATTAACCGATCTGAATAATTCTTCCACCACTGGAAATTGTACAGCGGTCAAAAAAATGGCCGCACTCGTGAACAGTGAATATTTTCTAAGTCCACTTCGGATCACGGTGATGTTACACGATGCTCGCGCTTGTAGAAGCAGTTTCGGAACTATGGAGTCGTTCGATATCTGCGTCTCGTAAAGTAGCGATAGAGCGCTAACTTAATGATTGGAAGCAGTGGTCGTCAGCACTCGCTGAAATGGGTATTGGGTAAAGAGAGCAGGGAAGCCTGCACGTCCGTGCATGCTTCGTGGGAGGGAGAGGGAGGAATCTGGCCTTAGTTGATGCGAACGATCAGTGGAGACTAGAGTAGTAAGTACTAGACACTTGTGAGCAGTTTGTGTAAAGAGCCAACTGGCTAGTCTCAGATATTGAGACAACTCATCCTGCCTAAGGTTTTTCCGTGGTTTTCCTAAGGCGCTAAGACAAATGATGGGATGAGCCCTAAAAGAAATGGGCCACGGACCTGCACTCATATCCCCATGAATCTCCCTAATTAACAATTACATCTCTCCCCCCTCTTCGCAATTGAGCCATCATATAGCCAAATGGCTGGTCTCGAAATTGAGACAAATCAACAAGGCTCATGACCTCCTACATAATAGCCAAATTGGCTAGTCTCTTATATGAGACAACTCATCCTGCCTAAGGTATTCCGTGGTTTTCCTCAGGCGTAAGACAAATGTCGGGATGAGCCCTATAAGAAATGGGCCACGGACCTATATGCCCTTCCCCATATATACTCCACCTTTATTATAAATTATGTATGCCCTAGTTCAGATAATATTAATAGTCTATTAAACATACGAGGTCACTCAATAAGTCGCAAATTGAAAGGACAGGGACCTCTCAAATTGCAGCTTAGATTTCACGGCGCTTCTTCCGACGGCCTTCACCTGCTTTGTCATCGAACAACAGATGACGGCGTCTTGCCATCCTAACGGCAAACACCAGCCAACTCCTCCTCGCCCCGTTCCGTCATCAATTGATCAATCTCAGCCCCCCTCGCGTATGTGGTACCTAAGAGGTTACGTCCAATTTCGGCTTCCCCTTCAAAATTTTCTAGAGCTCCTTCAGGGGAGCAGCGTAACCCGGAGTGAGACTAGTGGCCAACAGGCTTGGAGCTCACATATTTAGTTTTGTACAGCCCCCAACCCCTTGCAAGGACGCGTTTTGCGTACCTTTTAAATTTTCCTCCCAATTCTCCTTCGATTTTTCGATTTTCGAGCAGTTTGTGTACGTACACTATGGTAGGTCTTCCGCCCCTATGTTGTGTAACCCTTCATGGGAGGAGGCTTTTTTTTTTTTTTTTTTTTTTACAGAGTTTGAAAATGCAGCAAGATGTTTAATTTGCAGTAAGATACTCAATGTGATAAGAAAATATAATCTGCAGCGTCACTATGACCACTGTCATGCTAATGAATACGACAAATTAAAAGACGACGAAAGAGTCTAAATGGTGGAGCAGTTAAAACACTAATATAAGACAGGTATTATTATTATTATTATTATTATTATTATTATTATTATTATTACTAGTAATTCCTATACTAATGTGCAGTTAGAGAACGTTTCCCTAGGCCCGCAGAATACTGCATCGAACATCATGTCTTGGATGAGACAGTTTCATCTCGGACCGTCTGATACTGGACAAGACTGTTTTGGTCTTTCTAGAACTGTCGACAGTCTCGAACAGAGTTTCTCCACGACGTATGTACGTAGTTTGTTTTCCATACATTGCTATTCAGAATTGCGACCTGATAGCAACCGACAATAAAATCGTAACAATAATCGATTATTTTATGCGTTTAAAAGAAGAAGATCACATAAATAGAAGTTTGTTCGATTCATCTTCCAAATCCAAAAATTTATGTACTTGGTTTTATAAGCACATAAATTTCTTTCAAAACTTCTTCCCGTACTTTATATAGCCTATTAGGTTTCTCCAATATTTTTTTCCAATTTATACTAAAAAGTGGGGGTCCTTGCATGCACATAACAAATCTATCTGCGTCGATATCCATTTATAATTCAATTGGAAAATGCTCGTAAATGCAATGCAAGAATAAAATTATACTACTGAACATAACTCAATGGTGTTTGTGTTTCTTTATTAATTTATTACAATCTTTTGTCGAGTTTATTTACACATGCTTTAACATCTGTGGTCACATCGCGTGTGTAGGATCTTTGGGTAATAATTTGGTCGTTTTTACTATTGTTGAGTTCCTGTTTCTATTGTCGTGTGTTAATAATGTAGATAACTTGTGTTCGTGTGACTGAATTTAGATTTTGATTAATGTTTATGATATTGATGATTGAGACGGTGATAAATCATAGTATTTAATTTTCAATTCGACATTGGCGTTTGTGACGGAAACCATGAAAAACCTCAGTCAATTTGGCTGGTTACGGGGTTTGAACCCGGATCTGCCTGATGCGAGTCTCAGATGTTAATGTCTGAGCCAACTCGCTTGGTCTAATTTATTATTGTTTTGCATAAAGAATTAACAAAATTGAGGGGTCCAGTCAGATAAGAGAATAAACCACAATTAAAATATTTACATAAATTTAAATATTCTGCAGTCTGTGCTCATAAATTCCAAATTTTACAGATTTTAAATATAACCTATCATTATAGTCGCGACGCTGTTATTCCCGGCGTGACTCCTCCTCTTTGCTTACGTCTTAGGAAGTCAAGGTTCTATAAAGTCTAGGTAGGTAGTATCGTTCGCCATTTTTGTTCTTTCGTTGCCGAGCTACGAGACGAGGGATCTATTTGCCACACCGTTAAACATTATCATGTCGTAGCTCCTATGATAATAAATCAAACGCACTGTAATTCAGCAAATAATTGAGCGGCAAATAAGTCCTCGTGTGCTTTCTGCGAACGCCAACGAAAGAGCCAAAATGGCGGGCGATTATATTTTAAGTATTTATCCAGCCTTAGGAAATGCTTTACATCTTCATCAGCGAATCACAAGACGCACATGTTTAAATGTAGCCGACCTGCAACGTTATTGGCTGCCGGAAATTAGAGCGACGAGACTATAGAATAATATATTGTCATATAATTTAGTCCGGAGAAATTATTTCCTCACATTCAATGAATGTGGCTTTGTGGCTTGTCTCCTCCTTTGATTGGACTTTACAATTTCAGAAGTATATTTTTTTAAGTTATTTGGCATTAAAACGGATATCCTGAGTATTAACTGTGTAAAATATGCTTACTTAAATACACATGTGAACATCGGATGCTTCATTACACTATTAGTACTATTGAATTCCACTGAGTTACGTAATTTATGATACGAACGAAAAGCCACCACTGAAGTATTGCTTACCACTGAAATATTGCTTACCCCTCCGCTCCTATAAATGCACAAGCGGGCTCGAGGGTAAGAGACGCTAGCACGAGCGTGCACCCTCCTGACGACTTCTGATTTGAAGGTTCTGAGTTCGAGCTTGTTGAAGTTATCATTTTATTTTGTTATCATTCTTCAGCGATATAAATAATATTCAAGTTATCATTTTAGCCTGTTATTGTTCTTTAGCGATATAAATAATATTCAACTTATCATTTATGTTTTGTTATCTTTCTTTAGCGAAATGAATAATATTCAAGTTGCCATTTATATTCTGTTATTGTTCTTTAGCGATATAAACAATATTCAAGTTATCATTTACATTCTGTTATGTTCTATAGCGATATAGATAATATAAATTTAATTTTAGATTTGGAAAAATACAATTGCATAATACTAGTGTTAGTTTTTTTCTTTATATTATTACATTATACTATCCTGTAACACAATACAATGAAAAGGAATGACGAGGAAGACGTTCTTTTTCAACTGAGCCACGGGGGCACAAGTAAAAAAAAAAAAGCATAATAATATGCGGAAAAATTGGCCCAATCCCCCTGCAAGACATGCTGATGATTTGTGGAAGCTCGTCCAGGACATGTCCACTCGACTGCAAAATGTGATCGAGATTGGAGGAAGATTAACTAAATATTGATTCCTGGCTTTTGGTTTTTTTTTTTTAACGTTTAATAAGGCAGACACCAGTATGCTTGTTTTGTTTATGCCTCGAAAGATATCTTTGTTGAGTATAAAATTTTTCTTTCTTTTTGTCCATTTACAGACATAATGTCATACATAATAAATAATGATAAAGTAATGACGTAATGCATTCATGAATCTGATGTTAATTAAGCCTACTAAAACAGTCATAAAAGAGACAGCAGCAATTATATTTTCTATTTATCTTAAAAACAAAACAAAACAAAAAACAGCACTTCGTGGTATTCGAAAGCACGACTTAACGAATATCAGCTCGCAACGCTAAAGTGTAAACATAAAATACTTTAATTATAACTGTAAATAGCAGGCATCGTGGTCCAACAACATGTAACATTGCTTTCTTCGAATTGTAGCGGAGATACCCGAAGGGAACTTAGTATCTAGACAGCGGTCACTTTTCCTTTTGACAGCTTTACATAAGATGGACGTAAGTTTTGTGTCATTACAGAAACTCCTGAGTGAATCGAGGATTGGGCACAAATGCATAATAAGGTGGGACTAAAACAGATCCTTACGCACACAAAACGTATACTGTTGAAACTAGGTGAATGACCAATATGTAGTTAAATTGAATGCTACTTTAAGGTAATAAAATTTGATGTTTGATTTGCGTTGCGTTTATTTATGAACGAAGGAAAGTTAGAGATGAAATAATTTTACACATATACACGCGGCACATATGAAGTATTATTATTCAATAAGATACTGGTGAACCGACTATTGGTAAAGAGACCCTACATGTAACAAGTAATGATAATGAAGTTAGGTTAGTCAACTTCGCCACATCAAAAAATTTAATTGTGAAAAGTACAATATTCCAGTGGCGGCTGAAACCACTTTGAGTAGTGCCAGAACATTCAAGTCAGAAACGAAAAGTAACGATAATGTATCGTGAATATTTTATATAAATAGTAGGTCTAGTAATAATAATAATAATAATAATAATAATCATAATAATAATAATAATAACAATAATGATAATAATAATAATAGACTTAGTAATAAATTAACATAATAAATTCACGGAACTTTGAAGTTTTCTAAACTATTCTATACTTAAATTCTATTTTCCTGTAATTTTCAGCAAAGAGTTCATTGACTTTATGGCTAAAATTGGAGATTTTTCTACCAGAAGTGAACTAAATCAATCACACCTTTCTTAGATAAATGCAAGATACAATAAAAAAAGAACACGAGGAAAACAGAAGAAAGACTTTTTAATATCACATCAAGAAATCTATTTGTTTTTTGCATAAACATTGTAGCACCTTTTATTTACATATTTATGTTCAAATCTAGAGTTAGTCTTTCCATATGTATTTACTTTTTGTTTATATTCATATGATGAAGAAAGGTATTTTATAATGGAATATTTCTTTTATTCAAAATTCATTGTTTCTCATCACCACTGCATATTTATATGACGCCAGATACCGCACTGTTTTCCCTACGCTCGCGCTCTTTTCAATACCGTATTTTCCGGGAAGAAAGTCAGTCCTGACATGGAAGAAATATTCGTTACTTAGTGCTGCCACCTCGAATCGAGTTGTCGACTGAATGGCACGGATAAGACCTTTCCCCCTTACCCTTTGCACCCCCGTGAAGCTCCATCGAATGGATTACAAAACACTTCTGCGCATGTCCATACAGCGGTGGTCGACTTTTTATTTATTTTTATTTTACTAAGTTATTTTATGACGCTTTATCAACATCTTAGGTTATTTAGCGTCTGAATGATATGAAGGTGATAATGCCGGTGGAATGAGTCCGAGGTCCAGCACCGAAAGTTACCCAGCATTTGCTCATATTGGGTTGAGGGAAAACCTCGGAAAAAACCTCAACTAGGTAACTTGTCCCGACCGGGAATCGAACCCGGGCCACCTGGTTTCGCTGCCAGACGCGCTAACCGTTACTCCACAGGTGTGGACAGGTGGTTGACAGCTGGCTCGAATGACAAAGATATATACAGCTGTAGGCTACAGCAGCGCAAAAGCGGGTGAACGGCATTGTTACTTTGACACGACGCGGCACGGTAGTTCAAATCGATGTTCTGCTGGAATATCTCCATGATAAATTCATATTTTTATATTTGTGATCTTATAGCGCTCTGGCTGTACAGTTAAAAATAAGATTTAATTATATTTTATTTAGGTAGTGCCATGGCACGAGGGCACTACCCCTAAAGCCGCCCCTGCAACATTCCCGCATAAGGATATACATAAATATACTTGACTTCTCCAGATGGATTGACACACAATCAGATAGATCACATCTTGATAGATAAACGGAGACATACTATATGCTATAAACTAAGTTCATTAGAAGTTCAAATAATTTTTTTTTTCAGATTTATTTTCAATGAAGAATAAGCCTACCAGTAATTTTAAAAGTTATT
Organism: Periplaneta americana; assembly: GCF_040183065.1. NCBI lineage: Eukaryota > Metazoa > Arthropoda > Insecta > Blattodea > Blattidae > Periplaneta > Periplaneta americana. The sequence goes on along the minus strand of NC_091129.1, from coordinate 71,249,443 downwards.
TGCTTCCATAATAATGAAACATACTCTCTCTTAATGGTTATTTATGCCAGATACTTTTTCTTGAACCTATTTATCTTCAGTTTTTGGGTTTAAAAGCGAAAACGCAAGTAACAATGTCAAGATGATCATTGGATTTTTCATTTGGGAATATGTATATCACTGACAAATACTCATATCATGGCATTAATGAGTTTAAAAGCGAAAACGCAAGTAACAATGTCAAGATGATCAGTGGATTTTTCATGTGGGAGTATGTATATCACTGACAAATACTCATATCATGGCATTAATGAGTTTAAAAGCGAAAACGCAAGTAACAATGTCAAGATGATCAGTGGATTTTTCATGTGGGAGTATGTATATCACTGACAAATACTCATATCATGGCATTAATGAGTTTAAAAGCGAAAACGCAAGTAACAATGGCAAGATGGTCATTGGATTTTTCATGTGGGCGTATGTATATCACTGACAAATACTCATATCATGGCATGAATGAGTTTAAAAGCGAAAACGCAAGTAACAATGTCAAGATGATCAGTGGATTTTTCATGTGGGAGTATGTATATCACTGACAAATACTCATATCATGGCATTAATGAGTTTAAAAGCGAAAACGCAAGTAACAATGTCAAGATGATCAGTGGATTTTTCACGTGGGAGTATGTATATCACTGACAAATACTCATATCATGGCATTAATGAGTTTAAAAGCGAAAACGCAAGTAACAATGTCAAGATGGTCATTGGATTTTTCATGTGGGCGTATGTATATCACTGACAAATACTCATATCATGGCATTAATGAGTTTAAAAGCGAAAACGCAAGTAACAATGTCAAAATGGTCATTGGATTTTTCATGTGGGAGTATGTATATCACTGACAAATACTCATATCATGGCATTAATGAGTTTAAAAGCGAAAACGCAAGTAACAATGTCAAGATGATCAGTGAATTTTTCATGTGGGAGTATGTATATCACTGACAAATACTCATATCATGGCATTAATGAGTTTAAAAGCGAAAACGCAAGTAACAATGTCAAGATGATCAGTGAATTTTTCATGTGGGAGTATGTATATCACTGACAAATATTCATATCATGGCATTTTAACTATAATAATATTTCACTTTTAATGGTGATAATGTCATCAAGCCACCTGAAGTTTCGTAGTTTTTAATACACAGCTGTACTCAGAAAATTACACACTGCAGAATCAGACCTGTAAATTATTTTTAGCAAGTCTTGAAAATTTTCAATAACCAATTATAGAGACGTTATAAAAAATTATACAAATGAAGATCGACATAGTGTTGTCATGATGTCACAGAATTTGCTCTAATTTGCTCTAAATGTGTCAGCAATCCTGCAGGTCATGGCCTTGGTGTAATATTACTTATTGTAGTGTGTGTGTGTGTGTGTGTGTGTTTTTTTTTTTGTTTTAGTCTGAAAAGCCATTAGTTCTCAAAACTGACGACAGATAGATTTTGGAAAATAGGAAAACTATGTAAGAAAATTGGCATTTCACTGAAAACTACAATTTTTCTGAAAATCTTTGGGTTCCAAGCTTCAAAATGAGTCATTCATTAAAATCCGTTCAGCCGTTTTCTCGTAATTTCCATTACCAGTTCAAATTATATATATAAATTTTAATTGCATCATTCTTAGTACTGATTCATAAATACTGAATACGAAAAGAATTCGTTCAATAATAATTTAGGTTACCAGTAAATCATTGTGTAGAGATAAACGGCATAAACTGCGTTTCAGTTACCGGGAATTCTGAAAATTTGTATTTCCGCGACATTCTCGAATTTGGTTTCTTACTTAAATATATTTTCTCTTGATACTTGATACATAGAGAAAATAATATGAGGAAAAGAAGGGACAACTCAGCCTTCTTAGAAATAATCCTCCTTTCGAAAGTCTGTGCCCTATTATTACATAATAGAGTTCGCGGAGTGGTGGGTGTCACTGTTTCTCGAAGCCAGCTGAGTTCGAGTGGATTTGGCTGCCAAGCACATCGTGAAACCCGCCTCCATGATAAAACTCTTCGCATGGCAAGGTCACATAATCTGCGTGGCCATGGGAACTGACGTTCGATGTGATGTATGTATTGGATAGATGGCCTTCTCGATGCTTGGCGCAAGCTCAGGACTAGCAAATCTGCTCCGTAATTAGGATAACACCGAAAATGTCGGATAAACAGCGTGTGTTGGCCAAGAGCGGAAGAATTTACCATGCGGGTAGTCTAACTACTGTCTCTAGGCTCATGCTAAAGGTACTGTTAGGTTTCGACTTCTCCATTTCATTTATGCATATCTCACGAAAAAAGGTTATGCGTAATAATTTAGTAGAAAGAACAAAGTTTAGAGATATGGAACAAGTTGGAGCAACGTTATTATACAGGGTGTTTCCGAGGTGTTGTTACAAACTTTCAGGGATGATGACAAAGGGCACATGTATCAATTTGAGATAAGGAACCGGTTCCTTGTCTCAAATTGATACATGTGGCCTTCGCCATCATCCCTGAAAGTTTGTAACACCACCTCGGAAACAGGGTATATAGGGTGTATCAAAAATAATTTTACAAACTTTGGAGTCGAGTTACATCAAAACAAGAAAAAGTCCATATAAACATATATCCGAAAATCGTTCGTTTTTTAGTTATTAATGAAAGTTTATGTTCAACGCGTTTCGAGGTGTAAGCCATCAACTGATGTTTGTAACCATGACTATGTGTTCCCATGGATACTTGTTTACATTTTTCATTTGTGTACATTTGCAGTTCAACATTGTGATGTGTTGCCATGGAGACTTGTTTACATTTGTCATTTGTGTTCCCTCATGCTCAGAAATGGCCGGAATATGTAAACATATCATTTGCGCTCCAAACTTACTGTTTGAGACAGAACACGCCCACTTTTATGCTGAAAAGTAAACACGGCAGACCCAGTCGCGGAGAGTAGGAAAGGAGATAGTCTTTGCATAGTCCTCTTCAAAGACACTCTTTTTCTATTGGGTCTGCCATGTTTACTTGTGAGCATAAGTTCAGGCGTGTTCTGTCTCAGACAGTAAGTTCGGAGCGCAAGTGATCTATTTGCATTTTCCGGCCATTTCTGAGCAGGAGGGTACACAAATGACAAATGTAAACAGGTCTCCATGACAACACACCACAACATTGGAGACAGACTAACCACAAATGTACAGAATTGACAAAATGTAAACAAGTCTCCATGGCACCACATCACATTGAAGACAGACTAACCACAAATGTACAGAATTGACAAAATGTAAACAAGTATCCATGGCAACACGTCGCCATCTGGTTGATTATAAATTTCAGTTGATGGGTTGTACCTCGAACCGCATTGAACGTAAACTTTCATCAATAACTAAAAAAACGAACGATTTTCGGACATATATTTATATGGACTTTGTTTCTTGTTTTGGTGTGAGGAACTCGCCCCCAGAGTTTGTAAAAGTGTTTTTGATATAGTTACTCTGTATATGTATACAGAGTGATTCACGAGGAAAGGTAAAAAATTTAGGATACGATATCTTAGGCCATTTTGAGTGAACAATTTCATATGAACATAGGTCCGTTTTCGAACGATGGCGGAGCTAGATGCATTTTTTTGGTAAATGTTCCGCCCCAATGTGAATCAAACGTTACCATATGCTGCTGACGTGAGACAAGATCACAGATTGAATGATGTAACATGGGAATCTGCATTGTGAGCGATGTGGATAAGAGAAGAGAAACAAACCGGGTGGTGGGGCATTACAAATGTCACAACAAATACGCTATCACTCATCGGTTCACAGCAGTTCAGTCAGCTACTTACAGTACAGTAGTTATACAGGTACAGTTATCGGAAGTGTTAAGTTGTGTTTTTCAAGATGCCTTATAAATTTTCGACTGCAGAATATGCCGATATTGTGTATGTTTATGGTTTGTGCGATGGAAGTACCTTGCATGCCGTCGCTGAATATGAATGACGCTTTCCGAACAGAAGGGTACCATATCGAAGAGTATTTACTGTCTTTGGGGTTGGGTGAAAGACTTGGTATAGCAAAGGAACGAGGAAACGAGAGAAGCGCTAATCGGCCGTATTTTGGATGCGGCATAAAGACAGTCACGTGCAACTCTCCCGAGCGACCAGCGCGATTCACGCCCGAACGCAACAGTGCATTGAAGCAGGAGGAGGCACCTTTGAAAACGCGCGAAAACATTGACCCCGACTTCTAGAATGTTAGGTAGGCTATGTATGCATACGTGAATGTAAACTTTAAATTTGTCAGTTATCTGTCTCTAAATGCGAGTTAGTACAATGGAATCTCAGAAGTTTTTGTGAAATCAAAGAGCCATATCTCCGTAACCGTTCGAAAACGGACTTATATTCATATGAACTTTTTTACTCAGAATGACTTCAGAATTCACGTCCTAAATTTTTTACCTTTCCTCGTGAATCACCCTGTATATTCAAATGGACTGAGCCAGTTTTGGGATCGCACTTTTTCAATAATTGATGTAGGTTTGTTGGATTGCTTCAGATTGTTTCATTTATTATTTTTATCCGTATTAGAAACGCTCCGTATCACCAGTCTCTCACTAATTGAGGTCCACATCTTCATAAATAAGTTGGGCTTCTCCCCTAATATTTTGTATAATCTTATTACAACAAGAACTCGAGTAAATGTTTCGTATAGTTGACTCACTTGGCACAGATTCAGTAACATACTTTTGTAAAAAAAAAAACTCATGGGGAAAAGATTCTTGAAACGAGCCTTGAAGTTGCGTCAGAAATTGTTAAAGCAAAAACCTGTAAACGCAAGGATAATTTATTAAAAAGTGCCTCACTAAAGTATCACAACGTGTATGTCTTCGAGAAAATACGAATTTTGGGAAAGATCACTATAATTATGTTAAATGATGTGTTAAAATTTCTAGTGGGCTCTTTATTAAAAAAAAAATACTTTTTTGTTTGCATAAATTTGAGTTTTTAATTCCGATGGTTTGTAATAAATAAACTAGTTCAGTTTTCATTGAGGACAGCAATGAGTTTGTACTGTTTCATATACCCTTCTGAGTCCTGAGACATTTGTTATTTTATTTTTAAAGTTTAATATAATTCTGCACTTCAAAACAAAGTCACTGACATGAGGAAAAATGTTGAAAAAATCTGCAATTTACAATTATGGCACTAATGCAGGTACATTTTACTACACTTCGGATCTCTCCACATATGTTTTATATCATAAACATGTATGAAGTTTAGTATAGTATACTATACTCTCAGAACTCAGGATACGAGCCACCACTAGACTGTAGCAAGGTGGTTTGAGATAATCTAGCGCAAGAGGTGAATAAGGTAGGTGGGCTTGCTGCGGTGACTGTAGAACGGCTGAATGTATGAAAATGCCTGCCACTGGAGCAGACAGAGGTAATGAACCATCTGGTCATAACTACTTGTTCTGATGTTAGGATCTGTGTGTCGTTTCGAAACGTTGGAAATGTTAAGTTCCAGGACACGATGGAATGCTCTTGTCATATAGTCTTATTTCTATTTTCTATTCTGCTTGTTCAGTTTGTGACTGACGTTTTACGTTCACCATAACTCTAGTCTGACACTAGACAGTCCAGTAAAGGTGCGTACACACTTAGCAAATGAACAACGAACGAATGATGAAGCAAGACTTCGTTGTTCGTTCGCTGTTTGGAGCAACGTACAAATCATTCACAAATGGTCAGAAAACTTTCACATTCGCTGATTATCCTCAATAATGGCAGACGAAAATATAGTCATAGCAAGTGCAGTCGTTGTTATTATAGGCAGTTTAACAAAAAGAAAGTTAAAAAACAAAAGGCGATGGTGGCAGACGCCACTCTACGAAAGTTGCAATCAATATAGAGGCACTGACTTGCTTCATGATTTACGTCGAATGGAATCGGAACAGTTTCACAATTTCTGTCGCATTTCAGAAACTGACTTCGAAATATTACTGTGCAAAATAGGGCCAAACATTTCCAAGAAAGACATAGGCTGGCGAGAAGCAATATCTATTCAGGAAAGGCTAGCATTAACACTTCGATATCTCGCTACAGGAGATTCGTATACAAGTTTAATGTATTTATTCAAAGTGTCGAAACAGCTGATTACCAGAATTGTTCCAGAAATATGTACAGCTATAATTGAAGAACTGGAAGATTTTATTAAGTTACGACTGCAAGACAGCGGAAAGTTTCAATATACGGATACCTCATTGACAATTATCTTAAAATACTAAAAAGAGAGATTTCTCTGTGTTTGTCGAATGCACATCATGCTTACGAAAAGACACTTTTTGGTTCGAATGACTATTTTGTGTGCACAAGGTTGGAACTTTGTTTTTTCTGGGCGTGAATTTGTCCAAAAGGAACGACATATGTTTATACTCGAACCAAGTTGACTCGTACACGTCATAACACCCCATTCCAGATCCGTTTTTGGACTTCTGTCTTTCCCTCCGAAATGATGTCAGTAGGGACTAGGGACTTAATTTTATTTTTGACTTCTGCTCCTTACAATAAACAACAAATATGTATCCACTGAAAATAAATAAACAAAAATAATTTTCAAATTTTGCACGTGTTTGACTCGCCTACCTGGCAGCTGAACATCTTTCCAATAGCTTTCCCAAACATCATGTTTTCTTACTTTACTGTGGTAAGTAGGATGCTTGGGATTCTATAAAGTTTCCTGCTCCCTATATGCATTAATAAGATTTATAACAGCGTCTTCCGTCCACTCCAGTTTCGACATCCTGTTGGTGAAATTGAACTAAGCGCCGCATTCTGCTACGTACTACAAGCTAGTGGCAAGTCCCGTCCACAACGAATACCAACTTTCTTTGATGTACCGACAAGCGACGGATCACTTCCGAAGGCAAACCAAACGATCGGTTTGCCTTTGCTGCGACGTACACACGTTCCGATTTCAATCAGCGAATGCATTCGTTTGTCGTTCGTTCGTTGTTCGTTCGCTAAGTGTGTACGCACCTTATTGGGGCTACCATCTTGACGCCTCACTGGACGGGCTTTAAAATGGTATTTCCATTTTAGATCTAACGGTTGTAACGCCATGACTTTGTCATCAAAAGCAAGCAACATACTGCATCGGACATTCTGTCTCGGACAGGACGGTTTTGTCTCTGACCGTTCGATGTGTTACACGCATTCGTCCGATGCAGTAAGTTATGCTGCAGCCTCATAAGAATGTATGTAATCAGAACCACGGTCACTCGAACGGTTAGAGACAAAACCGTCCTGTCCGAGACAGAATGTCCGATATAGTGTACTGCAGCCCCATAATAATGTACATAATATAACCTTTCATCTCATTTCTCTTATCTATACTCTAACCACTTATCTGTGGCACGCTAAGTAGGCCTATACCTCTTCATAGAACATCTTGTTATTCATCATCTTTTACAGTAACCGCCTCACGACAATGGAATTCCTTGTCACAAAGTATTAGGGACTGCAAGGCAATAAACATTTTTAAAAACAGTTTAAAGGATAACCTTCTTAGCAATTCGTTCTAATTATACTGACTTAATGGTCACTGACTATATGGTAATTTCTTTCTTTAGACATGCATCCTGATAGCGCTGTATTTTCAAAATTGTCTCTCAATAATCTCTTCTTATTATCTAACATTGTTTGAAATACTCGTACATTAAAATTCTAGGTATTTTAGTTCAATTCTGCTACACAGTTTGTATTTCATTGTTTAATTAATAGTTCATAGTATTTTACTGTTTAATTCGTAAGTAACTCTTTTATACACGTAACTTTTATCTAAATCAAATTGTTGTATTCTTTGTAGTTCGTAAGTTCAAACATATGTATCCTACTTTTTGCTGGTTGAGTGGAAGAGAAGGCCTTACGGCCTTAACTCTGCCAGCCGAAATAAATTATTATTATTATTATTATTATTATTATTATTATTATTATTACCGTCACATCGAACGGTCCGAGACAAAGCTGTCCTGCCCGAGACAGAATGTCTGACGCAGATGCTGCCGGCCTTAGTGACAGCAGGTGTGCACCACGAATTTTCAAAACTGAAAATTATCGACTCGGAGGATAGAGAAGCTTGGGAAGAACTTTAAAACTTTTAACTGACCATTTCATTTTGTTTGCCGAAACCGACCTCCTGGTCTAGAATAGTGAAGGAGTATTATGACGACTTGTCTACATGAAATTTCTCGATAAAAGATGTGTATCCCGCCACATAACTTGAGATTCTCATTTTTACTGACTGGATATTTCTTTCGTCTGTTTGATTTGGTGCAAATTTTCTCTTCCATTAAGAAAACACAGGCACTGACATAGTTTTGTAAACGTTTAATTGCATGCTATTCAGGTTTCTCTTCAGTTTTATTCGTATTACTTCATGCATTTTTCGAAATGTACTTAATTCTCTATCTATACCTCCTTTCAAACAGCATAATACCATCTAGTATATACAGTCACGAAGCTTGAGTTGTGAGGATACTAGGAACAATAGACTGTGCCGGCACTATTTCGCATTGTCTGTAATGAGGCGATAATAGCGATACTAGTGGTTAACAACTATCTATGGATGCATATTTCCTACATATTGAGCTTCGTGGCTGTAAAGTACACTCTAAATACAAAATTTTGTGTTTAAAGTACTTTAAGAAGAAGTCGTTAACCTAACAAGATCGGTTAAAATCAAAAGATGACACATTATGAACGTGTCGTATTATACGACATCAACTTTAATGTCTTAGCCCGGACTTTGTTCCAAATGTATTGAAACACAACAAAACGATGACCTTAGCTGACCCGAGGGCAGATGTTTCAGGGCAGGTGCTACCCAACCCAGTCGGTCCGTTTACCCGCATCGTTCACAAGAAGTTCTCCTTCCCGGTACTGGCAACCTTGGTCGTCGGTCAAGACAAAGAACAGTGACTTCCTACAGAGAAACACCACCCAGTGTGTTACTTTTTCGTAGGCATCCAGTTTACTTTTAAAACAATTTCAAGCGGCTCAATTGAGATATCCCAACATACGCATTACCTATCAGTTAGTGTACTAACACGAATTCAAGGAACACGGGCTCAGTTTTTTTAATTGGTTACTTTACGACGCTATATAAACTGCTGTGATGACCTAAAGTCTGAAAGAGATGAAGGTGATAATGCCAGGGAAATGAGTCTAGGGTCCAGCACCGAAAGTTACCCAACATTTGCTCTTAATGAATTGAGGGAAAACCCCCGAAAAAACCTCAAATAGGTAATTACCCCAACCAGGTTTTAAACCCGAATCCACTCGTTTCACGGTCAGGCATGCTAAACGTTAAACCCACAGCAGGGGACCGGGCTCAGTTATAGTAAGGAAGTTGGATTATGTAGATACTGAGTGTACATACGTACTTATGATGTTTAGACAACACGGAGGTTCATTGCCGCTCTCACTTAAGTCCGCCATCGGTCCCTATCCTGAGCAAGTTTAATCCAATCTATACTATCATATCCCACCTCCCTCAAATCCTCTTTTATATTATCCTCCCATCTACGTCTCAGCCTCCCAACTAACACTCCATATACATTTCTGGATTCGCTCATACGTTCTACATGCCCTGCCCATCTCCAACGTCTGGTTTTAATGTTCCTAATTATGTCAGGTGAAGAATACAATACGTGCAGTTCTACGTTGTGTAACTTTTTTCATTCTCCTGTAACTTCATCCCTCTTAGCCACAAATATTTTCCTAAACACCTTATTCTCAAACACGCTTAACCTCTATTCCTCTCTCAAAATAGTTCAAGTTTCACAACCATATAGAAAAGCAGGTAATATAACTGTTTTATAAATTCTAACTTTCATCTTTTTGGAGAGCAAACTGGATGACAAAAACTTCTCAACCGAATAATAACAGCCATTTCCCATATTTATTCTGCGTTTAATTTCCTCCCGAGTGTCATTTACATTTGCTACTGTTGCTCCAAGATATTTGAATTTTTCCACCTTTTAAAAGGATAAATTTCCAATTTTTTTATTTCCATATCATACTATGTTCTGATCACGAGACATACTTTGTCTTTTCAGGATTTACTTCCAAACCTATCCCCTTACTTGCTTCAAGTAAAATTCCCGTATTTTCTCTAATAGTTTGTGAATTTTATCCTAACATATTCACGTCATCCGCATAGAAAGCAGCTGATGTAACCCGTTCAATTCCAAACTCTCTCTGCTATCCTGGACTTCATTAATGGCATATTTTAAGCGAAGTTAAAAAGCAAAGGTGATAGTGCATTTAGTGATAATGATAGTACAGATTTATAGACTGTTTGAATCTGATTTTAAAGTTTTTTTTAATTTAATTTCGTAATACCGGTATATTAGCAGCAGATATGATTCTTTCATACACATTTTTTTGTTGATTATGTAACAACGCTGTATCAACTACTGGGTTATTTAGCGTCGATGAGATTGATGATAGCGAGATTGTATTTGACGAGACGAGGTCGAGGATTCATCATAGATTACTTGACATTCGTCTTACGGTTGGGGAAAACTTCGGAAAAATAACTCAATCAGGTAATCAGCCCAAATGGGAATTGAACCCACACCCGAAGGAACTCCGGACCGACAGACATGCGCCTCAGCCGACTGAGCTACGTCGATGACTTTCGTATAAGATGAGAAGACCATTCTATAGCTTGATTTACGAGTAAACGCTTTTAAAAATTTGTAAGAATGTACCGGTATGTTCTGCTTTATTCAAAACACATATTTGTTACGAAGTAGAAAGGGAATACGCAGCAGATGTTGCTAGAATCTTACTCTATCAAAAGAAAGCACTGTGAATAATGTTACACATGGGAAAAGTTCTTGTAGGCACCTATTTATCAAAATGAATGTATACAATTTAAACATTTATTCAAGTTACACTAAAAATAATCTCAACAATTATAAAGGCCTATTAAAATCTGAAATAGGCTTAGATCGAGTGAATACGAGACATAATAATGTTATATATTGATCAGGTATAGTACTGACTTAGTTTGACTTCAAATATGTTTTTAGAAATGATGTAAATTTTTTTTAGCAAACTGCCAGTAATTGTACGATGTCTGTGACAAAATTTTAAAAGCGTTATACTGTAATCCGTTACGTCAATTATTTAGTTTAACTGACGGCTTTCTCGACAAAAATTTATTCACAAATTGAATTGACTTGGGGAACATGTAGAAACTACTAAAATTGAGCGGAAAGCAATAATTTTCGTTTTATCTAGTTAGTTCATACTTACGACTTCAAGGTACGTATTCTTGGGTAGACTTAAATGTACAGTATAGTTGACAGGGAGTAACTAAGATTGGTATATTTGTTTTAATGTTCCTTGTACGGTTATATAGAGGACGTTGTGATGTTTTAATGAGTTGGTCTGTCATTTTATCATGAGCTGTCTAGGTGGCAGGTATATTGGTGTTAGTATCTGATTGTGGAGTTAATGTTGCACTGTATTTTACTCTCCGTAGTGTGTATTTCGTAAATATTGCGAGTTAAAGGTTAGGTTAGCTTAGGTTAGACGAGGGGATAGCTAAGTGATAGGAGGCCGAGGACTATGACAACGTTATAGTGAGTTAGATGAGGAGAAAACATGAGTTCGAGGACTACGACAAGATTAGAGTGGGTTAGATGAGAGGAAAACTAAGCAACATTAGGCCGAAGACTACGATAAGGTTAGAGTGAGTTAGATGAGGGGATAGCTAATTGACATGATGTCAAAGAATGTGACAAGGTTAGTGTGGGTTAGATGAGGGAATAGCTAAATGACATGAGGCCGAGGAATGTGACAAGATCAGAGTGGATTAGATGACGGGATAGCTAAGTGACATGAACCCGAGGACTAGGACAGGTTGGTTAGAGGTGAGTTAACTTAGTATAAGGAGACCGAGGACTCTGACAAGGTTAGAGTTCTTTATTATTGCTTTCTGCTCCATTTTAGTAGGAGTTTTCTATAGCACGCGACAATGAAGATTTTTTTACGAAAAAAAAAGTGGAAAAATGGTGTAATTTTCAGAGGGAAGGTAGTTTGGAATGTGAAGAATTCATGTAGGATGTTAGTTTACTCGAAAACATGTTAGAAAATACCTAGTAATTGAAAATAATTGATCGATGTAGGTAACCTAAACGTGATTATTTAACACGTGAAATAAAGAGGTAGAACACTTCAAAATGAACGCGAAAAGCACAGTTCACTTCATTTAGTAGACTATGTGAGAGACATACCCTAAGCCTGAACTAAACTGATCCGTCACACATTTTGGCAACGCAAAACTTAGAAAAATGCTAGTTGAAAGCTTCAGTGTCACGTGTTATAGAAAGCTTCAGCCTGTATACACTCTAACGGGGAAATACTTTCCCTGGGCTTCTATTGCAGGAAGATGGCCTGGCCGATGCTATTACGTAATTTATTCTCATAATTACCATAATAGTACCGGTAATATATTTGATAATGATTTATGATGATGATTATTATTGTGATTATGATTATTATTATTATTATATTATTACATAAATATATTCAATTATATATGCAGTACAACAAGAAAATATCTTAAGAATACTCGGAAACAGAGTTAAAGTTTAAAAAGTAATGGCGGTTTCCATATTATTGTACGGAGCAGAATTTTATACAATAAACAAAAATGAAGATCGAAGCTGCAGAAGAGAACTCCTCTCTTTAACGTAACAGAAAAAATACACCATGTAGGAGTAACTGCAAAGAACATGTTGAACGAATGGAGGTCTAACGCATCCCAAAATTGTTATTGAGCTATAGAGCGAAAGGTACGAGAAATGTTGGCAGATCGGGGAAGAGATGGCTAGAACAGTTAAATTCATGATACCGGAACAGGCCTAATGAGGCTTAATCCTTCAGAATTATTATTATTATTATTATTATTATTATTATTATTATTATTATGGCAAATCTTCGGTATTTCCCCAACACCATACACGGAACTAACGTCTGATTTGCGTTTCATTATGGATTAAATGAGGCGATAGGCCGAGGTATATGTGACAAGGCTAGTGGGTTAGTTGAGAGAATATTTAAGTGATGTTGAGGTCGAGGATTGTGAGTAGGTTTCATTGATTTAAGTAGGCTTACGTTTTCTCTTCTGAGTGTAGTGTGGGAAGATATCGAAGTTTCTTCATTATTATTATTATTATTATTACTACGTAGCAAAATGACTAAATTATAAAGAAAATATCTATAGCTTGGCTGTATATCTGCAAAATTAACAGGTTTAAGCTAGAAAATAAATAATTGTCGCAAAAATGCACAAATGAGAAAATATATTTGTGCAATTTGCGAAATGCTTGTGCAATATTATAAATAATTGTGCAGAAAGATAAAATTAATATAGTATGTAGAAACGAAAAGTTCTGTAATGTGTTTCTTGGAGTTTTATTACTTTCAATTTTCTTATCACACTCTAGATATACTATGTAAATAAATCATTAGACGTACGTAGGTATGTTTAGAATCAATTACTGCTGAATTTACATCATATTAAAATACGTTATTTTATGGGCACTCTAAACATTGAAATTCTTTACTAGGAGACCCTTCGGGCCATATTCATAGACATTTTTTGAGGGGGCTTCCGGTGGATTATCAGCGAACTAACGTTTTTCGTATTCATAAACCAGTGTTAGCGATATGATATGAATCCTGTACAAGTAATCAATCGATAGCCGGGGCTAGTTTAGCAAGCTCGCAGCGCGGGCTAGTGAAATGTCTATGCATAGGACCCTTCAAGATTAACTGTTAGCAGAGTACCAACTCTTTTTACTGAAAGTCGGTTTCTAATTCCAATTTGTACAAAATTCATGTAACTAAATCCTCGCTCACAATTTGCAGTATGCGCTACAATTATATAAATCAATTAGAAGAAATAGTTCATTTAACTTACATGAATTGCACCAACTCTTTGAAATCAATTCCTGAATATCTATTGCTCAATACCTTTTTGAACATTGCCCATGTCATTAGCATTTCATTTAAATTCAGATTAGTTCAAACATCTCTGATTTCATTTTCTCCATTACCATTTTCGTTTCTCAAGTCGAATGTAATTGTTGCATGTTTGCTCATTTACATTCAAGGTTTGTTGCATTTTTAGAAATGGAGTAGCAAAATGCGATTATGATTTAAACCCTGCAATAGAGGGCACAGTACCTGTATACAATAATTCTCCTATACAATATATGTATGCCATAGTCCCCCCCCCCTTTCATCCGCGAGTGAAACGTTCGAAGACCTGTATACAATAATTCTCCTATACAATATATGTATTCTATAGTCCCCCCCCCCTCTTTACCCGCGAGTGAAACGTTCGAAGACCTAGTATCGAATCCTAAGTCCTTTTTCATCTGTATACATATCTATGACAAACTTTAATTTATTAATTGCGCACAATAAGATATTAAGTACCAATAATAATAATTAATTCTAATAAAATGCACTGTGTATTATTGTATTTATACATATTCATTACATCCTACAAACCAAAAAATCCAGTCGCCATTGATCAACAAATCGAACATAGGATTATGTGCGGTTTGTAAGAAATGTTTCGAATGAAGATCTTCAGTAATAAAAATGCGTATTTTCAGAAATTACCTGCACTTTTTCCAGAACTTCAACTTCACAGACGAATTATCCACACTCGCTGAGCATGACATCTTTGTTCTTCACCCCACTAATCTAGAAAGCACGTGCTATTTCCTCCGTAATGAAACCAAGTCTGTAATAAATAGAAGCTTACGAATTGCGTAATATCTTCATGTTCGTGTCTACTCGACCGCGGGCAGTAAGTAACTGAAATGGTGTAGTCACTGCCTTCAGAGACGAACAGATACGCTTACGGGGGATGACATATACCTGTATAAAAAATGAAGTCAAACCGGACAGGTGATATGAATCAGAAGGGGCGGCCCAACTCTAGCGCTACGTCCACCCATGGTTGATAAAATAATAATAATAATAATAATAATAATAATAATAATAATAATAATAATAATAATATTTTTTCCGGAACGCCTCTTGAATTTGTGAGCGATCAAATAACTAATCGTTATTTATTGTTAGTAAAATAACGTACAAAAATACAGTCTTAATTCTTCCCTCAAGGAGTAAAAACTCGTGCTCAGGGAATTATCTGAACACATAATTAACACAAATAAAGATAATTATTTGCCACACAGTGGGTCAAGGAAAAAAAATTATAGGAATAAATTAACTTAAAAAAATACAACTTCAATTTTAACAATTTAACTCATACAAATACATATACATATTAAACCAATATATATTCTTTAAAAAATAAATTCCTAACGCTATATTTTAAATTTCTGATACTAAAATTTTCCAAATTTGGGTATTTTTCAATTATTTTATTATATAACCTTGGACCAAAGTAGGTACCATGGCTAGGAGCTGTGCTTGTGAAACATTTTGGTTCCTCTAGTCTTATAAAATCGGATCTTTTAGTCCCATATTCGTGATGATATAATTTGAATTTATTGCGGTTTTTATGTATGAAGTTTAATAAGGCAATATAATAAATTTGTTTAATTTTCATAACATTAAAATCAGTTAACAAAAGCTCGGATGAGTAATCAATTGCTTTATTGAGGCATATTTTAATTATTCTTTTCTGAATAAGTATTAGTAGAGTGAGATTAGAATTACAATAAATAAGTTCATAGCGGAATTCTTTACAAAAAATGTTATAAGATCTTTCGAGGATTGAATCCAAGTTCTTTTTCTAAGAAACTATCGGCTTCTTAGTTTGCAATTTGATAATCACATGAAGTAGAAAACACAAAATATATTATTCCTAAATTGAGCTCTGCCTGTTATGCATTATGATCTTTATCCTGCATTGGCGATACAAACGCACTCTTACTTTGGATTCTTTCATTATATAATGCAATATGGATTAGTACTCTTATTCTGAGCTAACTCACCTGAATCTAAACATATTTTGTCTTACAAAAAAAGTTCTAAGAATAATGTCAGGTGTCTATAATATAAAAGGACAGATTGTAAAATGTTTATTTCAAAATTTAAAAATCTGACCTCATCTTTTGAATACAATGTTTCCCTGGTGTTTTATGTTAAAAATCACGATACTTCTAGTACTAATCAGAACGTTCATAATTTTAATAAATTACATAAATCAGATATCCATGTACCCTCTGTTAGTCTCAGCTGTTACAAGAAAAAAGTTCATTATTCGTATTATTATGGTCTATGCCCTGTTATCTCAAAATTACAAAGGGGCAAGAAGAACATTAAAACAGAATTAACAAAAATTTACGCATATCCATACATTCTACTCAACTGATTAATTTTTTTTTTTTACTAATGGCGGATACCTGACTCTTCGTCATTTAGACATATTATGAAGCCAATGACCGACTAATTTAACGACAGGGTCGTTCCCCAGGGTGCACCATAAAAGGCTGGTCTACGCTACACCCAGAATGAGATCAGATGACGATGGAGATATGTTGGGAAGCCACAGGAGAACCGGAGTTCCTGGATAAAACCCCTGTGTTACCTGTACCACGGGCTTGTCCAACACAACAATTAACTATTGTGAATGCTCATATTTAAATACATTTATTTTAACATTATTTCCGTTCTCGTTCTCGTTGTCGTTTCCGTTCCCGGTTTATTGTGAACCAGTCTATAAGTCCAGCGCTCTAGCTCAGGAATGGACACAATGTTGCTGCGGACACTGTATAAACCACCCTTCGTTTCTCCCTCGACAAATATTCTACCTGTCTGCGTGTACGTACAGCAAGCAGAGGTTGAACTCGGTATCATACCGTTCTAATCAGGGGTGTGTAAAGTGATGGAATATGGCTAATAAATTGTAGGTTTCGTTTTAATTTCCAAGAAACATGGGATCAAGATTATTTTGTTATTATGAATGAAGGTAAAATTCAATGACTCAATTGTTCAATTGAGATTTATGTATAAAACATAATATCAGATGGCACTTCGATCTTGAACATAAGAAGGATTTTGGCGAACATAAACTTATGGGTAAGAGTTTAAACAAGATTGTTAAAAATGGTTTATATTAATGAAATAGTTGTTACATGGATTAAAGCAATGTGTTATTTTAACGTAATTTGTTGTGCAGGTTGAAATAATGAGAAAGTTTTCAAGAATAATTTGTTAATGGAAAAGACAATCCACAATCACTACTAGTTGAAAATGCAGTCCGCTAAATTTATTTATTGCATTTTAAACAGTGGCGGATCATAGAGAAAAATACCCCTTTTCAAATATCAGGTAAAACCGGCAAGGATTTGTATAAATTGAGCCGTTCAGAGCAGAAGTGGTGTAAGTCAAAAATGGGTAATGAGGGTTGAAGTAAACATTCTGTAAAACATAGCGCAAAGTAGCAATTAATATTTAATTTATTTAAACTATTAATAGTCAGTGGTTAGCACGAAGGACATATTAATTGCTATTTTGCGCTGTATTTTACAGAATTTTTACTTTAAACCTCATTACCCAATTTTTACTTACACCACTTCTGCTCTGAACGGGTCTCATGAGTCATGACTTGTCATGACGTTGAGCTAGGATTCGTATGTAGTAAAAGCTAATATTTTCAGTCGGTATAGTTTATAAACATGCAACCCATGCCCCCCTCCTTATACTTGCCATTCAGTCACAGGAAATCAGGAGCAGTCGGAGTCTAAAATCTTTTAAGTACACTCCACTTACAAATGTTTTTATTGAACAGAACTAGAGTCTTGCGGAAGTTTCTAAATAGTCTTAAATAACCAAGTTATTATTTTTTCTCCTCTCTCTTCCTTTCCCCCCCTTTTTTATTATCTTGATATATTACTTAATCGTTTGTGTCTATATGCTATATAGTACGATTTTGCTATTCAACTTTTTGTCTTGTAACCCACATGTATTTTCCTATTAGTATATTAACTGTATACTATATCTCAAATGAATTAATCGTAGAATTACTCGAGTCTTATAAATTGTATATAGTCCCCTTATGTTATGTAACTGATTTTGATTATATGTAATTTTCTACTATATTTTATTATTTTTTTATTTTAGTTGATTATTTAACGACGCTGTATCAACTACTAGGTTATTTAGCGTCGATGAGATTGGTGATAGCGAGATGATATTTGGCGAGATGAGGCCGAGGATTCGCCATAGATTACCTTGCATTCACATTACGGTTCGGGAAAACCTCGGAAAAAAACCCAACCAGGTAATCAGCCCAAGCGGGGATCGAACCCGCGCCCGAACGCAACTTCAGTCCGGCAGGCAAACGCCTTAACCGACTGAGCCACGCCGGTGGCTTCTGTATTTTATATTCTCCTTATATTATGTAACAGATCTTGACTATTTGTAATTTTCTACTATATCTAAGGTATCTTCTTTTGTGTTGTTTTGTAATCTATCACATAATTTTGTATTTCATGTATATTATCGAAACCTGGTTGAGTGGAAAAGAAGGCCTTATGACCTTAACTCTGCCAGGAAAAATAAAATTACTTCTGCTGCTGCTGCTGCTACTTCCATTAGTTAATGCTAAGGGCCTTTAATCCTTTTAACCACCACTTACAAAACAGCGGGAGGTTTAAAAGCTGCATTGTCTAGTCCTTGTGACTTTTCTTGCATTCCGAATTTTGTCAACCAGGCTTAACAGGCATCACATCGACTCAACTATACTCAGCATCATTCTTAACTCTTATTACATATAAATCCTAGCTCTACGTCATGACAAGTCTTCTAACTTACGTAATTTCGTAGCTACGATGCTGACAATTTTTTAATCCACTTATGTCTGCGAACATTTTTTTAATGAATCTGATGAAAAATATTGGACGTGCACGTCTAACAGCCTATATCTCGTAACTCCTTTACGTTTAATAGTATTCATTTTAATATAGACAGACTCATCCTGACCAAACATTATAGGAGATCTATAGCTTATAAGTGATTATTTATAAAGAGTGCTAAGCCATAGTGACTACATGAATGCTTATATTACATATTTGACTTGATTTGAAATGTTTAATGTAATGGCATGCCACATTAGTTTTGTCCAGCTCTAAGCGGAAGAGAAGCCAAGTTTATGTTACATGAACACATCCGAAATATTATGGAAGGAGTGAAATGGATCACATCTACCTGCCCTCCGTTATGCCCACTCCTGCTCTGGCCACTAGACCACAGTGGCGGCTAATGATTAACTATTTGAATTTGTGAATTAAATTAATATACGCACTATGTATTAATAATTATATACGGTATTGCATGTTTTTGTGTAATTTTTCTTACTTTTTCCACATCTGAACAAAACACTTATGTAAACTCTACGAAATACAACAAATGAAATTAAGTATGGAGAGACTCAAATTCCGCGCTAAAGTTCACGTAATACAGGTTGGGAACGGCTGGCGAAGAAGTTGCAAGACCGTGACGTGTACACATTCGCTGTCAGTAGGCCTACATATATGACAAGAAGGTGAAAATAAAATGCCGGCATACACGCGGGAAGTGCAAAACCCGCCTCGACCACTTTCGCGTGTTTCAGCTCTGTGATTCCGAGGGAAACGCAAGGAAATCCTGCACACCATATTTTTGTGTCGTAACTGCGATTTGAATGACGCCTGCACAGAAATCCGCGTTAATTGGAAGCGCCGTGGCTTAGCACAGGAAGGGGTGAGTAATTTGGACGTTTCCTAATTGCGGATTATGTCATCGCAAGACAAGATACCGGCTCGCTCGACAGGTTGCAAGACATGGCTGACGCTTCCTCCGAAACTCTTCCACGTACTTTAATCCTCTGCAACAAAAATTTCGTTATAGGCCTACAATTATTATTATTATTTTTATTTTCTCCTTCTACTGAATGCAGAAATAACACTTGTCGTACTTTAAAACTCAGAGAACACATTTTAAATATAATGAGTGTAAAACAAAGATGTAATTTATCACTCAATTTGTTTAATATTCATAGAAGACATTGTTAAATGGAAGAAAAATTTGGTCCACATGAAAATAAAATCATACCAGGGGTGTAAACGTAAATAAAAGTACCAGGGCGCATCATGAAAAGATTGTTGTTAATATTGTTATTATTATTATTATTATTATTATTATTACTATCATTATTGTTATTATTATTACTATTATTGTTACTATTATTATTATTATTATTATTATTATTATTATTATTATTATTATTATTATTATTATGTAATATATTTATACCCATTCATTAAGAATGCTTGGTCTAATTAGATCTATAACTTATTCTTTTTCTACTCCTATGTGTTTATTAATTTTATACTATACATTGGTTAGATCCAAGCTTGAATATGCATCTGTTGTATGGAACTCCATTACTGCCACTGACTCGGCTAAATTGGAGAATATTCCAAAAAAAAATATTTCCTTGTGTGCTTATAGATTTTTACCTAATTCCGATTATAAATATGATATTAACTGCAAATATTTTAATTGCTGTAGTTTATTTACCAGATGTCAAGATATTGATTATTTATTTTTTTGTAGTCATTAAGGGTGATATTCATTGTGAATCATTCATAAGCAATATCAGTCTTCGTATTTCTGCGAAGGGTTTAAGATTTCATAAACATTTTTTATAATAGAAATTATAAATCTCTCTCTCCGGTCTGCAGATGTATAAAATATGCTAATTTGCATGGATTGAACTTGGATCCATTTAATGTGTAGTAGCCTATATACTTTTTGAGTTTTATGTCAGTTGTTATTAATTTATGCCTTTTGTTTAGATGTGTATTGTAATATTATTCTCGTCATCTTGTATATCTTTGTAATACTATTTATGATTCTATTCTTTCATTTGTAATTATCATTTTATTTAATTGCCATTATTTAAATAATTATTCCATTGTACTTTTATTGTAATTTATATAATTGCTAATTTTTTGTTATATTGTTTTTGTGCTGAACTGTAATTGGCCACTGGCTGTTGTACAGCACATTAAGTATAAGTAAATAAATCTATTATTATTATTATTATTATTATTATTATTATTATTATAGGATAAACCGCGACAAGACGCTCTCAAGGAACAGCGTGTAAACAGCGTATTTAAAACGACTGCGAATTTGGAGGGTTATCTACTATATTTTATTATTGAATTACAGCTTTCATGGATTACCCCATTGTGTAATACGTCCAAGACATTAACAGTACCCGTATGTACTTAATTTCTTAGGGGATAAAATATTTTATAGTTGTTATCCTGGTATGTGAACCTTTACAATGAATAATCACATTTTCAAGACGAATAACATATTATTAGAACAAAAGTCTTCCGTTTGACACTTATTGTAATCAGAATCATAGTCACAGAGACTTCAATGCGCCAATGAAAATAAACTGACCAGCAAAAATTTCCAGAATTACGGCCAACTGAAGAAAGCTGTTTGAGAAAGGGGATGTAAGAAAAGAGTACGGTAGGGTATATTGTAACTGTATTTTTTTTATTGGGTTATTTTTCGAGGCTGTATCCAATCTAGGTTATTTAGCGTCTGAATGAAATGAAGGTTATAATGCCAGTAAAATGAGTCCGGGGTCCAGCACCTAAAGTTACCCAGCATTTGCTCGTATTGGGTTGAGGGAAACCCCCGGAAAAAACCTCAACTAGGTAACTTGCCCCGACCGGGAATCGAACCCGGGCCACTTGGTTTCGCGGCCAGACGCGCTGACCGTTACTCCACAGGTGTGGACTTGTAACTGTATGTAGGCTGAAGCATGCAGGTAAAGGGCTGAATAAGAGGATGATGTAACTTATATACGCTTAAGTTCGCACTTAAATTCTGTATTCTTATTATTATTATTATTATTATTATTATTATTATTATTATTATTATTATTGAACAGTAACAAATATAAATGATACTCGGGAGGAAATTAAACACAGAATAAATATGGGAAATGCCTGTTATTATTCGGTTGAGAAGCTTTTATCATCCAGTCTGCTGTCAAAAAATCTTAAAGTTAGAATTTATAAAACAGTTATATTACCGGTTGTTCTTTATGGTTGTGAAACTTGGACTCTCACTTTGAGAGAGGAACATAGGTTAAGGTGTTTGAGAATAAGGTGCTTAGAAAAATATTTGGAGCTAAGAGGGATGAAGTTACAGGAGAATGGAGAAAGTTACACAACACAGAACTGCACGCATTGTATTCTTCACCTGACGTAATTAGGAACATTAAATCCACACGTTTGAGATGGCCAGGGCATGTAGCACGTATGGGCGAATCCAGAAATGTATATGGAGTGTTAGTTGGGAGACCGGAGGGAAAAAAACCTTTGGAGAGACCGAGGCGTAGATGGGAAGATAATATAAAAATGGATTTGAGGGAGGTGGGATATGATTATAGAGACTGAATTAATCTTGTTCAGGATAGGAACCAATGGCGGGCTTATGTGAGGGCGGCAATGAACCTCCGGGTTCCTTAAAAACAAGTAAGTAAGTAAGTAAGTAAGTAAGCAAGCAAGCAAGCAAGCATTATTATAATTACTACTTATTAGTAATCCCGCTGTTATACATAATACTAATCTATTTTTATAAAATACAAAATTGAGTAAGAAACAAGTAAGGCAATCATTATTTAAAAAAAAAAAAATAAAGAAGCAGGGTGCTGCCAGGTTACAGAAGAAAGTACCAGGGCGGCGTCCTGGCCCGCCCTGCTATGACTACACCCCTGAATTACATCCTGGAAATAAGTTCCTAAAGAATTACAGAAGAAATAATCCAATTAAGAAGACGATTCAGATCTTCCATCTGTCCGTACGACTGAACTCATAATCTCTGCATCAATTTGCAGGCAGACGTAAGCAGCTTCTGAAGCGATTTCTGCTGCAGCAAATGGCAGAAGAGTTGGCTCGCGAAATGGAGACACCAAACCCAGTGGCAGAATATGACACGGAATACGACGGATCTTTCGGTCTTCCAGGCTTCGTCCCCAGCATAGAAAACATCCCGAAAGAATCGGAGGTAACAGCTTCTTGAAATTCTTGTCCCCCACAATTGAAGGGTTCAGAGCCATAGTGGGCCAAGCGCCATTTATTAAAAACGGAGAAAGCAAGGTTTAAAGTTAATTGAATACCATAGTTTAACATTAACATATCATTTAATTTGAATGTTATACCTTATATTACTTGCTATATGTTTCCATTGAATTATGTGATAACTTCATTTTAAACCTTGTTTTCTACGGTTTTAGTGAATGGCGCTTGGCCCACTACGGTTCTGAATCCTTCATTATCTGTATTTAAGGGACACTAGGACTAAGTTTTGAAACTTTTGAAGTTTTTTTATTAATTTCTTTCAAATTCGACGAGTTTGTTGTGTCTTTACGTCTAAATAACAATACAAAATTTCATGAAATTTCATTCATTCATTAGTTCCTTAGATATTAATTTTCATGTATTTTAATGACATTAAATTATGCGTAAATTCCGAACATCTCTGACGGCTTCAGAATTGTTTTTGCTTGTAAAAATCTTTTGTGAAGGACTTACATTTCACGATAAAGAAAACTATACATGTATTTTTAAATTTGAGAATTAGTTCGTAAGATAAAAATTTTCTTACAAATCATAATTTTTGCTTGATAATTTTCTTTAATTTTTAGAAGTAGGAAATTCATATCATGAAAAGTTTTCAGTAAGGAGCTGGTTTCATGCACAGCTTTGTGTATTGCAATATGCTGAATATTCTTCCAAAGTTTCATGTAAATCGGAGGAAATGGAAGCCGCTAGGAACTTTATTGACAAAAAACGTAGTTCTGAGAAAACGCAATTTATAGTGGGTGTGGTAGGTTTAAAGAAAAAGGTCGAATTTATCAGTGATAGGTTATCGTATTTAGTACTACGATATCGTAGTTATAAATGGGAAATGCCTATTATTATTCGGTTGAGGAGCTTTTATCATCCAGTCTGTTGTCAAAAAATCTGAAAGTTAGAATTTATAAAACTGTCACATTACCGGTTGTTCTGTATGGTTGTGAAACTTGGACTCTCACTTTGAGAGAGGAACAGAGGTTAAGGGTGTTTGAGAATAAGGTGCTTAGGAAAATAATTAGGACTAAGAGGGAGGAAGTTAAAGTAGATCTGGACAATTAAAAGGATGGGCAAAAGGAGGTTGGAGACTGCAAAAATGAGATTTATCCGATCTGTGAAAGGGTGTACAAGTGAAGAGAGTATAAAAAGATATAGATTTTAGGGAAAAGTTCGAAACATTTTCGACAAACAATAATAAATATAATAATGACACAGATTAAAAGATAGCCTGAAACCGGAACAGACTAATAGCTTGTATGTATGTATGTATGTATGTATGTATGTATGTATGTATGTATGTATGTATGTATGTATGTATGTATGTATGTATGTATGTGTGTATGTATTTATTCACACTGCAAATGGGTAAATATCCGGTGGCAGTGGTAACTATTTACACTCAATAATGACAATTAATAATAAATATAATAATAAATTAATAATAATAATAATAATAATAATAACAATAGTATAATAATATTAACAAGGAGCATTCTAAATTAATGAAGCACGATCACTTAAAATAACATTTAAAGTGTATCTTAAGTGTTGTATCTTAACCCTAAGTTCGAACTAAAACCCACGAGTATATGTTCATACATGAACAAGTACCTTTCAGCACTACACTCATTTCGCTGTCAACTCATTCACTGTAGTGGAACTACGACACATTTCACTGATTCTATCCTGATTTCACTAACATTTCAAAAATATGTCACTGTTCAAATACTTTGCACTACCACTATTAACTATAAAACTTCACTGACACAAACACACTTGACTGACACAACACACTTCACTGACACAACACATTTCTTCACTGATACAACACTTCAAATAAAAAAAACATCAATTACAGCCTTATCGCTGAATAGGAAATGATGATGATAAAATCACATAAAATGTCTCGTTCTGCTACCAGTAGAATGACTTTTATGTGTACGAGTCACGACGCAATTTAACTAGGTCAGTAACGTCATTTCCCGTACCTATGGTCCTGGAACATAATTATGATCCACGATACAACCATTCAAAGAACATTGTAGAAGTAACATAGACCGTTCGTAGATAGCTGCAGTTATTTGACTTCAAGCTACAGTACACAAAAATATAGATAAACGAGGTACTACGTTACAAAATTTGAATGGTTGTATCGTGGACCATAGTCGTGTTCCAGGACCATAGTTATGGGAAATGACGGTACCTCCTATGAACTGTGCTGTTGAGCTCTCGTGAGAAATTCCTCACACTATCTGGCAATAAAAATTCAGTATAATGTAAAAGGTCGACTACAGAATGTATACGTTTGTTGTACAGGCTTTGTTGGTGACGAAAGTTGGGGGATCAAGAAAATCCCTGGCAAGCACACGTTCCAAGAGTCTTACAAAAGTAACACAATTGCAAAGTTCAAGCTATTTTTGGAAATAGTAACCCACATGTTTCGCATTTAAGCTTTCCCTTGCAGTAATTACCTTTATTCGAAACTCAGATACTCGCATTCGAAAACTACTTCACAGCTACAGGCCTATAGTTTCCACTTTATGAAACGACTAAACAGGAAGTGACATCATATGGCTGTCAGTAGAGGCTCGGTTGCCACAGAGATCATTTCTATTTCCTCCGTCTTATAGAATTCGCTTTTCATGTTGAAGTACTCAGGAGATTTCATGCTACTTTTAAGCACAGTGTTAATAACACTTTTACATTCGCAATAACAGCAGCAATGATACAGCATAAGAAAGCTGCTACATATAACACACACGTGTCCTGGCGACATTGTCTTGGCGAACAAGAGAATATCGCACCGCGCTCGGTTGGCATTGTAATGTCAGTTTGTTCTTAGCATACGAATTTTTCTATTGTAAACTCCAGTGAGAAGTTGCGTTATCACTCAATGTGACAACGCTGTACAAGCTACCCCTCTAGGCCGCACCCACCCCTCGCTTATAGAAATACTTAATGTTTCGTCGCTTTTATTGAAATTGTTGTTGTTTATGATGACGACGAAGACATCTATTTGTACTAGCTAAGCAAGAAAAATCTTGTGTACCTGCCTAAATTGTGTATAGGCTATAGTGTGGATCTACAGAGTGTCCGACAAGTTCCGCATCATAGGCTAAATTATAAAATATGTTCGATATGACCTCCTACGATTTCCAAACATGTCTGGAGGCGAACTTCAACGCAATGTAGCATGTCGGCAGTGATGTCACGACACTTTTTCTCGATTCGAGTTCGTAGGTATTGCAAGTCACGGAACTTCATTTTCTGTGCCTTTTCCTTACTACAAATCCAGGTGGATTTATGTCAGGCGACCTGAGAGCCCGCTCTCTGGGTCTTCTACGTCATATCCACCTATCAGGGACGTTGTCACCGAGCCAATTCCACACGATCCTGCATGAACCATTCTGATCTTTCGCATAGCAAGTCCATTCCGGCATCATCCGGACTCTCAGAGTGGACTCCCAGGTCGCCCTACCTAAATCCACTTGACTCTGCTTTCTAGGATTTTCTTAAGGAAACGGTACACGAAGTGAAGATTTGTGACCTGCACCATCCACAAACGCGGTTCGAGAAAAAGAGTCGTGAAACGTAATTATCGTGAAATTACGCCTCCAGGCATGTTCTTCACTAGTGCTCAGACTTAAAAATCAATGCGTAGTTTTATTAATTAAGGAATGTAAATCTTTCACAAAATTTCGAAAACAGAATTCCAATTATAGTCCCGCGAGGGACATTTTGAATTTACGCATGATTTAGAGTGTAACAAAACTTTCTGGTATAGTGAAAATTTTAGTTTTTTTTTTTTTTTTAATATTTGATGGTAAATATCACATTTTCAGCCAAATTAATAATAAAGGATTGCATCACACTACAATCAAGTAGTACCAACTCCTACACCATAAAATTTAGTCATGCTTCCTGAGAAAATGGAAACTAACAAGAGAATAATTTTAACATACTGTTACAGAACTTTTGTTAACTCTGTAGTTTGATTATTACACTTTTACTACGTCATACTACTTTTGACCAATAAAACGGTACGAAAGGACGTCTTTCAACCAAGTATGGCTGTTTATCGCACAATTTTATCGCGTCCCTAGCATTTGTTTAATTTTATC
The DNA here is from genome assembly GCF_040183065.1 of Periplaneta americana. Taxonomy (NCBI): domain Eukaryota; kingdom Metazoa; phylum Arthropoda; class Insecta; order Blattodea; family Blattidae; genus Periplaneta; species Periplaneta americana. The sequence continues at coordinate 71,222,102 of NC_091129.1, read as the reverse complement.
ACTTCCCTAGCATTTGTTTGTTTTTATCACTACCCTAGCATTTGTTTCTTTGTTTGCCAACATTTCAAACTGCACTGGTCTGGACGTCAAAAAACAAAAAAATTACAAACCACTCCAGTCGATGCACAGCAGTTTCAAATATGACTCGCATTGGCATTCAAGAACAAGAATTAATAATGATCACTGGTCATAGCTATGCATCTTCCATAAAACCCTATTTACAAATAAATGAAGAGCACTATTCGGAAATCCTCAATAAGTTGAGGAATAAATCATGTCCATCAATGTGTTCCACTTCTTTTACGCACACGTCCAATATAACATCAACTGAACCACCAACCACTAAAACATTCAAATTTAAAAATTGTACTTTCAGTAAATGTTCCTTTTAAAATTATTCATTTTTATTTTTTATTTCATCGTCCTTAATTAAAACTTTTCTTGTTTATTTCATCATCCTTAATTAAAACTTTTCTAACACTTGTTTATATTATTTAGGTTATATTATAGCTTCTGCTATATGATATTATGGATAGTCACGTATCAGAGATTGTTTAATATTAAGATTTATTGAAACTCATGTGTCAAGTGACGTTGATTACTGGGATCAGGATAATTGAAGTGGAATGCAACTGTTTTAATAAAAATGAAACTGAATCAACAAAACCTTCTTGACTAGTAACCGTCCACAGAGTTCAATGAAGATTCCATAGTTGGCACAACTGATAACAAGAAAACAGCTAATCATAACACATTACTGCCATCTAGGTTAATATTGGTAATGTTGAGATGGTACAATAATAAATTTGAAGACAGTTGTATTTTCGTAAGTCAATTAATATTTTATTGTATTAGGGTACTTCGTTACTTGTAATCTTTATATACTTTCTTCTAATCGTGTAATAGTCAATTAAATTCCACTCGAGTTTTGATTTTCTCTAGATAAATCAAAATCTCTAGTGAGATTACTGTTGATAAAATAAGTATGACATTTGTTTAAATTTAGTAGACTACAAATGTTTATATATAAGAACTAACCCACAAGATTTGAAAACAAATAAACCAAAACTATAGAAAATATCAAATTCAGTCCCAGTCTCCCTTAACTTTGAATGAACAAGTGATGGCTAAGGGGAAGGAGATCATACTTTACCCCTCCCAACTGTTTGTATACTAAGGGCTTGAATCGCGAGGTCGCGAGTCACGAAATGCCGACTACTCATCTACTCTATTCCTCACTGAGCTCAGTCTTTATAATGTTAAACAATAGCGGTTGTAGAAATGGTGGATAACACTTTCACGTATGGTCCGTCTCAAAAATCTGTGGTGTAACTTCACGCATATGGGGCGGAGTCTATTTGTGCCGGAGAGTATTGCGGGCAGCATCACCTCGAGGCCGCTAAGGGGTAAGATTCTCGTGGTAGAAGGTAGAGTAGATTTCAGATAGAAATGATCCAATCCCTGCAAGCGATTGCTAGCTTCGTTCAACCAACACCTCCCCCAGAACGATCATTGGCCCTAGCCCTCTCACATACTACTTGCACAGAAGTTTTGTTTCGTCTTTCTACTCTACAGATTCCTGGGACGGACCATAAGTACTAATGTGAAGTAACTATAGTTTATAGGTTACCTGAACTTCTTTATGTTTCAGACGCACAAAAAGTACCCGCTGTATTCCGATGCCCCCATATCGTTCTGGCAAAGCAACAGGAACTGCATAGATGGACTGACGAGGTCTGTGGATCCTGTCACTCCTTTCAAGCGGAACTCAGCCTTCACCAAACCCTGGGAAGAAATACTGGATGATCCTGATCCTATCAAGCCACTGTAACAGAGTTTGAATGTAAGAAAAGAACAGGTGTTTTCAGGTTACTAAATTCTCTGCTTTCAATATTTGCATTTATTAAGGAATGAACTACGAGTAAGTATTGTTACTGTCCAAGACCAAACATTTTATAAATACAAATCTCATTCTGTATAAAATCATGGCAAGAATAAAAAGATATCCCAGAGTAATTTTAAACTAAGGCAGAAAATATCGGTATTACTATTTTCTTATCATAATCATCAACATCATCTTCATTATTATGCCTTAGGCATCTATCATATGTAGCAATCTATCTTCAATTAGGGGAGAGTCGTGTAGTATCGGACATCGGGTAATATCGGACAGTGCGTTTCTTTCATCTACCACCATATGGCAGTACCTGAATGACATGGTTACGTTTCTCTATGCGACATCACAGAAACGTAACCATGTCAATCAGGTACTATCATCGTGTGGTAGATGAAAGAAACTCACTGTCCGATATTACCCGATGTCCGATAATACCAGACTCTCCCCTAAAGCTTTTTTTATTTTTTGAGTGTCCTGTATTTATTTCACCAAATGGTTTAGTTTTTAAATTTTTGGACAATTTTCACATTATGGTGACCATAATATTTTCAGCAGAAGATGGGACATGACCAAAGCTCGGATCTTGGGGACTTGTGTGTCGTGTGCTTGAGTAAGGTTACAGGCATAACGTACACAAAGCTCACGCTGCAAGTGCTCAGGGACAGTCGTTTGTACTAAGAAAGTGGTCACATCGAATGGCAAGAAGACGAACGAATAAACTGTGTCACGTCGAAGCCAATGACATTAAGAGAATTACAGGTAAACGGTCTGTTTGAGGAATTAGAAAATACGTGTTATTCGAATGGGTGTTATGGAAGTTTGAAAATGCATTTCTTAAATTTTAGGTACAGAATTTCGTGGAGGAATTCTGAGGAGATACATTATTTTCTTCTAATGCAGAGTTTATATCTTGTAAGTTGTACCACACATAAACTAGAGCTGGAAACGGGCATTCACTGAAAGACATTGCAGTCCTTTAAATTGATGGAGAATTTGTCCATAGCCATGGATCAAGTCGTAGAGGGACCTTCCCTAGTAGTGATACACTAATTGAAAACTATTTGCGAGAAAAATTTAGGATATACTTATCTTTCTCAGATACGAGATCTGCTGAAAATCGAACAGGAAACAGTGACAGTGAAATATTCAGTATTTTATTTAGGCCCAAGACTTTATAATAAAATTTCAAACCATTTTCCAAATTTGAAATTTTTTAAAATTGAAACTTTTAAAAAAGAATTTTGTAAAATTATCCATGATATATAATAGTAACAAATGTACTTTTTTACCTTTTATTTCTATCGACTATATTCATGTTTTTATTGAATATCACTGGCTTCTGTCGGATTGTCAATTTATATTAAATGTGTATTTTTCTCTCGTTTTCCCTTTCTTCTTTATTCTTGCTCTTGTGTTGTACTTATTGGTTTGAATTAAGTTAATTACTGTATTTAGTAAACTGTCCTTGTAAATTTTATGTTATATTATTCACTAAGACCACACCGTACACGAGCCTGACTCTTACGGTAGTGGCTAGAAACATTTTTATTTTATAAATGCAATTTGTACTCACTAGGTAGCTAGTTAAAATAAGTTTCCTTCGTTTCAAATCATGTTTAACTAACAGACGAAGAATTTATGGGTTCGAAAATCTTCGAATGCATGTAGTCATACACTGTAATGAAATGTACAGAGCAGAACTGTAAATTTGATGTATTTTGCATGTTTATTTATATATATGCTATAAAATTGGATGTTTCAACCTATCATAATATTATCATTATGTTGTTCCAGCCAGGAACCACTTTTATAGCAGACCTGACAGTACCTCCGTGCTGGAAGCGGGAGTTTGTTGACATTGAAGTCCGGTCGCTTAGCCACGTTCAAAGACACAAGTCCCCAACTTCCGAGCTTTGGACATGACACAACATTTTAGTTGAAAACTATTCATAAGCCACAGATGAGGTTACTCCTGGCAATTCTACAAATAAAAGCTCATGATACTTAAATGGTGTTTCTAAATAGACTAGACGGCATTTCGGAAGGCGGTCAGCTGCTACATGCGCCGTAGCATTTCTAGTATGTGACGTCACAAACTTGTACAGTAGAACCAATCAGAACCAGTCTATAACAAGTACTTCCAGAGTTAGTTTGTTCACGTGTGAGTGTTTCAATACATTGACTAAGTAAAACTAACATTTACTGTGTATATGTAGGCTAAATAAATGGAAGAAGAGACTGTAAAGACATATATTGCACAGACAGGCGTGGAAAAGAGTGTTTAAGGTATAATTATTTTAAAAACGTTGACGAGCAGAACGCTGCCAACCATCTAGATGCTGATTGCAACGTTGCCAACGCGCAAGAAACGACTGCAGAAGTATGTGGTGTGGGATTGAGAACCGTGCAAAAAATATAGTTAGTGAAGGAAAGAAGGTTTGTTTGGTGTCATGCTTACAGTAATCAACGGCTAAGGTCATTATTGTCTTCTGATAATTTAAATTCTCTCCTGCGCTATTTGTATTGCACGTGCGCGTGAAGTACGATGTGGCAATGTTGTACGCTGCCTTGCTCTCTTTATTAGTCTCTCTCAACGCAAACGCTAGCAGGCTACTGCCTTCCGAATTGCCGTCGACTCTAGTAGTATTAGAAAGATTTGCCAGGCGATATATCGCTATAATACTCGGTCACTCTGTTCTCCCTCATTAACATATTGTTTAAAATGAACATAGAATTATCCTTCGTTCCTTGCAAAAGATGAAAATAAAATAACGAAATTAATGACAAATAGTTAATAAATATCTCGGAAAAGGCATTGACATAGGGAACTTTTCGTTTTTGTTCACATACTGAATGCAGGATTCTTCTCTCTTTTGCTCATACGTATTGTATTTTATTTTCGGGAGGAGGCATTACGACCTACAAGATCTATTACGCTTACCCCCAAACTAGACGCATTCCCAAACCCACACCGGCTGACTACACTAAGGTTCGCTGCGTATCCAGGTTTCGAGAAGGCAACCTCACTCGTCCTTAAACCAGCCCCATCCGTGCATCGCAGGCCGGCGTTCGGCGAGTGCTATGGAATAACGTAATGGAGATCGGACGGAATGATGCTGATGCCTAATATGGGAAAATGGACGAACCTCGAGAAAAATCCGACGTGCGAACTTGGTCGCCACAACTGTCTCACCACTCAGCCACAGCACCGAAAGGCCCCATATACATACTATCGCTAAAACCGTCTGGATACTAATTCAATTAAACAATGAAACGTTATTTGCTCTTCTTATCTCAATCTTTGTTACTAATAAGAAGTGCAAAATCTTGTAGTCAGTGATTACCGGTATCTCAGAAGTCTCCTCGATGCAGTTAACTTACATTGAAAATATTTTTCAATTTCCCATAATAATGAGATAGAATACTGATGGTAACTATGCACAGGCATTAACAAAGGATCATGAACAGATCGTAAGAGGGATACACTGCTACGTAGAATACGTAACCCAGTTTCGGGAATGGAACTACAGCTGTGTAGATTGAATGTTTCATTTGTTTTTGGTTTACAAATCGAGAGAATGGATTTACGCTAAGAAGAAATTAATGAAGAGCAAGCAATATATTTTCTCTTCGTATGAAGCATCATTCCGAAATTAATCCCAGCTCACAAGAAATTTTGCACTATGATTCATTGACAGAGTATCACTTTAATATAGCACTACTCGCGAATACAACGAGTCGAGTGGTCGCATAGGTTTGTAACTGCTCTCGATGTCCAGATATTACCGAGAGAGGCCGCGCGGCACGGCTTACGCCACTTCGGCGCCCTCATGCCCGTAGCGAGCTGGCATCTTTGGGCGTGGTCACACAAGTTACATTGGTTCTTGGCCTAACTACTGATAATACTAGCGTTCTGATGTAGTTCATAGTGTCGTTACATTAAATATTTGAAATTTTGCAATTTTTAGTTTCACCACCGAACGTGGAACGGGTGCCCATACTCGGTGTGCGGGGAAAGACACAAAGAAGGTAGTGGGGTACCCTTCCGTTCAACAGCCACAATAAAAACCCTAGAAAAAATGCGAATTAAGGCACCTAGAGAGTCGTCTTAAGGGGAGACTCCACTGAATATCACGAAAATTTTCCAATAAATTTTTATTGGCTATTTCACTTCTTTAGAATGTGTATTTTCATACCCCAAATGGATTTAGTTCAATTCTGATTACAAATATGTTTTAAATTGTTTTTAAATTAAGGCTGAAGGGGACGTGGCATTTAAAGATCTGTCAAAATTATTTTTTTCATCAAATAATTGTTTTTTTTTTTACAAATTTCTGATTACAAATCTAGTAAATTTTTTCAAAAGTTGGCACACTGAAGTTACTAGATGAATGTAGCGGAGGAAAATGTTGATAGGCATATGTTACATATTCAATTTACTTTCAAATCCGTAAGTTTATTTTTCTTGATTTAATATCAACATCAAATACCAATATCAAATATAAGTCAATCTCGATGAAATGTTTACTGCAAAAATTTATGAGATAGCTGCATGTTTTTATGCATTTACTTTTGTAAGAAATGCTGCTAGTTTATTTTATTAATATTTTTCCCCGAATTATAGAAAAATAACCTATTGAAATTTTCAAAAATTTATTTTAAAGCGAATAAATGAAATACTTCAGAAAATGAATGCGTAGAAATGTTTCTCTATGTCTTGTAAATGTAACCGAAGTAAAGGAAGCTTAAAAATTGAGATCTTCTACTAAAAACTTGGGTTTGAAAATATTTCTAAAAAAAAAAAAAAAATAGAAAAAAAAATAAATCGAAAACATTTGGGAGTTCAAATTTGGATTTTGTTGGTATTTTACATAGTAAACAAGCTCTGAAAATTTGGTTTAAAAATGATTAGAATAAAGTTGTCAGTTTTAGTGGAGTTCCCCTTAAAATCAAAACTTTGCTACTCGTACTAGAACATTTCCAGAATTCGAACCTTCCAGTGGACGATAGATCTTCGAGGGAAGTGTGAAGCTAAAATATAAGACTGATTTGCATCTTCATCAGACAATTCTCAGTCGTCGCTGCTACCTGATACAATTATTTTTATCTGTACATACCATACAGGTCCGCCGCTGTGGTTTGAAGGGTAGCGTAGTCGATTCCCATGCAAGTGGTGAGGGCAATCTTTTGTTCTCGGAACTGGATGGTTGTCTCGTGTTGTCTCCGAAGCGGCCCTGCGCCGTGCTGACCAGAGAGTCAGGGTGGCCTGCAATGTGGATGACCATAACCTCCTCCACACAGCGTTGACTTGTAAGTCGGTATCGAAGGAAGTAAAAAGAGACAATGAAAGGGAAAATAATGTTCTACATGAGGTTACGTCAATAACAACAAATGAAGTCCTCGAACCAAGCTGGTTGTAAAGCTTACCTCCTCCTACCAGATCAAGGGAGATGAATCCCTGGTAGTTTTCGTAGCAGGCCAACGTCCAAAGGGAAATACCCGAACTGCCATGGTAAGGAGGGGATCTGGAATTCGCAGCAGAAATGGAAATGAGGAATTGGAAGACGGTAGCTCGTTATTGATAACAATGACGGACACTCTTGAAGGAGGACACAGCTCAACTTGAGCTGCACGGCTACTGAATGGTAATTACTATACACTATACAGCCATTCCAGTTGTTATGGATGTTACATTTTTTACTATTTTCAAACTCTATATCAGGGTTACATAACTGGCGAGAGAGGGGTGGAAAGCATGGGGAAAGCGTTGGTTCCCCGTCCACAGTCCACTGGCGTTGAATGACGTCACTGTGCCCCGTACGCAATCACATAAGACAGACAGACACTGAATACAAATCCCCTCCCCTACCAAGTCAATGACGCGGAGGTAGAAGGAAGGGATGCGTGCCGTTTCCGATGAGTGACGCAACGCCACAATTGTCGCCCTGTTCTGCAAGCCTGCTCTATATATTGAAAATGAAATGACTTTTATCAATTTATATTATTAGAATCAATTTAGAAGATCAGTATCATTTTACAGAAAAAAAGTTGTTTGAATAACATTTATTATTATTGCAGAAAAATAAGATTCCGTCACGAATGTTACAAGATTTGTAAACTCACTTAACATCTTATTAACAAACAGTGTACATTGTAAAACACAGGTTTCTGCCTAAAACAAAAAGAGATTCATTCTCATAGTGTCCATGTGAAAGCTATGCAATTCTCATGGCACCCAATTAGTTCACAAAAACATAATCGGTGAATATTTATAGCTGTTTCTACCATATTCTGGATGTTACAGATGAGTTAATGTCCTTCATTTTTCCAGTTTAAAAGCAACTGTGACATTTCTAATTCAAAATATTCACTTAAACTATAAGATTGCTAATTGTTATTAACACAATCTACCTAAAAATTCATCACAGGAATAATACAGTACAAAGTAAAAAGTTACTTGATCCTGGAGCTGTGGAATTAACAGTGTAGGCTCTCAAAATATTTCTCTTTGAAAAACATACATTACCAGCTGATCTTTCTATGAGTAAGTGCTGCAAACTTCAGGGAAACAAAAAGTACAGCTCAGGATTTTGTCAAGACACTCGCGATGTGCAGTACGGGAACAACGTTTCTGTGGAAGGGGTAGGAATACAAGGGAAGGTCGGACGTATGTCTACCGAGTTCAAGGCAAATTCCCCTATAATTTATAAGTAGACTCATCCGATCTCGTGCGCAGCTCTGTAGGAAGAGTGGGGGAGTGTCTGGGCATAATGTATGCGCTGTACCCATTAGCTAGCCAAGACTACTTAGATTGAATGCTCATAAAACTTGTAAAATGTTTTCCTTTAGAAAATAAATCATTATAATATTTAATATTGGAGGCTTATCTGTATCTTACACTAGCAGTAAACAGATATTTCTCAAAAATGTTTTTTCATTGGAATTCCCTGTTGTCTGGAATGACTGTATAATGAAGTCCTTTCTTAATGTCAAATACGAGTGCCTTGTTCCTGTAGAATACCCTTTATTTCTTAAAATATCCATAAATATACAAGTTCATTATTTGTACCATTTTACATGACACTACATACATGAATAATATTATTTACACTCAGGTTTCTCTGTTAAGTACTCTCCATTATCAGAACATGAGCAGGGATACACTATAATTATAATAATAGTAATATTAATAATTCCGCTATAATGTGGAATATAATGTCACCTTCACTAAATAAGATAAAACAAACCATAACGTTACTTGTGATTGCATCTCTTCTAGTTATTTATTCAAATCATGTGGAAACAAATTCAAATTCTAGAGCTGGTACAAAGTTCACTGTGCTCACGTGAGTGTAACTTTATGAACACACTGTCACTCCCATGGATATATTTTTTTTATTGTTATCAACTTCGTGACTTGCATCTGAGAGGAAAAGATGTTGGTAGCATCACGAATACGGTTCTCGTACAAAACAAAAATTTATAATGGGACAATAATAACAACAACCTAAATACGTAGAAAATGGGGACATCTGAGAAAATATGGATTGAACAATTAACGCTGAGTAGACATACTGTCGATTAAGTGTGTAACAATAATATCAGAATTCTGAAGGACGTAGAGCGATGGGCGACGTAGGATTATTATTATTATTATTACTATTATTATTATTATTATTATTATTAAAACCCAAAGACGCAGGAATAGTGAACGATATTGCAAATATAGGATGTGAATGCGGAATAGGTATAATTTCCTACCCATAAAGTGATCAATAATAATTCAGTCGAACGTTTCCAAGTTTTCGCGCGTTCCTTTGACATTTTTATACAACACAATGTTAAAAAATCGTCTGTAATTAGATTTTTTTTATACCTCGAAGTGAAATCAAATAAAATTCAGCCCATAATACAGTGCGAGCAAACTGTCGCTCTGTCTTCAGATGAAGAAAGGCAAGAACGTCCTCAGAAACCACTGCCTACAACATCCCAGGCCATGGACCACATCCAAGAATAAAGACATTATATTGAAGATAAATTCCAACAAGACGAACACCATGGTCATAGGAAGAAAAGTAAAGAAGGTAAACTTGCGAATTCTCAATGAGGCAGTAGAGCAAGTGGACAGCTTAAAATACTTGGAGTATAGCCTACTATAAGCAGTAACATGAGCTGCTGTCAAGAATTCAAAAGGAGAATAGCAATGGCAAAGGAAGCTTTTAATAGAAAAAAGAGCATCTTCTGCGGACCTCTGAAGAAAGAACTAAGGAAGATACAAGTGAAGTGCTTTGTGTGAAGTGTAGCATTGTATGGGAGCAGAAACATGGACATTACGATGAAGTGAAGAGAAGCGACAAGACGCATTTGAAATGTGCATATGGAGAAGGATGGAACGTGTCAGGTGGACAGACAGACTAAGAAATGAAACTGTGTGGGTCACTGGTTGAGAAGAAACTGTCTACTGAAGGATGCACTAGAAGAAATGGTGAACGGGAGAAGAGTTCGGGGCAGAAGAAGATATCAGATGATAGACATTAAAATATGTGGATCATATGAAGAGACAAAGAGGAAGGCAGAAAATAGGAAAGACTCGAGAATGCTGGGTTTGCAGTGAATGACCGGCCTTTGGGCAGAACCGTGTGAATGAACGAAGTAAAGGACAACAAAATGAGAGTAAAACAATTTGCCGATTGTTCAATAAACTCGAAGAATAAATAGTAAAACCAAACAAATGTATGAGGCCTTAAAAAAAATTGAACGTCTTGTATTTTGACAATGTTGTACAAAATCTTGAATAAATAGTTTTTTTCTTGCTGTATTGCATTTATTTTTATACAAAAGACTCAAGGTACGATTCCCACGCGGATTCCATAAATTTAGCTGGTTGGTTTGGACCGTTTCTCCCGAAAAACTGTGGCATATTTAAATCAAAAATGTATCTGGCATAGAAAGTATACAAACAATTAAAACTTGTTTAATTCGAAATCTTGAATAAGTAAATTTTTAATGGTCCCTTCAACTTCAAGTTCCACCGATCTGGAATAACGGCTAGCACGTCTGACCGTGAAACGAGCGGACCCGGGTTCAAATCCTGGTTGGGACAAGTTATCTGGTTGGGGTTTTCCCTCAACCAATTAAAGGAGAATTCCTGAGTAACTTTCGGCATTGGACCTCAGACTTATATCGCATCAAGTCACATATCATCATCATCCATACCATAGCCCGAGTTAAGTTCACGGTGCGGTGTGCTGTACTTGTACAAGAGTGGGGCTGTTCAGCTACCCAGTCATTAATAGAATAGGAGGGGTAAGCACAATAAGCCTCACGCTGCAATGTAAGCCTTCGGATCTCTCCTCCGTACAAGAGAAAACAGTTAATAATAATAATAATAATAATAATAATAATAATAATAATAATAATAATAATAATATACGTCATGTTTATTTGTACTGACAAACGAGTGTTTGTCAACCTTATTATTTCGCTTTATAGCCCTTCTAAATTTATATTCAGTTGAAGTAACTAGTGAGTATCATGAGTCTTCTATCGAATTACGCGTATTTTTAATGCTACGGCAAAGAACTGGGAGTAACTCGCGTATACACTATCTTGTCACCAACTTTATCCAATTACAAATCCTATAATGCACTCGCCCAGATGGTAGAATCTCAGACAGTCAGTTTTAGAGAGAGATTCTTATGAAGTAAAACATCACCACGTCCTTTACGTTTCAAGACAAAAATGGCTTGTTCAACGTATCATGAGAACAAAAAGAGAACATAATGCTGTCAACGGTTAGACATCAGTACCCTACACGGAATTTGATCCCCCGACCGTGGCCTCAACGCAATTTAACATTAACTAAAAATGTAGCTAACTCTTTAAAAGGCAAGGAGAACAATAGCCAATTATATAAAATCTGAAAACACAGTAATGTTATAAACGAGTGTGATAAACTATAAAGCCAGAAACTTTCAAAGAGCAAGGAAAGTAGGGCCGGGACACTAATCACTTGGAAAACAAGGGCTGACAGAAGGCTAACGAACTGGACGAACCATGGGGGCAGTGTGAATCAGCACACTTGAGGGACAACTAACAACTTCCATGGGCGGGTCTGTCAATGCCCAATGTGTCAAAGGGCGACCATTTTTTTAACCAGTTTCTTTCCCCTAGCTTTCAACTCTCAACAAAATTGCAGTAATGCAAAGATCGTCGTTCAGTAGGAAGGACAAGGGACACTGATGTTAGCATTATACTCTGGTATTGGTAGTCTATATATTTCGTAGGAAGAAGGGAATCTTTTCTTTGTCCTGATATCGATCATACGTTCTCGCAGTTCATTTTCAAACATTATGCATAAGAAGTGGCTTTTTATGGAACCACTATGGTACTCGTAATCATGATCATGTCATGATCATCATCATAATTTTCACCAAACCACGAGGATTAGATCATCTGCTTCAATTTTACTGAGTCAATAGATTTCTAGAATGGTCTTGATCTCTTTTGTCATTGGGCTTGTATTTATTGGAAATAAATTATTATCCAATTCTAAATGCTTAAGGTATCTTTACAGCTAATGTTCTACAATATAGGTTCGTACCTAAGAAAAACCGTGTTTCTTATATCTTTATTACTAAGTGCATCATTTCTAAAGTCGCCTCCTGCAAATCTTAGAAACTGAGATTTTCTGCTGTTAGCGAACTTTGCTTTTTCTTGTTACAAAAATGTCACTGGCATATAGCAACTTACGCATCATCATTACTCTGGATAAAATATAAACATACCTGTATATGCTATACCCAGATAAAAAAAAACTGTACTACAAATGAATTTTGAAATTTCTGTAATGAATAGTATTTCGGGTTACATGTACTGCTCATTTATTTCGTAATGCTTTATACACTGCATACATTTTATCTTTCCACGCTCGCGGAAGTTCAGTGGAAGCGGCAGTGCACAGCACAGCTGCCCACACGCGACCCGCACTGAAAGCTCGGTTATAATATAAATCGTAGAACGGACAGTTTTCTTTACAATATGAAATTGTGGAAGTACTATAAAATGCGTACATTTTCAAAGACAATGTTGAACGTGGAAAGTTAAAATGTATGTACCGTAGTTTACGGAAACACTAAAAAGATATTGGGATTTAAAATTGAATTCACATGAATTTTAAGGGAATTAACGTTACAAAACACAGTTGTCAGGCTCCAGATTTGAAGGACGAAAAAAGAAACTTTATTAAGGAAGTCAGATGCAAGCCACGAGAATATGACAAACACACCGAGAGTTCGGGGGAGTGGGAGGCGCATGGACCAGTTCTTCATCAGAGATTATACTGTGCATTGTATAAGCATTGAACAACAATGGCTGACGGACACCATAATTGCATAATTTAAAAGTTATTTGTAGGTCACAATGAAATTTTGTAGTTCTGAAAACTTGATTAGTATACAATTTTACGATTATAACAATGATTTTCAACTACTTTTTTCCCATGTAACACACATCGGGTTCTCTTTTTGTTGAAGGTTAAAGAGAAAGGAGTAAAGAAAATTAATTCTTAGAAATATTACCCAAATAACTACATTAATAATGTATTTCGGGGCTCATTAACATAAGATATAAACAAATTTGTATGTCAGCAATTTCTTTCAAATATACAATGCAGTTACAAATGTATGTAATGGTGTAATATTGGAGATTCCTTTTCATCGATCTTTTCTCTTACATTACGATCATAGATAAACGATATTTTTTTTCTTATTAAACTGTGCACAAATTATGTTTACAATATGTGCCAACTAATTATTTTGCACCGATTTATGGAGCAAATATCGGTGCACTTTAATCAAAGTTATTTTGTGGGTACATCCAAATAATTGTGGTTGAAAATCACTGCTAAAATCACATCAACTGAGAACGCAAAACAATCAATCTGAAGAACTGAGACATAAAATCTACAACATAACAATGAACAAATACTTCTGATAGTTATTCTCAATGTTTCTTGAACTGGTTCCCCCACTCGGCTCCAGAAAAAAAGATGTACATTTAAACTAATGCGTTAAACCTTCATCAAAACAAATTTGCACTCTTCAATATCTACCTATGAAATGACATTGTTTCTTTTCTACTATTTTATACCGATAATATTTTTTCAATACTTTTATACTTTTAGCTGGCTCCGAGATACTATAACATATTATTTCTAATGTTGGTCCAGCGAAAGAGAGAGATATATATGTATATGTTTTAAATATAGCTACTAAGATAAAATTCTTTACTCCGTAAAATTAACTATTTTTTTCCACTCTTCACCGATTACATTTTCTAAGACTGGTATTTTAAAACACTGAGACTAATTAATTGTGACGTAGATACCTTTCCACCAGTCTTCGGCCCCCCTCCCTCCCCCTTGCTAACTATAACCTTCCATGGTTGTGAACCCAAGCTCTCTAAGGTTGTACAGAACATTTTTTTTTTTGAGCTTACTACTTTTAATATATCCGAACTGTAATATTACGTGTTTAAAAAATCATGATTGCTTTGTTATATAATGTAATGGATGCTTACTGCCTGCTACAAAGCTATGATACGCCGTCCGGACTACTAAATGTTACCAAGACATTCACTCACGAGTCGCTCACACACTCATACACATCACATGTTATTTTAGAAGTGGTTCGCGGGGTCTCTGTAAGAAGTTTTTGAGAAAAGGGGGAAGAATTTTTAAAAAGGATTTGCCCACGATAGTATTTACTTTTTCTTAAATGAGAACAATCTACTTTGCTTAATATACTTGAGCTATACCCTGAGAACTCCGAACGTTAAGATACAAACAAGCTCTGCGTATTTTTACCGCTATAGGTTTCATATTTATGTTATTTTATTTTTTATATTAATAAGGCTTTGCAGTGCAGGCAAAGTTTCACAAAGTTATCTGCACTACGGTAGAGATGTTGGTATGCCTGTGACACGACAATCTGTGACAAATTTAACATTAACTACAGAGCAGCTTTTAAGGAACAAAACACGACTTTGCAAAATGAATCACATTTTTTCCTGACATAAATTACGGTTGTTGGCAGGGATAAGCTCCTTTACGATAGCATCACAGTAT
The DNA here is from genome assembly GCF_040183065.1 of Periplaneta americana. Lineage (NCBI taxonomy): Eukaryota > Metazoa > Arthropoda > Insecta > Blattodea > Blattidae > Periplaneta > Periplaneta americana. The sequence continues at coordinate 71,207,079 of NC_091129.1, read as the reverse complement.
ATTAAATTATTGTATGTGTTGAGTTTAAGAATTCAAGCAAAAACAATAAAGAGTTTTCGCATCCTCTTGGTCCGCTAACCGGTTAACGCTATGTTGACGTCAATTATGAAATACCCAATCAGAGCCATTCACCGCACGTTATTTCAATAGCGGACCCGCCATCTCTAGACGGATAACGTGGACGTGAACGAAGTTTACCGTACGCATAATCCAGTGTCAAAACATGGCATCTCGTTTCAGATTTACCACTGTGGCTGATAATTATCTACTTAGAACAGATCAAGATGGATTAATTATACAGGACAAAGTAAAATAAGGCTCAGGAAAGAATTTTTTTTCTGAGATTTCAACAGACAAAAGGTTGAGTCGCGAAAACACTCCTTTGTTTAACTCGCAGTAACTCGGAAACCAGTAAAGATTTTGAGTAGCGACCGTTTTTAAAAGTAATTTCCATTCTTTCTAAACATTTCTTTCGCTTTGAGCCCCCATCTAACGTGAAAAATAAAAAAGTTTGCCGCTTACCAACTTTTGAAGGTGTAAATGCCTATTCTGAACCGATAACATCGAAATTAGTATTTTATTTCCTCACTTTTCAAAAAAGATTTTCATTTCGAATTTTTTTCTATGCTTTCCTTAGACGTTGAGCTATCAATTAAAAAAACTTACACGCGATTAATTGACTATCATAAGAGCTACGACATGATATATATTTAACAGAGTATAATAGAGACTTACGTTAAAAGAACACGTGTACCGATTCCTTACGATTCTTTCCGAAGTTTCGTCAACATAGCGTTAACCATTTACCGGATCAGGAGGATGCGAAAACCCTTTAATATATTAATTCGGAAAGTTTATGTAATTATTTTTAATCATATATAACACAGAAACGAAAACAGACCTAAGGAAATACTTAGCTTTGCAAACTTATGAAAAAATATACAAAAAGGAGTTCCTTTCTATCTTTACACGTTTCCTACAAGTGAAATTGCTTGTTCTAAATGGAGAAGCAAAAGTGAATATAAGTTATTTTAGTTTGAACTAAACGTAATAGTTACAGAAACAAGTTTAAAATATGAACAAGTCTTCTCTCTTGTCGTGCCACAGATTCTCACCTCATTTATCGTCTTTCACGTCGGCCCAATGTTGTAGCTAACTTTGCCGATCATGGCCATACACGTACGTTAATCTGTGGCCATCTTGTTCTTTCATAAATGAAGAGCAACTAATTAAAAAGGTATTATGTTCATGGGAGGAACAAAATTGAGACTATCTTTTTTAATTTCATACTATTTTACAGTCTGTACATCTTCCTGCATTCAAACTGCTTCAAAATGTGTATTGTCGCATTGAGAAAACATTCCAATAATAATCAGAAGTTGCAACAAATAGTGTTCTGTCCATCAAATTTAATTTTACATTTTCCGTGTCACAAACTTCTGTTTGGAGATATTATGCGATTTGATTAGTTGCTCCTCAAAAGTTTAGGAAGGATCTAATATGGCCACAGAAAAATCTATGTGGATGTCCTTCTTTAAAAATTTCATGACCTTGCATGACAAGATATACCGGTAAACACCCACTTCAAAAATGGTATTCCGTTGAGATTACGCACTGCTTACACCGTAGTTTAGGAACTGTGGATTTACTGGAGTTAACGCTCCAGTAGAAACTTCACTTCTTTGGTGGTTCCAGGATGCATCATAGCAAGTTTAAAGTCTTTATCATATTAATCTCGTAGGAAATAAAAGCAATATATTATCCGTAAAAGCTGATTTGTAAGAAACTAACAGTTTTCTTAATTTAAGGATTTGTGGTCATCTGTATGGAGTAGGTTTCAATGACTTTAAAAAAGTTGTTGAGTTTCATTTTGTAAAGCAATGAGATTCATCCATCCCACTTCCAATGGACTTTCATAACAGCAGAGAAGTTGTAAAGTTGTGACATATCAGTTATCTCTTGCTTACAAATCAACCTTAACAGTTATGGAAGGTACTTCTGAAGTGGTTGTATAGCCAGTGTCAGAGCAAGGTCAATTAATACACAGGTTATATTATAACTACAAGATACTCCTAAAGCGAAAGAATGTAAATAGTGAGTAGAAAATAGTAGATTTTTTAAAAAAAGGTACTTCTCGTTCTTAGAAGAGATAATCATCATCCGTCCAGTGAAAATCTGCATGTTACAACTCCAGATTCTTCTACACTAGAAGCACAATTATTGACTCTTTATAATAGACCAATGTTGGTCACCTATTGTAGGCCAACACTGGATTTATATTGGACCAATAGTAAGTTTACAAGAAGATGGTCGTGTTTTTATAATAATTATTATTATATATAGGCTCAACTATCACGTCTGAAACATTCATCATGCACGAGAGGTTGTTTCTTCTCCTAGAAATTCCCACACTAAAAATGCATTTTTCTATCTCGTCGGTAATTCTATAATCACAGACGAGAAGTTTCATGAAAAGGTAAAACAACGATACAAAATAATCTCGACAAATTTACTCTCTAACCCCTAATAAATCTTTCCACTACTACCTACAATCATGTTGCTGGCTCTTAAAATGCCCACACTATGGCTGATCGGATTCACACAGAGTGCTTCCAGACAATCACTCAAAGGATTATGTGGGATTTCTTTATCAACACTGGAACACAACACCAGAAAGTATGGATTTCTTACAATCAATCTAACAGTGTAACAAATCAATAATCAGATAACGGAGGAATTGCACATCTTTCTCATACAAATTGAGAACAGAATTCTTTCGAACATTTCTGTGTTTTGAAGAGTGCCCGTAATGCACTACATATTGTAATATAGCTATGTGAAAAAGGGGCACAATTTCGTCAGTTCAATTTCTTTCTATTCACAACCCCTTCGCCCCTACAACCCTGGAATGAATTTCTGGACACTCTGTATTATTTAATATTTTGAAACAACATGGCTAATAACCATCAAGAAAGGAGTAATAATGACAACACATCCTTTCTAAAGGCTTCTCAGCAATTCATTCCCATTTTCTCCATATACAACCACCAAAATGCTAAAAAAAATTGAGTATGAGTAGGCTTTGGCCGTGTTTTTCAATATGTGCCATCACCTTGTAGCCTATAAAGTAAATCTCCATCTAAAATCATGTAACATTTTAAGTGACCATATTGTTCCAAAGTAACCGACCACTTTTTACTTACCAATAAAAGACAAAGACAGAGATAAATAAAAATTCTGAAGAGTAGTATGGGATATACAATTTTAGCTGTGACATTTCCTATGTTTACGTAACAAGGGGACTATGCCAATTAATGAATTAAATGTAGCTTGACTTTTAACCAATGTTTCACCTTTTCCACTAATATTATGTATGATTTTCTACAATATTGTAGGCCAACAATTTTTTTTTTAATGTTGGTTACAGTCTTTTTATTATAATCATCAAGAGAAGAAATGTGATTTTTAAAGTACCACACTACTACTGATGCAATGTGCTGTCCTCTAGAAAAAGGAATCACATTCAGTCGTTAGTAATATTCCTAGGAAATCAACGACTAATTAAAAACCTAAAAACTTCAGAGAGAAATAAATTATTATTATTTTTTTAATTCTCTGGACCTCGTAAAGTGAAAAAATTACATATTATTATATTGTACACTATGTAGTAGTATGCTTTGATTTAAAGAGGAGAACTGGTGTTGTGATATATCAGTATATTGCAATCTAATACAGTATGCCACATTTAAAAGTTCCTATTAAAATAGTATCAATGGGAATACGGTATTTTTCTTTTTCTTGCTCTACAATTTGTTACAAGAAATCATGCTCACCACGTGTGAAATACAATACTTCCATTTTGATTATACACAATTTTATTATTATTATTATTTATTAATTACAAGAAGGCCTGAAAAAGTTTATTTTTTTCAGTTTAGTTTGTGCTGTGTCGACTATGACGGTAGAAAAACGGGGGGAAAGTGGGATATGCCGTAAGAGATATGGATACAGTCCTATTGTCCGTTTCTAGAATCTGTAGACCTAGAAGACGAAACAAGTCCTCTGCGCAAGTGGTTGAGCCAATGACCGCTCTGGCAAGAAAATAACTGCGAGTACTGGTCACCTTCTGCCAAGCGCATCTTACCCCTTAGCGGCCGTGCGCCGATGCTACCCGCACTACTAGTCTCCGCCCATTCGCCCCTCTCCACCCAAATGCGCCGGTTAGATCTACAGATTCCAGACACTGACTTTAACTACTCGTGTCATGGTTCACAGTCTCATAACCAGGACAGACGGACAGACAGACCAACAGTTAGAGAGCTGTTTTAAACGAAAAGGCGTCGCATAAGACGTTTACAGAAATCTTAAGAATTAGGACATGGGCGACGCCATACTGCCTGCAGTGAGAATATCCATTACGAACCTTTCAGAATTCTTCTCAAGCCTGAAACTGTAAGTAATTACCTATATAATAAAAACAATCTCAGTTTGACATCAAGATAGGCTACTTATAATGATTATAACGTTGAAATTTAAAAAAATCAAACTTGATTAATCGCTCTCTATAAAAAAAATAACGACTAAATCACGAGGGCACGGTTTAGTCGCTGGTCACTGCAGGCAGTAAAAGGGCTCGTAATTACAAATATTTGAGCCAATTACATCGCGTCACAAGACGATATCTCACGATTTCGGCAAACTCATGAACTGCCACCACTACAGCTGCGATTGCTTAGTGTCGGGTAGTTAATTAGGTACATACTTACTAAGATAGGAACGGTTGAGCGTTTATATACTGGATTACTCTCACTGTCTACACACTCGTCACTCTTGCTTAAGTGTAAATCTCACACACTCACTCACATTCAGACTACATTTGAAGAGACTGTACAGATCTCAGAACTCTGTGGGACATCTTTTATTATAGAAAACAAATAATAACTAATTATATTATAATTATAATAGTAATAATAAAGCTGTCCGAGACAATCAGCATTACTCGATCAATCGATACTTCTCGACTTCTCTGCCATGCTTCTGTCTGCGTAAGGGCACTGAGCAACATCTTGGCAGCGGCCAAGACTTCTCACAGTTTTGATGTTGAAACGTTATAGATGAGATCTACGAGAACACTATTGTTTCCAGTTTCTTGTTAAATAAGTATATATATAAAAACAAACAACACGTTTTATTGGTGCTTAGTTTAGACTATATCGTATGAGGAGGTTTTTGTTATATTATGCATTGTATGGAACTGACTTGGAAGTATTACAAAAAACATTAAAACTTAGGCCTAATGCTAAAAATGTACTGTTTTGAGTGTAGATACTACACTTCGAACCACCCATTTAAAAGGGATGCTAGATGTCATCACAAAATGGCATCCCCATTCCACAAAATGGCGCACAACTCCGCTACGGGAGCAGCCTGACACACAAGTTATACACAACAAATGATTACAGGGGGTGGCGACTGTTGGAAACAATACAAAAATATTACATTGTTTGTGTCAATTCATTTTTGTTTAAACATACAGGCTAAATGATGTAAAAGCAACCCCACTTCCTCTTTTTTCCAAGCTTGGAAAAATCTAACGAAACTAAGGATATACTTGAATTGTAACTTATAATTTTATATTGATCACAATAAGATGTTTGTGGTATTTTAATACATTCAATACCACGTTTTATGTAATATATGCTTTTTAAATCAAGTAATTAAATTAACACGCTCCAAGATCGAGAACTGATCCGTTCTCACGAGTACTCTGGTATAGGACTCGTGTACGAAATCAAAACTCTCTCCCTTGGTTTGTGTTAACTTCGTTTATCAAACAAAACACAAAACATTAACATGGAAATTCAAACCATACACAGAAAACACAATATCAAACTTCATCAAGGGGTCGGTAACCCCTAGGAAGTGAAAGTAATAATAAAAAAGTGAGAACGCAGGAGCAAACTATTTCCTCGGCGTCTTCAAGTATGAGGACAGGATCCATGAACGGAAAGCGACAAGTTGCCTGTGGAGTTTTCAGCACGGGGTCCGCGTGGCCGCTAAGGCGACGGCATGGAGTCTGACAGCACCTCGGACGGCGTTCCCTCACTCGAGTTGATGGAGAAGGCCTTGTTGGGCGCCCGTCTCTGCCGAAGGACCGACGGGTCAAAGTTGGGATGCCGGCGGGCGTGCTTGCTGCAACACAAATTATAACTATTACTATGGGGCTCACTAGTCCTCGTGATCTATATTCCTCTCGAAAGAAACACCATGACCATATCCACAAATCAATATTTTATTATTAAATTTCTGAAGGTGCGGAGTAACATATGAAACTGAAATTACACTCAAAATGATATACGCAGAAGTTCTCTGGAGACGGAACGAACCTAGCAACGTCTCAAGATGAGAGACTGTTACTGATTATGATAATTGCCAAAAATTATAATAGACCCAGAAATCCACATCGTAAGTCTTAAAGGATGCTCTGTCTTATTCGTTGAGATATAAACTGACATTAAATAAAAAAGAGCCCTTTGCCCATTATAAATAACCAGACATTCTTAGCTGCTCCAAGTAACTGCTCCCCGCAACTTCAAACAACTAGACTTCTTACTTACTACTAATAATTCGACATCCTTACTTACTTCATACAACTGAACATTCTTCCTCACTTCATATAACTGAACATCCTTGCTTACTTCAGATGACTGGACATTCTTGCTTACTTCATACAACTGAACATTCTTGCTTACTTCATACAACTGAACATCCTTGCTTATTTCAGACAACTGAACATTCTTGCTTACTTCATATAACTGAACATTCTTGCTTACTTCATACAACTGAACATTCTTGCTTACTTCATACAACTGAACATTCTTGCTTACTTCATACAACTGAACATTCTTGCTTACTTCATACAACTGAACATTCTTGCTTACTTCATACAACTGAACATCCTTGCTTACTTCATACAACTGAACATCCTTGCTTATTTCAGACAACTGAACATTCTTGCTTACTTCATACAACTGAACATTCTTGCTTACTTCATAATCTGAACATCCTTGCTTACTTCAGACAACTGGACATTCTTCACTACTTCAGACAACTGGACATCCCTAATTCAAACAACTGGACACCCTTGGATACTCCAAATACCTAGACATCCTGGTTACTCCAAATAGCTGGACATTCTTGGCTATTCCAAACAGCTGGACATCCTGGCTACTCCAAACAACTGAACATATTCAGTTACTCCACAAAACAGGAATCCCTTGGCTACTCCAAACAACTGGACATCCTAGCAACTCCAAACAAATGGAAATCTTTGGCTGCTCCTAACACGACACTCTTGGCTACTCCTAATAGGACACCCTTGGGTACTCCAAACAGCTAGACATTAACAGCTACTCTAAACTGGACATTCTTGGCTACTCCAAACAACTGGACAACCTTGGCTATTTCAAACTGGACATCCTTGGCTACTCCCAACAACTGGACATCCTTGGCTACTCCTAACAACTGGACATCCTTGGCTACTCCAAACAATGGACATTCTTGGCTACTACTAAAACTGGACATCCTAGATTACTCTAAACAACTGAACTTTCTTAGCCATCCTGGGTTTCTCCACACAATACTTTATTATAAACTCATTACTGCAATATCCAAGTTCAACGTATCTGAGAGGATAGGTCACTCTTCCAGGACTCAAATCACGTGACCCTGAAAATGAAACCTGTAAGTAGTTTCGAAACGTCGTCGGAGGAATAAAATCTCATCGCGAACTTTCGTAGTGCACTGGCCGAAGCAGGAAACAGTTTGCAGCATTTTTTTCTCTTTATAAAGAAAATTAATCCAGATTACAGGTTACATTTACCGTTATGTGTAGGACATTGTTCACTTGCACAATGCAATCACTGTTACTTCCTATGACCGTAATTGCTGTCACGTGGTCCGTGCAGCTTTTAGTGAACTGAATACCTGGCTATTGTGCGTCCATCAAGCACTACAAACAGGACACGAGAAGCACGCAATAATATTGAATAAGTAGTTTAGAAATAACAGAAGTCACGAGATTAAAAATAATTTTGGTGCGAATTGACAAATTCAAATAAACAGATACCGAATTAGTATAAATATGTATCATATATACACATATCTATGTACTGCGATAAGAGATTTAGTATAGTTCTTATTGTTCATTTCCGCGATTAAGCAAAACTGTCTGACCCGCCTTCACATATAGTTCCTTTATTTTTTAATTGTGAAAATTTGTGGAGTATTTTGTTCAGCCGGAGAGCGTTTAACTGATAACTAGACCTCGGATTTTAGGTTAAATGCCTATTTTTTTCTGTAGAGATAAACTGAAACTAGTTAAATATCTTCACATCTTATAAAAAAATTATGAAAGTTTGAAAGCGGTTTTATGGTGACTAAAAATGCCTATTTTGCCCATTAAGACCTATGTTTAAGGTGTTAGAGCCTAAAATTGCCTATTTATATTTGTTACGTACATATGTTTAAATTTTCGTGTAGCAGTGAAAGAAAAAGTTTTAAATGTCATGAGGTGGGTATGATTCAATTATCCTGTAATAGTTCGGTTGTAAGAATGAAGAAATTCCTGGAAGGTGTCTGGTTTTGTTGAGCACTTGAGCTGACAGTAGGAATATGATGAATCGGGAGGATGTAGTTCTCCCTAAAGAAACCAGTATGGCAAATATTGCTAAATTTAAATATGCATCCATTACTTCAGTATCATTGGGAAGAATTTTTTTGCCTTATGAAATGGTTTTGTCGAAGACAAGGCAAAGTTTCACAATTGAAAATTAGAGAAAAACGTTGTTATTTATTGCAATACCAATAAAATTATGAATTTTGTATTAATTGTAAATTCACTGGTAAATTAATTAATTTAATTGTAATATGAAAACTTATGTATTAGCAGCCTTAGAACAATGAGAGCGATGAAATCATTAAAAATTACGTAAAAATATATAAATTGAAGACTTAACAAAAGTAAAGTTTCTAACCGCAATACTTTTTTTTACTATTTTTGTCACCATACGCCGCAATGCTTAATACTTACTAATTAATTGCATTTTTATAGTTACTTTAGTTCGTGTGGATAGAAATTACATTTTAGCTGCATAAAATAGTATGTTCAGCTGCTTGAAATCGTATTTTTATGTGTCTAAATCTATATTTTAGTGTTTATTTTGATAAATTCAGGGTCTACTTTAGATGTCTAAAAGTTAGTTTTTAAGTGCCTAAACATCCGGGGCCGTATTCATAGACATTTTTAGCGCGGGTTTCCGGTGGATGATCAGCGTTTTTCGTATTCATAAACCAGTGTTAGCGATATGATATGATTTGAATTCTGTACTAGTAACCAGTGGATAGCCGGGGCTAGCTTAGTACGCTCGTAGCGCGTGCTGCGAAATGTCTATGAATAGCACCCCCGAAGTCTACTCTCAACAAAAAAAGCACGATACTGCAGATAGGTTAATAAAAAATTGCATGCATGTATAGTTCTTCCATGTGAACTACATTCTCTATAATCTTTAATGTAGAATGTATAGTTTATTTTAAAAATGCTGTTTCCATGCCAAATTTAAAAAAAAGTTCAATATTATTGCAAAAAGCACGAAATTAAACTGAAAATAAAATGCCTCAGAGTCATTATGTAACAAACACGATCGATACAGTACGACAACCATGATTATGACAATTCATCGCAAGCATTCCGATAGCTCTGTGCTAGCGTGCTTGCTCGCAGACTACAAAGTTGAGGGTAGGATATTGTCGAGGAAATATTTTTTTAATTAATTAGTTATGCAGGTTAATTTCGTTTACAAACATTCTATTTTACTGCACGATTTAAAAACATCCATCTACTATTAAGAATATATCAAATTTATTTTCATCGCATATTTTCAAATGCCTTTCAGTTTATGGCAGCAATCGCAGTAAAATGGATTGAATCAACTATCAAAGCGATCTAGGTCACTGCTTTGGAGCTCTGAGCATGCGCAACAAGTCGAATCTGGAACTTGTGTACTCAGATAAAATGAAAAAGAATGGCACCAATTAAGTAGTTGTTCACATTATTTTAGAATTGAATAACAATAAACTGTTTTTATCTATCAAGGAAAAAAGTTTCCTGTTATCACTTAAACTTCAAATCGTGAAAAATGTCTTCCTACTCTGATGAGGTGACTAGTGCATATCGGAAAAGAGAGTATCAATAACTGTCTACTTTCTTGGATTCGGAGTTCCTGTCAGAATGCAGCAACAAGTTGCATATCACACATTTAATTTCTGGAATATATTTTAACTTCTTTCCCAATCTCATAACAGATAACGAAACAGCTGATGTTCCCTTCTATAATGTTATAATCAGGCAGCGCATTTTCGTTCCCAAACATACAGCGGATCGAGTAGCTTCTTCTGGTAACTACATCTATTACGTCACGTGGATTCATAAGCAAGGTAGAATTGCAAGCATGTACGCATGGGGCCATTAAATAATAATGATGTAATGTATTATAAATATGCCCCTGTAACGTCATATGACGTAGAAAGAACATTCCTTTAGTTTAAACAAATGTTATGTGATGTTCGTAAAAGATTTGCATTTCATAACCTCAGAATATATGTTTTGGTTCACTGCAACGGGTAAGTTTCGATAAACGAATTATTCGTATATACTAAGTAAAATGTAAATATTAATAATTTGTACATTGATTTTTGTTATTATTATTTTGTCCCTGTAACGTCATGTGGCGTAGAAAAAACATTTTCTAATTTAAACAAAATTTTACTGGCAGTTATAGTAAAAAATATGAATTTCGTAGTCTCAGAATATATATGTTTTTGTTCATCGTAACGTTAAATGAATTAATTGAATATATTATAATATATTATATAGAGTATTTGCAGTTAATGTGTATTCTGTTTAGGCCTACTGTTATGTTCTATAATATATATTGTATATACTAATTCAGTAGTATTATCGATCAAATTATATTTTCTGTCATATGTAGCACTAACATTTTGTGCAGAGCTAGTTTCGCAGTGTTAGTGCGTTTATATGGTCAAAAAGTAGCTGGACAGACCATTTCAATTTAGTAGCAATCCCACTTACAGTTGTCATGCTCCATTATTATTATTATTATTATTATTATTATTATTATCATTATTATTATTATTATTATTATCTAAGCTAGGTTAAACTCTTTCGTAGCGTCCTGACGTATGGGAGAGTTGGGTAGTATCGGACAGTGATGTTTCTTTCATCTACCACCAGATGGTAGTACCTAAGTGACGTAGTACCTAAGTGACATGGTTACGTTTCTGTATGCGACATCTAAACACTGCTACCACCATCTGGTGGTAGATGAAAGAAACATCACTGTACTACCATCTGGTGGTAGATGAAAAAAACATCACTGTCCGATATTACCCGATGTCAGATACTACCCAACTCTCCCCTAAGCATTTAGGGTCAGAGATTGAACTCTAAAACTCCAGGTTATACTAACCGATAACTTTCCTAACTTGTTTGAGAACGAAAATGGGCTGCCTGGTTATAATACAGTGTGTCCACAGAAACATCCCGTCAGTGGCGGCTCCTACATATTTCTTAAGAGGAGGAAAGAAGTTAACAGCACGAAATGACACCTTCTTGAATGAAACATGCTACAAATTAGCCTACATGCATACATGTAAGACCAGGTAGTGTTGGGGTTGGCCTTCCCTACTGTATAGCAATAATCTGTTCTTGTAAACAGAGTTTCCTAAATTGTCCAGTCCACACCTGTGGAGTAACGGTCAGCGCGTCTGGCTGCGAAACCAGGTGGCCCGGGTTCGGTCGGGGCAAGTTACCTGGTTGAGGTTTTTTCCGGGGTTTTCCCTCAACCCAATACGAGCAAATGCTGGGTAATTTTCGGTGCTGGACCTCGAGCTCATTTCACCGGCATTATCACCTTCATATCATTCAGACGCTAAATAACCTAGATGTTGATACAGAGTCGTAAAATAACCCAATAAATAAATAAAATAAATTGTCCAAAATATATTATGTTTTCACTTCCATTCATTGTTGAATAATTGCACAAATTAACAATTACAAGGAAATTCACAACCTCGTATCATTTTTCGAGCACACTACAGCATCACACATGTTGGAAGAGACTAGCTATTAACTCGTAACCGGAACAGTTTTACGGAAATGGAAATGGAAATGGGAAATAATCTGAGGAAAGCGAGAACACTGCACCCACCCACGTGGTCTGTGTATTACATGTATATTTTACAAGTTCAGTGTCACAGCTTTTGAAGAATGTCAGTTCTTGTAAAATCATACTACCATTATTGTTCAAAGCTGCCGGTGGCCGATTAATTTTTTGTGTTAAAAATGATGTAGTTTGGAGTACCTACTTTCAATTTCAAATATATTTGTACAAAACTGACAACTTGGCTGTTGCCCTGTCTAGTAAACAATGAATAGAAGTGAATTTCAGGGGCCAACTACGTAGAACTACTTCCTCTTTGTTTTACATAAACCCGACTTTAACTTTCCAATATCCACGAAAGTTTCAAACCATGAATAGTAGCCTATATAAAGTGCAATGAATAATATTTTTTACTTATAATTAAAAAAAGGTTTACATGGTGTCTTTCACAGCGTTGCGTTAAAACTGTTTTTGTTGTGTCTCTTCCTAGATGTGTTATAGTCCGGTTGAATGCAGCATCGTTAGGTGGCAGTGGTAGCGAGCTTGCTGCACGACCAGTCGGTTTCTATTTCCCGCCCATGCGCTGATTCAGAGGAGGATCTCCTCCCTCTCCGTTCATTTACTCGCTTTAAAACTCTGCTTCTTTCTCTGGCCGCTAGTGCGCTGTTGTCTATGTGTGTTAACTGCAGTAGAGGAGGAATGGAGTGCCTTTCCTCTACACAGACAGTCTCGCACCTTTCTCACAGTTTTCTACAGCACATGAGCGCGCGTCGTTTAAAACTCGATCAACCGAGGTTTTCTTATAGCTGTGAACTTAAAGATTATCGAATCTTCCTCGAACTTCAAGGCACATATTTTATTTGGTATTTACTTTCAAAAGAAGAAAATGTGAGGAGGACGTTCCTCCCTTCCCTCCCCCGAGGAACCGCCACTGCATCCCGTCCTTATAAACTGCTATAATTCTGTAACTATGAGTATTACGAAATTCATACCGGTGTCATTAGAAAGAACGGCTCAAAGAATTTCAGACAATGTGTAATTGTAATTGTTGGCGGAAAACAAGAGATGGCACCATAGTATAACAAAAAAGACGCTGTTCCCACTCTTTCGCTTATCATTGTGGCATTGTTGGATAGAATCAAATTGTGTTAAATGGTGTGAATGTTTAAATTTCAACTCAGTGTGAATTCTGCAGCATTTAGAGTGTTACGGCGAACCCACAGGAACGTAGTTGGTGTGTACTGGAATACTATAGCACACGGAGTGCATTGAGAGTTCAGCATGCCTTCAGACGAGAATTTCAACATGCGGCACTTACTGACAAGACGATGCTGAGGTGGTACATTACACACTCACTACGTTCTTGTGGGTTCGTCATAACTCTCTAAATGCTGAATTCACACTGAGTTGAAATATAATCATTTAACACAATTTTCTTCTACCTCCTTCAATGGCAAGCGAAATAACACAGTGTATTTTAACTGGCTGTTACGTCCCGTACTACTATAGCGTAACTCCATGTAAAGGTACGGTCACACGTCGCTACTTTTGCTGCGCAACTTTTGTACTGCAGCTGCAAAAGTTGCGTGTCGTGTTCACACGTAAGCCAAAAGTAGCGCGCTGCACGCTACTTTTCGTGCTGCGCAACCCGAGTGCTGCAGGTTTCTATCTCCGTGTTGACTTCTCAATATACATTTTGTGGTTATGTTCGCATTATTAAGAAACTCATGCAAAAGCTAACTTATCTATTATTTGCTTTTCTGTCCTAACTAGTATTCAGAAATTGACATTATTTTTACAATAAAGCTTTTAAAAAGGCCTATATACTTAAATGATAACAAACAGCATATTCACGTAATCAATGTTGGCAACCCTCCTGTTTGAAACTACGCTACAGAAAATTAAAAAAGTGAATTATATCGCCAGCAAATATGCTCAGACTATGTTGTGCATTTAATAACTGTTACAAATAATTTATTTTCATCACATCTAACATTAAAATACATCCAAACAATAAAAGTATCATTGGCACATTTGGGTGGCAACACTGGTCGCAACCGCAGCAAAAGTTTCAACAAAACCGATATCAAAAATGCTGCGGCTGCAACCCTGAGAACCCTGTTCACACGTCGCTACTTTTAAGCTGCGCGCAGCATGGAAAAGTAGCGAGCAGCAGGTTCGGCAGCCGCTACTTTTCGGGTTGCAACGTTGTTCACACGTCGCAGTACGAGAGTTGCGCAGTTTTTTGTACTGCATCGCTGCAAAAGTAGCGACGTGTGACCGTACCTTAAGACACCCAGATTGGCTCAAGCCTGGAACTGGCGAACAGCTCTTGACAACAGATTCAACATACAGCTAGCCTTCACCTGACGATGTAGCCGACACAGCTCCGAAACTTTGGACGTTTCTGAATCTGTGATATGGTGCTAAAACCCAAAATTCTTACACCACGAAGAATGCCGTGTAAGTCTCAAATCATAACAGACAGCTATTTGTTTTGAAAGATTATATCTACATCCATGAATGTGCATTAACGTCAGCAAAGAAATCGATCAGATGACCGTAGGAAAAAGCGGAGGGCAGCAGCCAAGGCCACCATGCCTCGTCATCAATCATTGGTTCACATGCATCGTGGCATCTAGACTCAGCAACATCATGCATAAGGCTTCGGAGATTCTTATCCAGTATTTCCGAAAAACAAGAACAAGTCAGTGAGAGTATATGTGTATATTTACAAGAGTGTTTTATAAGTGGTACAAACTGAAAGGATGAAAAGTACAAGATAGTAGAAACAAACAAATTCTCAGTAAACATGGGTCCCCAGATGAACCGTTTGCGAGATAATTGTATTGTATGGTTAAGGTTCGTACATTTTACATGTAGTACACCTGTAGCTTACATCGTTGCTGAACATTGTTAAGCTCTTAATTATTACTCTTCTGTACTTCCGCGTTACCACTGCAGCGTTAAACATAACTCTACATAACACCATACCTCGCAGACAGACGATTCACGTTAAAAAAAGCTTTTCTTGAGATGAGTGAACACACTAAGGTCATACGGCTCTGAAATAATTAATTTTTTTATTATATCGCAAGTAAAGATTAATTAATTTACTTTCTTACAAATGGCTTTTAAGGAACCCGCAGATTGATTGCAGCCCTCACATAAACCCGCCATCGGTCCCTATACTAAGGAATATGCTACTGGAGTTAAATGACAGCTGTGAGCAGCATGGTATAAGGATAAATGCAAACAAGATGAAGACCATAGTCATAGGAAGAAAACTAAAGAAGGTAAACTTGCGAATTCTAAATGAGGCAGTAGAGCAAGTGGACAGCTTCAAATACTTGGGGTGTAGGCCTACTAACATAAGCTGCTGTCAGGAAGACAAAAGGAGGATGACAATAGCAATGGAAGCTTTTAATAGAAAAAGGAGCATCTTCTGCGGACACCTGGAAAAAGAACTAAGGAAGAGACTAGTGAAGTGCTTTGTGTGTGTAATGTATCATTGTATGGGGGCAGAAACATGGACATTATGATGAAGTAAAGAGACGCGGCTAGAAGCATTTGAAATGTGGATATGGAGAAAAATTGAGAGTGTGAAATGGACAGACAGAATAAGAAACGAAACTGTGTTGAAAAGAATGGGTGAAAAATGAATAATGCAGAAACTTATCAGAAAGAGAAAATGGAATTAGCTGGATCACTGGCTGAAAAGAAACTGCCTAGTGACGGATGCACTGGAAGAAATGATGAACGGGAGAAGAGTTCGGTGCAGAAGAAATTATCAAATAATAGACGATATTAAGATTATATGGATCATACACGGGACTAAGAGAAAGGCAGAAAATAGGAAAGATTGGAGAATGCTTGGTTTGTAGTGAAAGACCTGGCCTTGGACAGAACACTATGAATGAATGAATGAATGAATGAATGAATCTCAACACTCAATCTTAGTCTCATGCGTTACACGAAAGGCACCAAACAAAAATTACACATCATAAAATCCCGAAAGAGTCTTATTAAACATATTTCAATGTAGAATACCATCCTTACTTTTGAATCACGATAGCACTCACTTGATATTGTACAATAGGAACAATCCGTTTAATATGCACATTAATTGTAAACGCACTTGTGTAAGTCTGTGTCATTGCTGTACACGTACACCTTAACAGGGTGTTAAAAAGTATCCATTATTTTAGGAGGTGCTAGTATGCATCAAAACAAGAAAATAATGTCTAATAAACATGGGTCCTACAACACATACTTTCTGAGACCCGAACATTTGTTCATAGGAGGTACTCAATATGACATCCATTCATGGCAATGCATTCCTCTGCCCTTTGGCGTAAGGAATCACGCACTCTTTGAAATTGACCTGGTTTCTTCATGTGTCCCCATAACCAGAAGTCTAGGGGATTTAGGTTTGGGGAACGAGCAGCCCAAGGTGTGGGGCTTCCCCGACCAATGCAGTGGTCCTGAAATGTCAACGTGCTGGTGTTCCATCATGCATGAACAACATCTGTAGTCCTGCTGACATGGCACATTCTCCAGCAAGGCGGGCAATACGTTAATAAGAATGTCCTGAAAGTCTCTGTGGTAGCACGTATGGCCCCTATTAATCTATCACCAAGAACGCCTGCCCATACGTTGATTGAGAATCGGTGCTGATGGCTTGTTTCTTCAACTGATTGGGAATTTTCATCAGCCCACACATGCTGATTACGATTGATTGAGAATCGGTGCTGATGGCTTGTTTCTTCAACTGATTGGGAATTTTCATCAGCCCACACATGCTGATTACGAAAATTCACAACACCATCTCTGCTGAACCCCGCTCATATCCGCAACCAGACTTTTGTTTTCAGCATTGCTTGCGACGTATCAGTATTCCGTGCGAAGGGTATCAACTACGGTATGATTATCTGGTAGTCTCTGTATTGTAGGGCAGAAAATGCATTGTCTTAAATGGATGTCACATTGAGCACCTCCTATGAACAAGTGTTCAGATCTCAGAAAGTATGTGTTGTAGGACCCATGTTTATTAGACATTTTTTCTTGTTTTGATGCATACTATTACCTTCTAAAATATTGGATACTTTTTTTTTACACCCTGTATGTAAGAACGAGTAGTTATCGCTGTTATCTGCACAATCTAAAGCAAGACATGACAAAACACAATGTCAATATAGGCTACTGTGGAACCTACCAACAAACATGGTAAAAAAACATATAATTCGAGACAGTAGCTCCAAAACTTGTTATAGGCCTATGTAGAAGTTATCTCAACTGATTAGTTATATAAGACAGAAAAAAAATCTGAAAATATGCTGAAATGACCTGAAAGCAGAAATATAACGCATGTGAAACATGCAAGCCCATCTTTCTTATTGAACAAAATGGTTCACTTAAAATATGTTTATATTGTTAGCAGATAAAAATTAGATGCATTGCTCAGATCACCGGCAAGACGCTTGGTTATCATCATAAACTTCTTTTTAAATCGGGGTCATCTACTTCAGACGCAATTCAACACTTAACAGAATCAGTACTTTCTGGTTTTGACAATCATAATGACAATACTATGTGAACTGTCGAAAGCATTGACTGCAAATCGCACACAACAATCTGTTCTAAACTTTTCTATCATGGCATAATTAGAACATAGGCCTATTTGTCTAATCGAACACAAGTGACATGTATTGATGGTGAGTTCTATAATACACTTAATATTAATATTGGAGTTCCTCAAGGATCGATTATTGGCCAGTTGATTTTCTTAATAATGATAAATGGTTTACCGTACAACTTGAATTGCGATTCTATTTTATTTTCCGATGACACCTCCTTATTCCATACCATGAGCGACTTACATGATTTAAACACGTTTACGGGCACTTCTTTTTGCGAAGCGGCCCACTGGTTTGAAGCCAATGGTTTTAAATTTAACTGTGACAAACCTCAACGGTTACTGTTTACTTTAAAACATGTACGTTCAGGTAGAAAGACTAATGTATATCGTACGCAATAACAAATTCAGAAAGAAAGTATGACTTATTTACAATGATAAATTAGTAATAATATAGATCTCAAAATTTACTGGAAGTGGGATGGGGCGTTATTCCATTCAGCCAATCAATTTCCTGTAAACAGATTATATCACATTACATTAAAATGTGTACAGGAAGCACTCGTTAATGTAGACAGATATTACCAACAAGTGTAGTATTTTTCGCGCATAGAAAAGTCGCAATTAATTCACAAGCTTGCAGCAACTGCAACTTGACAATGATGAGAAAGTCGATGTTTTTCTCACAGTCTTAAGTACAGTTTACATGTAGGGGTTGACTTTCTTATTCTACTTTCACTTTATTTTCGCTTGTTTACGAAAAAAGACGAGAAAGACGTCCTCAAGTTGCTGACAGAAGCAAGTCTCGTCACCCACATTTGTTTTAATGACAAAAGAAAACTCATATTGACTTTATCTTACGACGGAACGTAAGCAAGGGACAAATAAAAGAAGAAAAAACAACGCGGGCTTATTATGCAAAGGGAAGTAATCTCCATTAGCTGTAAAAATATATGAGCACGATTCAAGAATGAGGAAATTGTAACTCTACAATAACACACAATGACTGGCTTAAATGTATAGTCGATGGATCATTACCGGGCACTCGACATCCATCAGATTCTATGACACTTCCATTCTGCATGAAGCATTGAACTTAAAAAGTTTCGCAGCCACTCTTACGTAAACCTCGAAGTACGAATGTGAGGGATGTGACAACTCGCACAATATGTGATTCAAAGAACTCAGAGACAAATGAGTTCACATTGTGCCAAAAAATGCACACAGAGGCTTACAGACAAATAATAGTAGACAAGACAGATAGATTAGGTAAATATAGATAGATAGATTAGGTAAATATAGATAGATAGATTAGGTAAATATAGATAGATAGATAGATAGATAGATAGATAGATAGATAGATAGATAGATAGATAGATAGATAGATAGATAGATAGAGATAGATTAGGTAAATATAGATAGATAGATAGATAGATAGATAGATAGATAGATAGATAGATAGATAGATAGATAGATAGATAGATAGATAGATAGATAGATAGATAGATAGATAGATAGATAGATAGATAGATAGATAGATAGATAGATAGATAGATAGATAGATAGATAGATAGATAGATAGATAGATAGATAGATAGATAGATAGATAGATAGATAGATAGATAGATAGATAGATAGATAGATAGATAGATAGATAGATATTCTAAGCTTTTAAGTTTCACCTTTACTCGCCATGAATGCACGAACTATTTCGATCGCATAAAGGAATGGAATAAAGAAATGGAAAATGTGATAAGTACGATTTAACAACCTACATCACAAAGCGAAGGTTCGTAATGCCATCTGATTGGAAGAGGGTACCGTGTGCGTCATTTATTTGTTACGTACAATCTCCTATTGTTGAAATGTTTACTCGTCAAGAAGATTATATTCTGGGAATCAATTCAACTTCAAATAATAACAGAACGTTTAGACCCAGTATCTCTTTCAATTCATCTCGAGTCTTGACAGATGGAAGATGCGACATTGTAACATTTCTTGCATAGCGAATTTGACTGGAGGTGTTGAAAATAGCAAACAGAAGAAAGGCGCGAAAGACAGGAAGATAGAAAATGGAAAAGAAGTGAATATGAACAGAGCTGAAAAAGAGAGGGCTATGAAGAAAAAAGAAAATTGAAATACAAAGTAAACATGGAAGAAACAAGTAAAACTATTGATGTCGAAACCAATTAAGAGAAAAAGAGAAGGCAAAGTAACGTGTCAAATAGAGAAAAATACACATACGGTCTTACTAATAAAAACTCTATATACAAACGTTTAAGTGTCTTATGAGTAGCTCGTTTTAAGTCGTGTGTAAATTCCTTACTAATAATCACTACATACGTTGTGTATAAAGTATAACTGTTACACAGCTACGTCATAGTTTCGTCATTACTTCGTTACGAAAGGTAATAGAATATCTTAGGCTGTCTACTGGATCCGGTAGAGCGCTCTAGTGTGGCGTGTTAAATATCGATAGTACAACTGGCTCTAATCGATTACCACACTACATTTTGGTCAAAGAGTACAAGCTACAGCAATATTATTCTAATAATTCTATGATCTTTGGTTTGTTCTGTGGTTACAAGGTAAACATCATCATAAAATGACAGTCGATACGAACAGCTGTTAAAGGGGCGGCCATTTTTTCCATATATACAACGCTTAAACAAGGGGTTTCGTATAAATAAGTACTGCAAAGCAATTCCCATTGTATAGTTACAGCCTGTTTATACGTCCATAGCTTATTCACGGTTTATTAGTAACGTTTTCTGTCTCTACTCTGCATAAGTCTCGTATAAAAACTATACACGGTTTATTAGTAAGACTGATAATGGATAAAAAATAGAGAGAGGGAGAAAGAAAGAAAAAAGAAAGAAATAGACAAAATAAAGAAACAAAGAAAGAAATGATAACTAGAAAAAGTAAAGTACGATATAAAATAGAGAAAGAGTTACTAAAGGAAGAAAAGGATAACTACAGAAAAAAAGTAAATACGAAATAATGAAAGATACTCTTGTAATGAAGAGAAGGAAGGAAAAACATAGGAAAGGTAAAGTAGGATGAGAAATACAAAACGATATACTGTATTTGTAATGAACAGAATAAATAAATAAATAAATAAATAAATAAATAAATAAATAAATAAATAAATAAATAAATAAATAAACAAACAGAATAAGTAAATAACATGAAATAACTACATAAATAAACATAGAAAAAGTAAAGTAAGATATGAAATACAGAAATTTAAATTGTTAACTGCCTCCCATTGGAGGTAGCCCAGAAGGACTCAGTATACTCTCCTACATGAATTTTAAAATATTAAATGTTTACATAAATTTGTTGACAGAAAATTAAAATAAACATATATGAATTATAAAGTGAAGAAAATGAAATTGAACAGAGTGAATATGATGACTCAGAATTTGGCAAGAGCGTTTCAAAACTGAAGTTATGATGTCAGTAGTAAGTGTCTGTGGTAGTTCAAAAGTCTTCCTGAAGCTTTCAAAGAACCTGGGAATCACACCACGAGCTCCAATAAGAAGACCAATGCTTGACTTACAATGGACAGAAAATAAAAGGAAATAAATATAGAAAAAATAAAGTAAGATATGAAATATAGAAAGATATACTTCTTGTAATGGCTATAAGGAAAAAAGAGAAATGTGGAAAAGTAAAGTAAAATCTTAGGATGTCTTTTATATATAGAAGTAAAGAAGAAAAAAAAATACAGAAAGAGTAAAAGAGGATATAAAACACAGAAATATATGCTGTAATTGTAATGAATAGAAAGAAAATAGAAGTAAATTTATAACAAAATAAAACAGACTATGAAATACTACAGAAAGATATATTAGTAATGGTTGAAAAAAAAAAAAAAGAAAAAGAAGAAAGACACAAAGAAAGTATCAAAGAAAGAAATACTTACAAATGGCTTTTAGAGAAGCTGGAGGTTCATTGCCGCCCTCACACACATAAAAAATGTAAAAAAAAACTAGAATACATAAAATCTTAATAGCTTCCGTAACCATGTGCTGAATTTATATCAGAAGCAAGAAAAATAAATATTTAAGCACACTGTACAAAAATATAACGTCGTTCTCTTCAATATTCGAAGAAGTAAAGTGAAACTGTACCTCCGAGAACAGAAATTGATTTAGATGCACACCAAGAGAGAAAGAACTGCAGCCAGAAAATAAGAAATGCCATGCATTCCAGATGCAGTTTTGTGCAATCGCTCCTCCCAGAGCAACTGAGCAAGTTACCGCTCCAGATCCAGTATTGTCCCGGCCCGGCCGTCCTCTGGGAAGCGCCAGTGCTCGTAAAAAATGAAGAAGCCTTAACGGAATTTCAGAGCGCGGTTCGTCTATACAGCCTTGAAATCTACCCCCTGGCGGGGAAAATGGTCCAGGCACGTTCTGCAAAGCGTTATAATTTATTTCAAGCGACTGGTATTGTCTCTAAGGCAAAGAACTCTTGTTTTCCTTTACCGTAAAAGCATGAAAACAAATGCGATCTGTACAGAACGATTTCCTTGCAATTAGCGAAGAGACAAACTTCTGCTCTTGAAGTTTTGGACGTTTTCAAGCTCTTGATAACACTGGTTAACAAAATCAAACATTTTTTTTTGTTAAAAGATAAATAATGTGTGATTCTTATAGCATTTTTCGTGCCGATTTCACATCTGTTTTCAAAATTTCTCTATCGCCCAGGGTTTTTGAGTAATTATATATATATATATATATATATATATATATATATATATATATATACTGTACTTCAAACTTTTCTAGTATTGATTGCCTTGTAACAAACCCGAAGGTTTTGAGGAAAGAAAAAATAGATGAGAATCCAAGAAGTTATTCAGAGAGATACATGACACCCCACACGTTCTGAATCAGCTCGCTGACAAGTTCTCTGTAATCTTCTGATATGTGGTTCCTAAAAAGTTAGTCTTTTGAATGATTCTTAGGTTCCCGGCATATCAATGGAACTGGAAAAGGCATATGATGGGATCCTTTTACTCAACTAGTTAGGTTAATAGAATTACATGAAGCACAACAGATTTCAGGGGCCCAGTTCCTTTCCTAATGTATTTTGCAATCAAAAGAACACTCGTAAGCTCTTTTAACTAGTGTAGAAAAATTCACCTGTGTGCTTTCAAAGTTATTTACCCACAAACGTAACAAAAATTGTTTGTGATATACACAGTATTTCGAGGAGTGTTTCACTGTCTAAGATATTTTTACCACACTTAAAATTAGGATAAAGAAAACATGGGTTATAAAACTTATTTCATGAATGTAAGTTTTAACTCAACTGAGAATTAATACTAATTCTCGCAGTCTTATGATTATGAGGAATAAAATTCATTTTTATGAATTCTGATTTCACAGGCAACAGTGATTTAAAGTTATAGGTCATTGTTAAAGCGATAAAATGAAATATTTGAAATATTGTATTTCGATTAGCATGTTAAGAACTGTAATAGGAATGAAAGTAATTTGTTTTTTCTAAAATTACACAAAAATGGTGGGTGGCAGAAAAATTTTGACTTCATTTTTGGAATAACCAGAGGACATTACATAAGAAACAGCAGAAATTGTACATTTAACAAAATCATTGCTGATCAGTGTAATTGGGACAAAATGATATTTCATTAAATTTAACGAATTTGATTGCCAAATTTCAACAAGTGAACCAAATTAATTCTAATCATAACTGAGAAATGAGAGTGACAGTATCAAGTTATATTTATTTATTGATGGACTTAAGGCCATCAGGCCTTCTCTTCCACACCACCAGAAATTCAATACTACAAGAAAAATTATATATCAATGCAATTAATCTACAGTAATAACGAGTGACAGAATGAATATGGCATAAAAAACAACTGAACATACAAGTAGAAATTGAAAATAATAAAAATTAGTTTAATATTAAATGATGGAAAAAAGTGGATCCGAGATTAATTTTCTCATAGCTTAGTAATCTCTACTACAACGTAACTGGCCATCTTTCAAGAACAAGAATTCTTACAACTCCGGGAATCTTGAATTTGCGCAGAAAAATCTTGAGAACCACTCCACAGGCTCATAGAAAATGCAACATTTATAGAATACTTTGCGTGATGAACAAGTGAAATTTGTATTAAAATTACTTATATTCATATTCTTTCATCTCTTCGGTAGACTATATGTCACGAACAGCTGGTAACATTAACATCAGACATAAAGAAAACAGCGGAACGCCTAAAAAAAAATAAACCGTTCCTGTACAAAAACCGGGGGCATCTCTAGAACACCAATAACACGCCTAACAACATGACATATTCCTAAGAGAACCAGTAACTTGCTGGACAACTAAAAGAATCAAAGATATTCAGAAAAGCAAGTGGCACAACTAGAAAACTCAACAGCTTGCCCACAGAAACTAACGATGCAACCAGAAAAACCACAGGTACTTCCACTGAAACCAGAGGCTATCTAGAAAAACAGCTGCATATCCATACAGGCAGCGACAGAATGAAATGAATCGTAGTGAATCAAGAGCATAGGTAATAGCCTAATCAAATTCACGTCTAGAAAACACCGGTGATATAACTAGAAAAACCACAGCCTATACTAATGAAACTAGGGACACACCCAGAAAACTAACGAGGCATTTAAAAACAAGCGACAATTAAAAAATCAGGAGGTATTCACGTTGATATCTAAAACCAACAGAGCCTCTAAAAAAAACACAATAAAACCTGAAAAATCACAGACACTCACGTAGAAAACCAAGCATACCGTCAGTTCCCATAACTATGGTCCTGAAACACAACTATGGTCCATTCAAATTTTGTACTCCATAAAGTAATACTTCGTTTATATATCTTATAATTTTGCTGTACTGTAGTTTGAAGTCAAGTCACTGCAGCTATCTATGAACTGTCTATGTTACTTCTACAATGTTCTTTGAATAGTTGTATCGTGGACTATAGTTGTTCCAGGACCATAGTTATGGGAAATGACGGTACGTTTACAAAAATTAACGACACAATGGAAGACTGGATATAGAAAAAGACTGTAAATACTCCAGAAAACCAGACTTTCTTGTGCAACTAGTAATGTAATATCATAAATTTTGCACAGCTAAATAAAATTACAATGGAATTTATCCCCTTTTCTTTGTGGGTTGAGCCAGAGACATTCACTCTTTTGTGAAAAAAAAAATAATTTTCAAATATATTGGCACTTACAGTTTTTATGCCTAATCTATAATTAGGAGCACCATCTAAACATTAATACCATATTACACAGGGTGATTCATTATTACGTGTAAATACTTCGTGTGCGTAATGTAGAGGTGAAACTAAGACTAAAACGTTCTATACAACTTTTTCTCAAAACCTTTAATTCCAGAGTTAACGCCATTTTGCTTGAAACTTGCGCTGTAGTAACCACTGGCAGTACTATCGACGATGCGGATAATCTGCAGGTGTCAACTCTTGCACTTTCTGCAGGTGAAATGGATACAGCTGTTTTCTCCGAAGCATGCGCCATACAGTACTTTGCGGAATTACTAGTGCTGCACTAATTGCTCTAGTACTTATGGCTGGATCCTGATCTACCATGTCCAAACATTGTCCTCTAGATGCACACGTGGTCGTCCTGTATGTGGCGCACTTCGAATACCGTACTCCCTCATACGCCTGTCCACACCTGCAAATGTCTGTTGTCGTCTAGGAAACAGCTCACTGTATCGTCGTGCTGCAAGTGCATTACCTTCTGCTGCACCATACACAAGGTGCATATCAGCATACTCAATGTTTGTGTTCATCTTTCCCTCAACACCACTGCTACTGTCTTCCTCCGACGAGTTTAGTGCTGGGACCTGAGGTATTCTTGCCATCGGTGCGGGGGGGTTGCAGGTAGATTCTTTTGTTGCTGCAGCCAAGCCGAGCCGAGCGGAGTGGGAAGTATTAATAGTTCAAAAATATGCAGTCTTCAATTTGTAATAGTGTGTGAATATTTCATATACATACGGTCTTACTAATAAAAACTCTATATACAGACGTTTAACTGTCTTATAGTTATACAATGAGTAGCTCCTTTATAAGTCGTGTGTAAATTCCTTACTAATAATCACTACATACGTCGTGTATAACAGTATAACTGTTACACAGCTACGTCATAGTTTCGTCATTACTTCGTTACGAAAGGTAATAGAATATCTGAGGTTCTCTACTGCATCCGGTAGAGCGCTCTAGTGTGGCATGTTAAATATCGATAGTACAACTGCCTCTAATCGATTACCACACTACAATTTGTCAAAGAGTACAAGCTACAGCAATATTATTCTAATAATTCTATGATCTTTGGTTTTTTCTTCTGCGGTTACAAGGTAAACATCATCATAAAATGACAGTCGATACGAACAGCTGTTAGAGGGGCTGCCATTTTTTCCCTATATACAACGCTTAAACAAGGGGTTTCGTGTATATAACTACTGCAAAGCAATTCCCATTGTATAGTTACAGCCTGTTTATACGTCCATAGCTTATTCACGGTTTATTAGTAACGTTTTCTGTCTCAACTCTGCATAAGTCTCGTATAAAAACTATACACGGTTTATTAGTAAGACTGATATTGTTTACCTAGGTCGAATATGGTTTTGTTATTAATATATTAACTATATTGTTCCAATTTTTGCTCAAACGTCTCCCTGGTGTTAATATTATATGAATTACTCATGTTAAATATTTCACCGTTACAAGTCATTTTTAAGGAAACATTCTGCGGAAAAGTTTTTGGTTTTATTCTATTGGAATTTTAGAATATGTGTGATTGGTATCGTGAAAAACAGATTCCTATAATGGCATGAGAAAATCATTTGATGGTAATATCTTAAAATATAAATCAAATAGTTTTACTTCTCAAGTGAGTTAAGCAGTACAGTATATTTAAATTGATTACTTTACTAATTTAATTCAATTCTACTAATCACTAAATTTTATAGTATGATTCTTCTTTTCATTTATATTATTGTAGTTGTATTATGATTCTTTTTATTTATTTTATTGTATTTGTATTTCTGGTGGTGTGACGGCCTTAATTTCACCAGAATAAATAAATAAATAAATAAATAAATAAATAAATAAATAAATAAATAAATAAATAAATAAATAACATTTTCTACAATTCTCTATCTCGCCAAAAATACGTTAGAAAACTAATAGGCATACTACTCTCGTAAATTGGGCGAATGTTTTCAGTATGATTGTACTTCCTTCCAGACTGCCGCTGTCACTGTCCCCTCCCACTCCAGTACCGCGCTAGACTAGTCGGAACCGCATTCCTCTCAGCACTAAACTCCTCAGAGGATGACAGTATGTACTACGAAGAACTCTAGCTGACTGATGCAGCATCAGGGAGGGCAGTGATGCCCATGCAGTTACTACAACGTAAGTATCATCTACTGGAACTCTGGAATTAAAGGTTTTGAGAAAAAGTTGTATAGAACATTTTAGCCTTAGTTTTACCTCTACAATACACACACAAAGTATTTACACGTAATAATGAATCACCCTGTAGAGATACCAGGAACAAAGGGAGTCAAACCGGAGCTCGAGTAGCGAAACTAGCACTCACATTGGCAAAATTAACTTCACTTCTAGGGAAAAGATAAACCCAGTGAATCCGGCATCAAAACAACTAGGACCACCCACACAATAAACAGACAACTAACGGTTAGTAACCGTATATCTAGCGCATCTGGTAAAGTGCACACAGCGGAACACCTAGAGAAACTAGCGGTACAGCCTTTGAAAACCACTGACCTATACTGCTTAATTAAAACACGACGCGAGCTAAACATAAAGTAATTTAATCTACACTACAAACTAAAAGCAAATATTAATTTACTGTATTTAGCATTTCCAGCTTCCGCAACAGCGAATGACAGAATTAGCACTGATGGTTATTTGCCATTTTAAATTGCAAGTCAATAATGGCTCATTTCCCATTGTTGGTAATGGGGAAGGGGAGCAATTACTGGCGAAATAGCTATAACAAAAACAGCTGATGAGCTTATTTAGTGGCCTCCGGCAGCACACTTAAGTAGCAGCAACTCAATGAAGTGGGGCTAATGAACGGCCCTGCACAATTAAAGGTCATGCACATCAAGAGAAAAAATCCCTTTGCGTCCCTAGGCAAGTTACAACTTGTAATCCGATTACTTATCGACGGACCTTCATACCCTGCGCTTGCTATCAGGTTCATGTATTTCAGGTTACTTGGCTTAACAATACTTAAGAAAGATCGTATCTACTGTAAATTGCATAATAATACTTGTAGTTCATTCTGCCAACAAGTGTAACTAACGTGAGAAGCTACGCATACTAGCCTCTGACAATATCCATTAAGAGCACTTGTCAAGCGACTTGCAACAAAATTAATGCGTGGTCCATGTACCTAATGACGGTAAAAAAGAAAGGGTGTTATGAGTAGGACACATAATTTCTCATACGTTTTACACTTTCAGTAACAAATCAGTTCCTTTATCATGATGCAAGTTGTATCACTGTTTACATAATTTATTCTCTTTAATCATTATTCAAAAGACATTACTTACTTACTGGCTTTTAAGGAACCCGGAGGTTCATTGCCGCCCTCACATAAGCCCGCCATTCGTCCCTATCCTGAGCAAGATTAATCCATTCTCTATCATCATATCCCACCTCCCTCAAATCCATTTTAATATTATCTTCCCATCTACGTCTCGGCCTCCCCAAAGGTCTTTTTCCCTCCGGCCTCCCAACTAACACTCTATATGCATTTCTGGATTCGCCCATACGTGCTATATGCCCTGCCCATCTCAAACGTCTGATTTAATGTTCCTAATTATGTCAGGTGAAGAATACAATGCGTGCAGTTCTGTGTTGTGTAACTTTCTCCATTCTCCTGTAACTTCATCCCTCTTAGCCCCAAATATTTTCCCAAGGACCTTATTCTCAAACACCCTTAATCTATGTTCCTCTCTCAAAGTGAGAGTCCAAGTTTCACAACCATAAAGAATTACCGATAATATAACTGTTTTATAAATTCTAACTTTCAGATTTTTTGACAGCAGACTGGATGATAAAAGCTTCTAACCGAATAATAACAGGCATTTCCCATATTCATTATGTGTTTAATTTCCTCCCGAGTATCATTTATATTTGTTACTGTTGCTGCAAGATATTTGAACTCCTCCACCTCTTCAAAAGATAAATTATTCAAAAGACATACCGTACTTAAATTAAATAAATACAATTGCATGTTCTAAATAGATGTACGCAATTAAATTTTAACAAGACATTAGGTAAATACATATGTGACTATTAATTTCAGAAATAACCAAGAAAATATACCAAAGAAGGCATTTCTGTAATTTATTTAATGTCAATTGTTATCCAATTAAAAATTAAATTAAAAGAAAACATTTTTTTTTCAAAGTTTAAATGTTTTATGTAATGAATAATAATGTTTTAAGCAATGAATAAAAATAGTTTGACAAAGTTCTATCAGTACTTAGAACCTTGTCTCATCCTGAAAATTCATTATGGAAGGACATAGTTCTAACTGCAAAATTAAATATTCTAAATGAAATGAATAAGTGGTCAAATTAGGCTATGAAAGTAGTAATTATAAGTATAAGAAATTAAATGTTCATATTACAATAAATTGAAACTTTGAAGCACTGTATCTCAAAAGTATGGAAAAAGGAGTTAGAAGCTTGTCAAACCAAGGCCACGAATGTAGCTACGTAAATTGTTATTTAAACTATACCAGCCCTGGGCACAAAGGGGAAGTGGCACGAAACTCTGAAACCCCCGCCCTTGTCCTTTTCGCTTACATTGCCTTACAAACAAACTCACAGTAAAGCACTGTGCATCAGTGATGGATTTCAGGCGATCAGCGAGAGCCGAAATTTCGTAAAAACTGTGATGCCTGCCTTATACAATCCGTCACTGAGCAATGCTTACCTTCTTGTCTACTTACCTCAGACGATGGAAGTGGAGTGGAGAGTTAAGGGGAAATCTGCAGCGACTCGAATGAGTTATTAGTTCCCAGGACTGAACTATACATTGTAATCATTTGTAATATTTTTATAACTATAAAAATCGCCATTTCAAAGTGTTTTAACTGTTAGCATATAGGCCTATAGCGAGATTATAGGGGTATGAGCATTTTACAACATATTATAAAACACATGCATCTTAAAAAAAACCCGGCCGATGCACCACTGGCCCTCCTCATAATTAGAGAGTCAGTCAAACTCTTACGGAACCACGTATATGGACTCTAATTCAGTATATGGAAAAAATTGACGCATCATTATCATTTTTCTTTTTCATTCTTAGCTTTCATTGATTCTTTACTTGAATTTTTTTGTCTTCTGTAAACCGCCATTGTTTGTTTGTGTATTTGTTTGCCTTTTTTTTCTTACTCTTTTAGCTCTCATATTCTATTTGTTCTTGCATTGTTTTGTATGCTTTGTCTAATGGCAGCCTCTAATTTGAGAAAGCTTTGATAAATAAATAAATATATATATATATATATATATATATATATATTAATAAATTAAGCTTCTTTTATGAAAAGGTTGCCAGGTTTGACAAAGCGTAACATATAATTTGGAAAACATATCTAAAAGGTAAAATGATTTACATTTGAAACGATTAAGGAATAGAATATACAAAACGTCAGAAAAATGTACACCTAAGTACAAAAAAAAAAAAATAATAATTTCGGAAGCCAAAAGTGGACTTACAAAACGTGGATTGTTCATTTACTATTATTAATCAGATAATAGTAACTCTGACTGAGGTCAGATAGATGTACATCTATTATTAGGCAGTACATTTCACTTGACGATATGTGTCAGAGGAAGAACAATTTTATTTTTTGTATACGTCTGAAATCTGATTAGTGTAATATGTTACTAGTCAGCGATGTATGAATGGCTTACCAACTTTCATGATATTTAGAGATTTCGAGAAAACATTCATACAGTCAACAGAAACAAATTATGGGAAATCATTAAATAGAAAGTCGTTCCTAAACATTCGTCGCGTATGGCTACAGTTCCACCGCATTGACCTTCCATCTAGGTAACTACTTTGGTTATCTAGCGTCTCAGTGAGATAAAGGTGATAATGCTAGCGAGATCAATCCAGGGTCCAACGCCGAAAGTTACTCAGCATTTGCTCTTAATGGGTTGAGGGAAAACCCCGGAAAAACCTCAACTAGATAACTTGTCCCAATGAGGATTTGAACCCGGGCTCGCTCTTTTCACGGCCAGGCAAGCTAACCGTTACTCCACGCCTCTATGTTATAGCCTAGGATAGCTTACTTTTAAATCCTCTCCTGATTAATGGTGAAACCCCGAAAGAAGACTGAAAAATCCTCAATGATAAAGTTGAAGCTGAAAGGTGAAAGTAAAAATATCCCCATTATAAACCATAAAGCTGACGTATCTATGTGTATTAATTAATTGTGTTTCAACGTTATTACACAGTCTAGTATATAAAGTCATGAACAGCGTATTCCGAATCTCACCGGTCCGGTGGCATCAATGACGTCACGTTGCAGCGAAATAAGGAACAAAACTGCTGGAAGGATCGATGGCTGTCTGTGCTACGCTAGCAAAATTTTGCGAAATTTTCGTACTCCCATCTCGTTCGAAGAAAAGGTAGCATAAACAATTTATTTCTTGGACCGGTAGTAATAACGGGTCCTTGACATGTTCGCTCATAAGCCATTAACATATTGTTTTTACGTTGTGCTCATTACAAACAATACAGCAGGACTAAAGCAGAACACACCGCCATGACACAACAGTGCTCGATGTTATTCGTCTGCTAATTCCCGCCCTATACAAGAACCAATCAGATTCACTGATGGCGGCTGATGGAGACTGCCACCACCTCTGCAAGTTGATGGCACCGGTGCGACACCGGTGGGGCATCAATGATGTCATCGGTGGAATTCGGAACACCGTGATGCCATCGGATTGCTCACCGGTGAGATTCGGAATACGCTCGAAGCTTGACGTGATGAGAGTACTAGGAACAATAGACTGTGCAGGTACTGTTTCGCATCGTCTGTAATGAAGCAATAGTAGCGATCCTAGTGGTTAGCAACTATCTATGGATGCATATTCCCTACGTATTGAGCTTCCTGACTGTATATACTAGACTGTGGTTATTACATATTATTTTAGTCTTCTGTATCGCAGTTTGTGGAGGCTAGCCATGACTTGTGAATGTACCTTGAAACTTTGGTTCACCCTGGACACATTCCTGTATTTCGTATAGGTCAACATACGACTTTTCTCTCAATAAATCGCTAAAATACTTTTTATTTCCACCATAAAAAAATCTTATCATGCGTACTTCACGGGAACAATGAACTTTCACCTTCTAGTTCCCACATTTTCGCTGTCGATGTTATCTTTTCCTACACTTCTAATTACACAAACAATTAACATGTTTGGAATGTCGCTCCTTGTCAGAAACTTTACAAGTTTAAAAGTTTTCTTTCTCTAGTTTTTTTTGTAAAAAAAAGTCTTACCCGGAACCTAAAAATAAATTATTGAGAGGAAGTGTTAACATTCATTTTCAACCGGAAGTTTAATTAGTTTTTTTTTCAACGAAGCTGTATTGGACAAGTAGGTCAAACCAGAAGTACAAACAGAATTTTTTCATGTTCATTTGGTAGGACTATGTTGATACTAACAGAGAAAGCTATCTCACAAAATTACTAGAAATGAAAGAAATAAAAATATAATAATCTATATATAATTTTGTCCCTCACGCAAAATTTTGAGAAAACTACAGCACCTATCACGATGGGAAATATCTCATTCGATTCGTTATTAACTCAAGATATTTGCAAAAATACTACGAACTTGAAACATTTGTTTATAAATTTTATAATTTAACAAATACAGTATAACAAGAAATGCGTATAAAGAAGGCCTATTTTTCGTTCGTAAGGCTTCTGTTTCTGCGTTCATCATGATGTATGCGTATCAAGAAGGCTTTGGTTTCTTTCGTTCAACACCATTTTATATGACGCGGGATTCTAAATATTGTCGTAGTTATTGCACGGCTTCATTGGAGGATTAATTGAGAATTTCTGAATAGTGTCAGTAATGGGAGGAGGGTTGTGTATACCTACAGTTAAGGCTGTGGTTCAAATAATGAAAGTATGCTTTACACCTATTTATCACGGTATTCAACCAAGATTGCAACGTGAAGTGAAAAGAGTGACATCAGAAACTGTCGGAATTGAACAGTATTAAAAAACAAACTTATTAACAGGGAAAGGATTTATATGTAAATACATATTTACTTATAAAGCTAATATAATTTATATTTTGCATTATCTTTATGTTTCACAATGTGTAGGGTTGAAAAATCCTACTTTTATTTTCCATATTTTTCCATATTTTAGAGTTTAGTACATATTTTCGTTAATTTCCATATATTTTCCATATTTCATATAAAACAGTCCATATTATATTAGGTTTAACAATAAAACAAAACAAAATTCCATTAACTTTTAAAAATACATTTCAACAATAGAGATTTAAACACATGTTCAGTAATCCCTTTAACATCAGAGTTATTTGAAAATTAGCAGTCCTATCAACAATGGGAAAGTAAGTTACAAAACTGTATTAATTTAATTTAAAATTTTTAACAGACTTCAGTTGTGCAGCTCAACAGTTAAATGCCAGTCAGAGTACACATAGGTTCAGTTTTGTATATCATACTATAAAGACGGTAAATATGCCAAAAGTACGTCATTCAGTCAATTTAAAATCAAAACTAACAAGTTACATTTCAGAATTTAAAGAAGATGGTTTATCAACTGACAATAAAATATTATTTTGTAATTTGTGTCAGTGTGCAGTATCATCTACACAAAAGTTCCTGGTGCAACAACACTTTACAACTAGTAAACATCAGGCCAACAAACAACTAAATTCCAAGCAGAGACAATTGTTTTTAACACAACCAACAACATCGAATGTAAGATCTGAGTTTAACATCGACCTGTGCCGTTCTCTCATCTCTGCTGATATTCCTCTCTACAAACTAAAGAATAAGGTCTTCAGGGAATTCCTTGAAAAATATACTCAACATACAATCCCGGATGAGTCAACACTTAGGAAGACGTATGCTCCATCCATCTACGATGAGACAATACAGAAGATAAGAGATGAAATTAAAGATAGTTCAATTTGGGTTTCCATTGATGAGACTCCCGACAAAGAAGGTAGACTTGTTGGTAATGTAGTTATCGGTTTGTTAAGTGAACAATATTCTGAACGAATTCTTTTACATTGTGATGTTCTAGAAAAGTGCAATAACAAAACTATAGTTAAACTGTTCAACGAAGCTATGGGTATCCTGTGGCCAAAGGGTATTATGTACAATAATGTGTTATTCTTTATTAGCGATGCTGCCCCTTATATGGTCAAAGCTGGACAAGCATTATCTGTTGTATATCCTAAATTGACTCATTTTACTTGTGTGGCGCATGCATTTCATCGTGTGGCAGAAGTGGTCAGAGACAATTTCCCTAAAGTAGATTTGTTGATTTCATCAGTGAAAAAAGTATTTCTCAAAGCTCCCAGTAGAGTTAACGTGTTGAAAGAAATGTACCCTGAAATTCCATTGCCACTAGATGGGGTACATGGCTAGAAGCAGTTGAATATTATGCCGAACATATAGACTCTATTAACAATGTTCTCCTTGCATTGGACTCTGAAGATGCAGTCTCAATTGATACTGCGAAAACAGTTACCTGTGACATAAGTGTGAAGAATGACTTAGCTCACATTCAGCATACATTTTCATGCATCATAAAAACGCTCAAAAGTCTCCAAAATAGGCACCTTTCACTATCTGAAAGTTTTGAAATTATAAATAGTACTGTGGAACAACTGAATCGTGGTAGAGGTAAAGTTGCAGATGCAGTAAGAGCTAAGGTGGACACTGTACTTTCAAAAAACCCTGGATATGAAGAACTACAAAAGGTTGTTGCTGTGATGAGTGGTGAATCAACAGTGAAGATTAACTTGGACTTATCCCCAGCAGACATTGTGAAATTGAATTATGTACCAGTTACTTCTTGTGACGTCGAACGCTCTTTTAGTCAGTATAAATCTATCCTCAGAGACAATAGAAGAAGATTCACTTTTCAGCACTTGAAAGAAATGTTTGTAACCTATTGTTATGGTAACAGACAATAAAAATTGTGTTTTGTTGAAACTACATTGGAAGATAAGGTACGTCCATTATATTTTTTGTTTAGTTTGATTAAAATGTACCAATATTTAACGTACATAGTCATTTTTTTATAATTTTAAGTCCATATTTAATTCCATATTTTGGTAAAAATCCATATTTAATTCCATATTTTGGTAAAAATAACTACATATATATTTACATATTTCATATATTTTTAGTCCATATAAATCCGTTCCCTGCTTATTAAGCATTTTCTCATTGCGTAGAGTGCAATGCAGTAAACTGAGTATTCTAACTTATTGCAAATGTTTCGAAATTGTCAGTGTTTTCTTTCTCTTGATATTTGCACAGTCAGATACTTATTTCTAGATATTTAGTCATTTTTCTTAATCACAAGGACCGTATTCATAGACATTCTTAGCGCGGGCTTCCGATGGATGATTAGCGAACTAACGTTTTTCGTATTCATAAACCAGTGTTAGCGATATGATATGATATGAATCCTGTACAAGTAACCAGTGGATGACCGGGGCTAGTTTAGCACGCTCGTAGCGCGGGCTAGCGAAATGTCTATGAATAGCACCCTTATATAATGGGCAGTCAATATATTGTATTAGTACTTTTGTGCCCACTGTGATCCTATCTTCCTACTTGTATATATACTAAAGTAAACCCATGGCGCTACAGCCCTTTACAGGGCCAAGGCTGACCAGCTGGCTGCTGGTCTCACGTCCACATGCCGAAGCAGAGGTGGACGATCATCCAACCAGAATGGAGGTATCGTGTGGTTACTTGCATATATATTTTTTATTCCCTTTTTTTTTTGCATTTTTGCACTTGTGCTTTTTGTATTTGTATCTGTAATTTTATTTATATTTCTTATTTGCTTCTTCTCTCTGCATTTGTTTTTTTTTGTATGCTTATATTCTGGTGGTGTGGTAGAGAAGGCCTGATGGCCTTATCTCCGCCAGATTAAATAAATAAATACAAAATAAAATAAATAACAAGGGGAAGATTTTCTGAAATGTGTTCATCTTTAGGTTGAAATGACATAAAAATAATAAATGTAACGAACAGCGTGTGTGTCTAATGTACAAACTCTGTGCAAGTAAGAATCGATCTGTGGACCTAACAAATGCAGAACAAACACGCAATATCATGTGAACTGAGTCGCTGCGACAGTTCACATGAACCTGCGTGCAATCACATCCCTTTAAAATCGCCGTGTAACTCCAGTTTTATTAGTGACGGTAATCCAGTCCCGTGATGCGATGCGGCAATCAAAGCCGTGTAATCGGATTCTGCCCGAGTTCGAACCAGCAACACTAAGCCGATGACAGGTCACGTATGAAGCAAAGGCCTTCGGAACAACAAAAAAAAAAAAATGTTCAAAATCTAGAACATTACTCACGGAGAAAAATAACAAAGTCATTCAAATGTATTGCCACCTCCCTTGTTTAAATATCAAGTCGAGCTTGGTTACTAAAAACTACCCAACTTCTGTCCGTGACTAGGACTGTGACCCTAGTCGATAGAGAAGTTAGGGGTGGAACTGTGTGAGTAGAGAAAGAGTGATTTTTGTGATCATTCACTGAAGAGACTTGTACAGTACCTGGCGAAAACAAGTGTAGCAGCTCAGTGATTCTTCGCCTCTGTACACTTACAAAGGGAACTGTTAATGAACTCATATCGAAAACTCCCTTCAGATTGCGTTAGATTTCAACAGAAGTTAGACAAATATAAACAATTAGCTACTCATACTAGCTGTAACGTTGCGAAATAATAATAATAATAATAATAATAATAATAATAATAATAATAATAATAATTATAATAATAATAATAACAATAATAATAATAATTATTATTATTATTACAACCTTTTTCCTTTGCTGTGGTCGTGCCGGAGAATCAGTCCCATTCCGAGGCTTACTGTTAGGTTTCGTAACAAGCTGTTTTTTACGGTGATGGGTTGTTAGCTTTTCGCCCAACCCCCAAGCTGGAGGCCACCCATTATCGGCTGTCCACGACTGGATTTGAGGGAGGTGGGATATGATGGTAGAGACTGGATTGATCTTGCTCAGGATAGGGACCTATGACGGGCTTATGTGAGGGCGGAAATGAACCTCCGGGTTCCTTAAAAGTCAGTAAGTCAAAATTGGGTAATGAGGTTTAAAGTAAAAATTTTGTAAAATACAGCGCAAAGTAACAATTAATATGTCCTTCGTGCTATCCACTCACTACTAATAGCTTAAATAAATTCAATATTAATTGCTACTTTGCGCTGTATTTTACAGAATGTTTACTTTAACCCTCATTACCCATTTTTGACTTACAACACTTCTGCTCTGAATGGTTCGTATGTTATATAGCCTACTACAAAAAACACTACATTTAAAGAAGCTAAGTGACAGAGGCCCGGCCTCACTTGCCTCAGCCAATCAACCGCCACTGCTTTCAAGGCAACCACTTTTATTTATTTCACTATGCTGCCATCTAGCGACTGCAAAAGAAGTCACGTTATGACCCTTACGGAATTGCATAGAGCAATTGTGCTTCCATCTAGCAGTCGTTAAAAAAGGCTTTCTCGACGGTTGAGACTCTGGTGGTTGTCCTCATTTTATGCTGCCATTTCATAACATGGGAATGACCAATCTGAGATATATGTGATCAGGGGTACTAGTCAATCATTTCGCTGCCACATATTGTAATGCAGAAGGTAGCCTATACGTTGTACAAGTAACGTCATCTTTCATCGACGACAAGCGATTAGTCTAAGCGCTCGGTTGTGTTGTTAACAAGGTTAGTTTACGTGAAGTGTATTACGGTGGTAGTGGCTAAATCAATTATGTCAACATTTGAACTGCGTTAACATATAAAATGTTATCAAAACTTGGTGATTAAGGTAAGTGAAACTCTGGAAGTACTTCAACAATGGTGGGTGAAAAGCCGTGGGCTGCAGTGTTTATGCGGCACAAACTTATCGTGGAAGGTAGATACAGTCCGGATGAACAAGCGCTTACAAGTCGATCAACAACGGCGAAAACGGAGAAGAAGATTCCCTCGTGACATGGTTATGTTGAGGGAGAGTGGTGATAATTCATTTAATTTCATAGGAATTTTTCTGTGTTTTTCACAGGTTTCCCTAACCAAAAGATAGTCTTCTTCCGCGCCATGTTTATGTCCTACATGTTGACCCAAGTAGAAAGTTACCTTTTTACAAAATGGAGGATTCCCTTGTTTACTTGGGTATACTCTCTTTGCATTATGTACCCGGGAGACACCGAGATGCGCTACAGTCACCTCAACTGACCTCCAACATAGTGCTACCATGGATAAACATATAATAGGATGCAAACTGCGGTCAGCACCATCTGGATTTGGGGGTTTGAAATAAGGTGATCAGCGGCCAACGTCGTAGGTGATGAATATTAGAACTACGTGTTGGGTACATTACCCAGAGTTCTCTATTTATCCGTTCGAGATATTGCTGTACGAGAGAGTCGAAGAGACGAGATGGCGGACTGAAACTTGCTATTAAGTGAACATAAAGTGATACGTGTGTGTATAAGCAGTATATGTTAAACAGTGATGTTTATGGACGTTGTAAAAATAGTGTTGTTGAATGTATTGTAAAGTAATAGTAATATAATAAATTGAACTATCTAAGTAGTTCTTGCAGACTTTTCCATTGTGCTGTACAATAAATACCCAAAGAATACAATCCCAATTATCTAACCTTTTGCTTTATTTTTTGTCTCTGTCTGGTTATATTTTAATCGTGTAGTGTAAAACACATAGTCTCTTTTATCTTCCTGTTGGCTCCGGTAAGAATTTTCAGCAGAAGATGCTGTGAGGAATAAAACTGTAAATGTTTTATTTTAAATGGGTTAGTTTTGAATATCGATGAGGTTGGGAGGGAATACTTTCTGCACAGTTTAACATTTTCGTCACCAGGTGCGCTGCTAAATGCATGGAGTAATTACTCTTTTCGCTACTTGGTGCGCTGCTAGATGTAATAACGCCCCTCCCAGAAATAGATGGCAGCAAGATCAATTTATACAACAGCGCCTCTAGTATGTTTTACGGGAAACTCATTAAGTTTCGCATCCTATTATATATTTATCCATGGTGCTACTCTCCATTTCAGTTCGGTTGATAGGCCTTCCCCTCTACTCACACTCTCAACCATCAGTGAAGGGGAAGATGCTACTATCCATCTTACTAACGTTCAATTTATTTATTGGGTTATTTTACGACGCTGTATGAACATCTAGGTTATTTAGCGTCTGAATGATATGAAGGTGATAATGCCGGTGAAATGAGACCGGGGTCCAGCACCGAAAGTTACCCAGCATTTGCTCGTATTGGGTTGAGGGAAAACCCCGGAAAAAACCTCAACCAGGTAACTTGTCCCGACCGGGATTCGAACCCGGGCCACCTGGTTTTGCAGCCAGACGCGCTGACCGTTATTCCACAACTAACGTTCAACTAATTGACTTTTAACATAGTGAAAAATTATATTATTAAAATATTTACTAATAATATATATTTCAAAAGTCTATACTAAGTGTTTATATTTCATTTTATTGCTGTTTATATCAACTGGCACATTAAAAAGCTACTGAGAGGAGAAGATAAATGTTTTCTCCACCGCTAGTTGCTACTCTACAACACACACACACACAATGAGACAACCTGCACTGTGTTACTCCTCCCTGACTTTATAATAAAAAGAACATTCCTTACTGTAATTATTAGTTGAAAATATTGTAAGAATGGCACTAAAATATACTCAGCCATGTAATTGTCAAACATCTGTGTCACTGTATTTTATATTCACTTATGTACTTTATTTAATATTTTATTTTCTTGTGTGTACAACTTGGAGGGTGCAGCTATAAGAGGTAATAGCTACCGCACTGTTACTGACGAACTCAGGGCAAGTAGAAGGGGAAAGAAATGCTTTCGCATCCTCTCAACTTATATGAAATGTCGTTTAGGTACGCCACGACTTTGGGCCCGAGGCCAGCAATAGACGTCTTGACTATCTGAGGACAGTTATAATTTCACTTTATAAAGTATCAGTACAGCATGCTCACCACATCCGCAGATTGAAATAGCCTATCTTGCAATACATTTCTGCTCATTACTTGATTTGCACATTATTACTTTCAGTACCTTTCGGGAAATTGCCCTTCGGGAAAATATAAATCTAAGATATCGGGAAAATGTGAGATGGGAATTTGGATTCAGGAAATATGATTTCAGGAAAACGATTTTTCGGAAAACTTGATATTCGGAAAAATGTACAAGGACTCTATGTTAGATATTTCGCGCTTAACATACACATTTATTCTGTTTTATTAAAATTAATTTTTAATCCCCATCTCTCATATTCTTCTTTCAGTTTTCTCGACCCTTAAGTACTATGGACAGTTACTGTCACGTAACTACTATTTTATACATTTATAAAAAAATAAGAATTTATTATGTACAACATCTGCAGCATACTGATCATTGATACATGATTAACGAATATTATAATATGTAAATTTAAGGCGTTTGGAAAATTTAAATAGTCTAAAACAGTTACAAAAAATAGAAATGACAAAAAAATGCAGTAATGACTTGTCGCCTTTCCCAACGTTTTCATTTTTAAACCTATTAAACGATTATAATGTTTTTACGTTGTCAAAATAATAAGAATTCAGAATATAATGATAAAATTTACCACATTTCAACAGGTAAGTGAAATATTTTGTTCAATTATTGTTCAATTTTCTGAAACGGAAAATTGTATAAAAAAACATACTTTTTCACGCTTCATTTCTTTTCTTAATTAAAGAG
Organism: Periplaneta americana; assembly: GCF_040183065.1. Classification (NCBI taxonomy): domain Eukaryota; kingdom Metazoa; phylum Arthropoda; class Insecta; order Blattodea; family Blattidae; genus Periplaneta; species Periplaneta americana. Next base: position 71,166,062 of record NC_091129.1, on the reverse strand, counting down.
CATACCACTTTTTATAACAATACACTCCTTCACACAAATTTTCCTGGAGCACTCTAAGCAAAAAGAAATTTCACATCGAGAGCATGGACATTTGTTTATTTCCCTTCACACGTGGAAATCATGTTGCCTTTATGTTCTTGTCTGTACGATACAGCTTGGGGGGGGTGCAGGTATGAGGTAACTGCTACCGCTGAGGCAAATAGGCATCTTCTCAAGCATGAAATGTCGTTTAGAAGGTCCCGCTTTTTCCGCCTTGTTTACATGTAGAGATGATAGTTATACCACACAACAATCCGAAAAATTAAAAGAAATAACGAAAACATGTATCTATGTAAAATACATGCACGCAACTACTCTAGTACGTCTGTGAGACCGCTTCAAATAAACTGAATTGAATATCTTACTTATGGCTTTTAAGGAGCACGAAGGTTCATTGCCGCCCTCACATAAGCCCGCCATCGGTCCCTATCATGAGCAAAATTAATCTAGTCTTTACCATCATATACTGTACCATCTCCCTCAAATCCATGTTATATTATCCTCCCATCTAGTTTCGGCCTCTCCAAAGGTCTTATTCCCTCCGGCCGGCCTCCCAATTAACACTATAAGCATACGTGCTACATGCCCTGTCCATCTTAAACGTGTCGATTTAATGTTCCTAATTACTGTATGCCAGGTGAAGAATAGAATGCATGCAGTTCTAGGTTGTGTAACTTTCTCCATTCTCCTGTAACGTCATCCCTCTTAGCCCCAAATATTTTCCTAAGCACCTTATTTTCAAACACCCTTAACCTCTGTTTCTCTCTCAAAGTGAGAGTCCAAGTTTCACAACACACAGAAGAACTGAATGACCTTCTCTTGATGCAGGTCTCGTCCGAACTGAAAGATAGACGAAGCAACGGCGAAATTGGCTTGATGAGACAAATGGAGAAGGTGGAAAAGAGGGAGCGGTCTAGCAGACTGTCCATAGTACTTAAGGGTTAACATAATATTCCATGTCTTCTTGTGAAAATATGGTTGGTCGTCTGCAAAAAGGAGGGAGTGTAGAGTGAAATGCTTATATTATTCTCATTCCAGAGCATGTTCTACATCATGTTTGTTCCATGTACATGTTAAAAAGGTGATGATAAACCACAACCTTGTTTGAGTCCCTTCAATTATTACACTAGTTATTTTATTTCCTATTTTTATTTGGGCTTATGTATTGCAACAGATTTTCTTTACTAAATGGTCGGCCTGAGTAGCGCAGTCGGTATAGCGCTGACCTGGGCTCGAGGTTGGGGGTTCGATCCCAGCCCAGGTAGATGACATTTAAGTTTGCTTAAATGCGACAGGCTCATGTCAGTAGATTTACTGGAATGTAAAAGAACTCCTGCGGGACAAAATTCCCGACACCGCCGACGCTGATATAACCTCGGCAGTTGCTAGCGTCGTTAAATAAACCATAATTTAAAAAAAATTCTTTACCGAGTGTATCCATTTTTCCTTTACGTTCATTCGTCTCATTGCTGACCATAACCTAGATCTAGAAATACTCCATATGCTTTTTTCTAAATCTCTGAGAGTCTTGAATAATAATCTATACTAATAATAAATCTGTAGCCGAAATTTTTCTGGTAATTTTCGATTTTCCAAAAATAATTGGTCCTAACATATATATTTAACCACCCTGAAACCGAAAATCGCTTTTTTGAAATTTTTGTTTGTATGTCTGTCTGTCTATATGTTTGTTACCTTTTCACGCGATAATGGCTGAAAGGATTTCGATGAAAATTGGAATATAAATTAAGTTCGTTGCAACTTAGATTTTAGGCTATATGGCATTCAATATACATTATTTAAAAGGGGGGTTATAAGGGGGCCTGAATTAAATAAATCGAAATATCTCGCTTATTATTGATTTTTGTGAAAAATGTCACATAACAAAAGTTTCATTACAAATAATTTGCGATAAGTTTTATTCCTTGAAAAATTTTGATAGGACTGATATTTCATGAGATAAATGAGTTTTAAAATTAAAATAACTGCCATCTAAGGCCGTGTAATGAATTAAAAAACAAATGAATTCGTCTATAAGGGGCCTTGGACAGCAACAATCGAAAGCTATGAAAGATAGCCTACAGAGAATGTTTCTGTGTTTGTATGAAGTAATATCGGAAGCTAAATTAACCGATTTGTATAATTAATTATTATTTCACCATTGGAAAGTGTAGTTTCTCTAGATGGACATAATGCTATAATGTTATTACAGTAGCTTCTGATATAATATAATATAATATAATATAATATAATATAATATAATATAATATAATTTAAGTTATTTGAAGGGTTCAGAACCATAGTGGGCCAAGCGCCATTTACTGAATACGTAGAAAACAAGGGTTAAAATTAAGTTATTACCATAATTCAATGGAAACCTATAACAAGTAAAATAAAATATACACATTAAATCTAAATGATGTCAATCTTCGTTAAGCTATGGTTGCAGGTAATAAAAATTAAGAAACATGTTAAAGGAATTATCATTGCACCAAACGAGTGTCTCTGGACCAAAATGATCGCATTTTAATTATTTGGATGCAATTTAAATTAAGTAACATATTAAACGATTTATCCTTCTATCAAACACGAATGTTCCCTGGATCAAATGTCCTATTTTAATTATGTAATTACTTTATATTTATTTCTAACGGGTGCAGCGGAGCGCACGGGTACGGCTAGTAATAATAATAATCAGGGAACGGATTTATATGGACTAAAAATATATGAAATATGTAAATATATATGTAGTTATTTTTACCAAAATATGGAATTAAATATGGATTTTTACCAAAATATGGAATTAAATATGGACTTAAAATTATAAAAAAATGACTATGTACGTTAAATATTGGTACATTTTAATCAAACTAAACAAAAAATATAATGGACGTACCTTATCTTCCAATGTAGTTTCAACAAAACACAATTTTTATTGTCTGTTACCATAACAATAGGTTACAAACATTTCTTTCAAGTGCTGAAAAGTGAATCTTCTTCTATTGTCTCTGAGGATAGATTTATACTGACTAAAAGAGCCTTCGACGTCACAAGAAGTAACTGGTACATAATTCAATTTCACAATGTCTGCTGGGGATAAGTCCAAGTTAATCTTCACTGTTGATTCACCACTCATCACAGCAACAACCTTTTGTAGTTCTTCATATCCAGGGTTTTTTGAAAGTACAGTGTCCACCTTAGCTCTTACTGCATCTGCAACTTTACCTCTACCACGATTCAGTTGTTCCACAGTACTATTTATAATTTCAAAACTTTCAGATAGTGAAAGGTGCCTATTTTGGAGACTTTTGAGCGTTTTTATGATGCATGAAAATGTATGCTGAATGTGAGCTAAGTCATTCTTCACACTTATGTCACAGGTAACTGTTTTCGCAGTATCAATTGAGACTGCATCTTCAGAGTCCAATGCAAGGAGAACATTGTTAATAGAGTCTATATGTTCGGCATAATATTCAACTGCTTCTAGCCATGTACCCCATCTAGTTAAAATTGGCTTTGGTGGCAATGGAATTTCAGGGTACATTTCTTTCAACACGTTAACTCTACTGGGAGCTTTGAGAAATACTTTTTTCACTGATGAAATCAACAAATCTACTTTAGGGAAATTGTCTCTGACCACTTCTGCCACACGATGAAATGCATGCGCCACACAAGTAAAATGAGTCAATTTAGGATATACAACAGATAATGCTTGTCCAGCTTTGACCATATAAGGGGCAGCATCGCTAATAAAGAAAAACACATTATCGTACATAATACCCTTTGGCCACAGGATACCCATAGCTTCGTTGAACAGTTTAACTATAGTTTTGTTATTGCACTTTTCTAGAACATCACAATGTAAAAGAATTCGTTCAGAATATTGTTCACTTAACAAACCGATAACTACATTACCAACAAGTCTACCTTCTTTGTCGGGAGTCTCATCAATGGAAACCCAAATTGAACTATCTTTAATTTCATCTCTTATCTTCTGTATTGTCTCATCGTAGATGGATGGAGCATACGTCTTCCTAAGTGTTGACTCATCCGGGATTGTATGTTGAGTATATTTTTCAAGGAATTCCCTGAAGACCTTATTCTTTAGTTTGTAGAGAGGAATATCAGCAGAGATGAGAGAACGGCACAGGTCGATGTTAAACTCAGATCTTACATTCGATGTTGTTGGTTGTGTTAAAAACAATTGTCTCTGCTTGGAATTTAGTTGTTTGTTGGCCTGATGTTTACTAGTTGTAATGTGTTGTTGCACCAGGAACTTTTGTGTAGATGATACTGCACACTGACACAAATTACAAAATAATATTTTATTGTCAGTTGATAAACCATCTTCTTTAAATTCTGAAATGTAACTTGTTAGTTTTGATTTTAAATTGACTGAATGACGTACTTTTGGCATATTTACCGTCTTTATAGTATGATTTACAAAACTGAACCTATGTGTACTCTGACTGGCATTTAACTGTTGAGCTGCACAACTGAAGTCTGTTAAAAATTTTAAATTAAATTAATACAGTTTTGTAACTTACTTTCCCATTGTTGATAGGACTGCTAATTTTCAAATAACTCTGCTGTTAAAGGGATTACTGAACATGTGTTTAAATCTCTATTGTTGAAATGTATTTTTAAAAGTTAATGGAATTTTGTTTTGTTTTATTGTTAAACCTAATATAATATGGACTGTTTTATATGAAATATGGAAAATATATGGAAATTAACGAAAATATGTACTAAACTCTAAAATATGGAAAAATATGGAAAATAAAAGTAGGATTTTTCAACCCTACACATTGTGAAACATAAAGATAATGCAAAATATAAATTATATTAGCTTTATAAGTAAATATGTATTTACATATAAATCCTTTCCCTGATAATAATAATAACAATAATAATAATAATAATAATAATAATAATAATAATAATAATAATAATAATAATAATAATAATAATCGGCTTTTCCAGGCTGTGTGATGTGACAGTTGATGTTCAACGTAGGAAGCCAAGCCAAGCCATTATCGCAGCACTTGCCCGGGTATTATATCGCATTAGTACCTCGCCGAACTTAAGCATAAAAATGACAGCAGAGGTTACGTAAACTGATATTCAGGGGCATTACTCACTAAATGGACAAGACCTGCTATTACTGTGACCTTCGCCGCAAGGTCGGGCGTACGAAGACCTCGCGCAGCACAGGCTGGCCCACTGCAGAGAGGCAGTGTCGTGCGTGGCGGATTACGAACCTACAACCTCCAATCTTTTTATCTCCCAGTAATTATACCATAATATGGTAATGCGATTTAATCTACGGTAAAGAGAAACATTTTCATGCAAATTCTCCTTCTCCGCTCGGTATCAATTTGCATTCCATATTTGAACTTACGGGTTTACAGTATAGCGAAATTAGAGACTCCTTAATACAGAGTTTTCGGCCCGACATTTAACAGGGAATTAAAAGGACAGGTTCATTCTTATTTCTTCATAAGAGCTTTACTCTGTCTAGGTTCTCACAGCAATGGAGACCTTTACACCAATTACACAGCATAATACGAAAACATAGACTCCTACTTTACTCATACAAAAAATTTCATACACCTTCTCATTATAATATTTTACGCAGAAGCTATTAAACCGTCCATGGTGGTCCTGTGTGCTTACTGTGCTCCAACCACGAGAAAGTCTCTGCCGGGTGAAACGGAGCGGGGTAATGCTGTGAATGAGTGTTGATGCCATAAGGTCACACACGTGGGTACTCTTATCTCTATTGGCTAGCTCTCACAGCACAAACCATAACATTGATACAGACATATTGATACTACCCTAGTTACAAAATTAGATCACAGTTAATCTCCTGGTCTTTTAATCTCTTCATACAGGAAATAACATATGCAGGAGAGCGCATGGTTTTTAAACTGACGTTATAACGGTAATATTATTTATCTACTTCGCTCCAATAGATGACGCAATAGTAAGCACATTCCTTTCACGGTTGATCTCCTGGTTGGAGAACAGTACCGTGCTCGTCTCTGGATTCAAAAGTATCGCGAGTTTCAACCGCCACACAGTGGTCCGAAATCCATATTTAGGAGGACAAAAGTAGAAAAATGAATTCAAAAAATGAAATAAAATCCAGAAATTATTTTCCTATATAACTGAGTAACACTCAATTGATTATCTTAATCAGCAGAGGTGGCTACTGGCTCCAGAGTGAGGTGAGAAGCAGGTAACATGCCACATTTCGTCACCCAGCATTCTTACTCAGCAAGTGCCGCGAGTCTGCCGTTTCCTTTGTGCTGCAACTCTGTTGTAAGTGGTCGATTCCTTTCATATTTGGTATCAACATGTCAAGTAGTTCTGTAACTATGTAACACTGTTTGTTTTTGTTACATTTAATGTTGTTATAGCACGTCAAATTAGCATGAATGGACAAGGGACAAAATAAAAATATAACCACTGAGTGCACACTTGGCTAAGGTAGAGAAAAGAAACACCCTTTTTTCCGTCCCAAAATGATTTTTTTTTTCACTTCCTCGAGTATTTATCCCTATTTTAAATGAAATCGCAAGGTGCGGAAGTAATAAATTATGCGCACTTTTCTTTCCAAGTGCAGTAGTGCAATTTTTCTCGATTGCAGTTATTTAAATATCTGAGAACAGAATCTGCTTCCGAACTACAATTTAGGGAATGCAAGATGACAGCTTGTTAATTTTGTATTAAATAAGCTTCCTGAGTGCCCAAAACGTGCAATAGCACCTAAAATGTTACATTTTTCTCATAACATAATTCATCGTTGGAGAGCAAGAGGATAAAGAATATGATTTTTTTTTAACGAAATAACATTGGCTTAGTAAGCTACTTATTAAATTAGGTTCTTATCGTGGTAATAAAAATTTAGAGAAAACTTACCCCTGGAAAAAGTCGTGGCTGCCCAAGAAAGCTTTTCCATTACAGCAAATATGAGATCGAAACAAAAGCAATCCGGAGCATTAAAGCTTGTATACAAAACAAATGTACTACCTGTAACTACTGTATAAAGTTTTATGAAAATCTGTTAGATAGGAGAAAAGTTACTAATTTTGTCTGAATGCATCTCCCTATAAAGTACAGGTTCCCCTTATAATTTTGTCTAATTGCACCCCCCCCCCCCCTACAAGGGGCAGTCCTTGATTGGCAGGGCTTCAGACAAAATAAGCTGCCAGTTAACTTTCGTCACACGAACGTTTTCTCTTTACCAACGTCTGACTTAACAAGACAACGTACAGAGATCTCTGACAGACAACGCTGGATACAAAATTAGGGAATGTTTCAATATAGTATTTATGGATTCGCTAGTAAACAAACTTTATAATAAATGAATGCATGAATAAATTAATAAATAAGTCAATAATTGCATGAATAAGTAAATAAATAAATAATGACAAATGACTTTGGCGGTCGAATACTTCTCATTTAATCGAGTTCGCAGATTCAAAGGCGTTCACCATCACAGAGAAATTCTAGGGTTAATAGAAACTTTTAGTACGGTTTCCTTGGAATGAGAAGTCGGTCATGAGGAAGACATAAGGACGCAGCTACATTTTATTATCAGTAGGTCTAATGCTAAAAATATGAATGCTTTAAAAACTGCCATGTCACTGTATTTTGGTCAATATTATTTTTAAACAACAGTTTGTACTTCTGTAATTTATAATACAAATAAATAAATAAGTAAATAAATCAGCAAATAAATAAATAAACATATAAATAAATAAATAAATAAATAAATAAATAAATAAATAGGATATCCTGAAGACGCATGGGAACATTGAAGCAGAGGTCCATGCTTCTCTGACCTCGGCACTAGAATGAGGTTGTGTGGTCAGCACCACGCTCCGACCGCCTTTTACCCCTGTGAGACAAGGTACTCAATTTGATAGAAGGCTGAGTGGACTTCGGAACCTCCAGAATTGAAGTTTTTCCAAAGCGAAGAAATCCTATCTCCACGCGGAAAAATAAATAATTAATCCACTACATATATATATATATTTTTTTTTTTTTTCCTTTTCATTTCTTCCACCCTAACTTGTTTTCTTCCATATTTTCCTTCTTATCTGAACTCATCCCATTCATTTAATTTATTTTTAATTTTTATCTCTTTTTATTTGACGATTCTCTGTTTCTTTATCAGTGCTTTTTTCTGTTTCTTTCCTTCCTCATGTTTGTTTTATATATTTCTTTCTTTCTTCTTACTTTTCTTTCCTAATTTCTCTTCTCTCTTCCGTTCTTCGTGTATAGTGTGCTCTTTTTCCGTATTTTATTTTTTATTTGTCTCTTCTTCCAATTCACTCTTCTCTCTCTTCCTATCTTTCATCTTTCTTCTGTTTTTTCTCTTCCTTCTAATTTTTATTTTTCCTCTCATTTTATCCTCACCTATTCCTTTCTTTCGCGCCTTCTCGGCCCGCGACAAATGAGTTTTCATTGCATGCGGACTCGCGGTGAGCTCTGTCAATCTAGATTTCCCCAGCGTCGTGGAAACTTCTCACTCACGCCTGCCCCTTGCAGCGAGTCTCTCCGTCTCTTTCTCCACGTGCCTGTGTTCAGACCTCCTGCATGATTTCCTGTTGTCACCCCACCTCTCCTCTTCTATTACAACACAATCTCCTGTTTTACATTTCGTTCCACACACTTTATACAAAAGCCAAGTGCAACGGCGACTTTCTTCTGCTTAAGCTGACGGAGAAGATGAAGATGCAGATTACGATTATGATGATGATGATGATGATGATGATGATGATGATGATGATGATCATGGTGGTGGTGGTGGTGGTGGTGGTGATGACAGCGTTGGACGTTTGGAACGATCCCACCCAAATGCGTACCGTTTGAGACGATTTCCGTAGGAAGTTTGGGACGGTGAATATTGGGAGAATGGAACAATCCCACAAGTCTGCGCATCATTTACATAGGACGTTTGGGACGGTTACAGAAACATCCTCCCTCTCATTTTATAAAGAATTAGTAAAACTTCTAAATGAATTTCCTCTGTTGTAATGGGTTCATGATTATGCTCTCAACCAGCGGTTGTGCGTCAATAAGAGCACAAGAGCACGTGAACACCTTGTTTCCATTAATGCACATCTAGTTTTATTATTTAATACCGTATTGACGTAGTGGGGATGTATAATATCAGAATCGAGTATTTTAAACTTCCCGCATCTTCCATAAACTTCTTATGTAAACTTGGCAACATCCGTTCACGTACAAGCCGTGCTCTTTTCAAGAAGATTACAGGAATTTCACGCATGCGCGGGAGAAAATTGTCTTTCGCTGGCCGCGTATGACTCTTCAAGAGCACAAAGCGTTAAGTGAACAGTGAATCTATCCTACAGATGTCAGGTGCATCGATGCCTATCGTTCACGTGCTATATCTCGAGGAGGAAATTTAATAGTCTGTATTTCAGCCTGTAGGTGTCAGCATTTCTCACTGTCAGAACGTTTACTTTATGTGGATGTGTGTACAGTGCTGCTACGAGAGTGTAGTTTGTGAATTACTATACTTCAGTGTCAGCATAATAGCATAGTTTGGCTTTCAAACACGTGCTGGCTGTATGTGATGGTGGTATGAATTTAAATATCTGTATGGTGGTGTATATTACTTAAGAATAATATTTACCGGCATGTATTTCTAGTAATCAATCTATGCGAATGGGATTACAGAACTGGTATGTGATATAGGCTATAGTGTATCAGTGTGTTGCGAATCAAAATATATTACTGAACACACGCTTTTGTAAATAACGGCATTGTGGTATGTACAGTATTAATTTTTAACAAACGTAAACAATGAACTCTGTTCAAGTAATTTTGAACATTAAAGAACTGGGTAAACTGGCTTACGAGGAAAAATTGGAAATAAAAAGACTGGATATTATTATTATTATTATTATTATTATTATTATTATTATTATTATTATTATTATTATTATTACATGTTGTTTTGAATTTATATACGGTTTTTTCGGTAGTGAAATATTGGAATCATGACATTTCATATTAGGCTAAACGTACGATTTCAAACTCTCTTCAATTTTGGAACGCAAAATTGTAAACACACACAATATTTTATCACGAGCCGCCACTGCTCTCAACACACACTTATAATTTCCGGAAGTTTTCCGACTTTATACACCGCTACATTTTTTGTTCGTACATAGAAACTTCACCTTTCCATCTTTTAATTCACATCTCTTATATACTTTTAAAATGTCAACCGCAATAGAAACATTGCCCCTTTTCGTAGTCACTACGTTATCTACAGCAGGAACCTGCACATACAGGGAGACACGCAATGTGTGGATGTGTCTAGTGCGTATTCATAAAATATATCCCTCCTCCCCTACATCGCACAGGCTTGGAATTAGGTGAAAACAGGTAAAGAAGAAGTCACTGCGTTTATTTCACAGAATTACTGTTCGAAATAATGGTTTTGTCAATGCAGATGCAAATTGCTCTTACAGGATACCATCATCATTACAACTGAGAAATATTCTTTCCTGAAAATATTAACAATTTTACAGCTAAATTATTTTAGATATGATCACTGTAATTCATTCCAGACGCTGTTAATGCTTTAATAACGAAATGGCGGTGATATTTTAATTGTAAATTAATCGCTATTTACATACGAAGCATGATCACATGAAACCTGTCTGCCCATCCTCAGGTTGCCTGCTATCAGTATATGATCACTTAGTATGTGGAGGGATAATCGTCTCAGGTAGATCAGTCGAGAAGAGTTTGAACCTGTTCACAGGAAGTGCATAGGTGTCAGGCGCCTGTTACAGCTAATGTTATTTCAAATCCGTTCAACGGCGTGTTGATTCAACTTTTAACAGCAAAGCTCTAAGCCATTCAACTAATAGCCCCGATTTGTCACCATGTGGTTTACATTAATTTGTTCGTACTCCTGAAGAATGTTATAAAATGAGCACAGATTCCGCAAAAATCCAATGCTGAAATGGTTCACGGAAGAGCCAAGGTCCTTTTCCGCTGACGGTGTCCACACAATGTCTATGTCTATGGATAAACTATTCTAAGGGAACCTATTGCATTCATGTATTCAGTTCACGCTTCCTCACACAATGGGATGTCAATAAGAATGTATATGGAGAAGCCTTATAAGGAAATCTACTGCATTCGTGAATCCTTAAGGTAAGATGTCAAAACGCAAGGTTTCACAAAATCATTAATGTCTTCCAGTATGTTGCACTTACAATTATGAAAATGTATATAATAATTCGTAATAATATGGTAATAGTCTGTGATTTTCTTTTCAGATTTTTTAAGCATTCAGTTTTTTAATTGTACAAAAAATAATGCATTATTATACATATTTCATGAAAACTAGTTAATGAAATAACCTGAATTTTTTCTGCTTAATAAGAGAATACAAATATAACACATTATGAAGAGACTTTTCCATATTCCTCGCCTTTTATTTTATTTTTATAAAGTTTTCAATTTTGTTAAAAAAAACTTATTACAAGTCTATCTTCTTGTAATGCATAAAATAAAAGAAAACATATTTCACAATTCCTTTGCAAGGTAAAGTGAATCCACTCAATAAAAACTAGCATGAAAACTTTCATCCAATCATCTCAAATGGTTTCAGAGAAAACGGTACCTATACAAGTATTGAAAAATGTAAATTACGGGGAAATGCGGTCAAAGTTAGGCCTAAACATTCTATTGTGTCTTATGCTCCTCATATGCCTTAAAATTTTTCATGTCCATAATTAGGGCCGAATTTTGCCCTCAAATTTTTAGGGAAGGTTTCTTTGAAACTATGTACTATTAAGCGAGATTTTTTTTTTTTTTACCATTTTGACCGATATCTCCCATTAAACAATTATATTTCTATAGCTATCATATTTTACATTTATGAATCGACTTTGATGGGTTTCATTTGATAACACCATCGTCTATAAATGAAAAGTAAATGTTGGCTTTATTTCTAATGGGAATTCAAAAGTTACCTGACTTTTCAAATCCCATACAATTTCAACATTAACATTTTCAATAACTATGCCAGACGATCAACTGAATTCTGTTGCATCTATCATGTTTTGTCACCAACTAATCAGGCTGCCTTGACTTTCACGTATAGGACTGCATAATATTTTTTGGCACAGTTTTCCAGAGTACAGATATTTGACGCAGCCGGACATAATGGTTCTACTTCTTCTTTTACTTTTCTTTCTATTTCTTCTTTTGTTTGTTGGCGACCCTCCTAAACATAACACGACCATCTGGACAAAACCTTAAAGTAGTTAAGAAATTTACTTACTTACTTACAAATGGCTTTTAAGAAACCCGCAGTTTCATTGCCGTCCTCACATAAGCCCGCCATCGGTCCCTATCCTGCGCAAGATTAATCCAGTCTCTATCATCATATCCCACTTCCCTCAAATCCATTTTTATATTATCCTCCCATCTACATCTCGGCCTCCCCAAAGGTCTTTTTCCCTCCGGTCTCCCAACTAACACTCTATATGCATTTCTGGATTCGCTCGTACGTGCTACATGGCCTGCCCATCTCAAACGTCTGGATTTAATGTTCCTAATTATGTCAGGTGAAGAATAAAATGCGTTGTGTAACTTTCTCCATTCTCCTGTTACTTCATCCCTTTTAGCCTCAGATATTTTCCTAAGAACCTTATTCTCAAATACCCTTAATCTCTGTTCCTCTCTCAAAGTGAGAGTCCAAGTTTCAAAACCATACAGAACAACCGGTAATATAAATGTTTTATAAATTCTAACTTTCAGATTTTTTGACAGCAGACTAGATGACAAAAGCTTTTCAACCGAATAATAACAGGCATTTCCCATATTTATTCTGCATTTAATTTCCTCCCGAGTGTCATTTAAATTTGTTATTGTTGGTCCAATATATTTTAATTTGTCCACCTCTTCGAAAGATAAATCTCCAATTTTTATATTTACATTTTGTAGAATATTCTAGTCACGAGACATAATCATATACGTCTTTTCGGGATTTACTTCCAAACCTATTGTTTCACTTGCTTCAAGTAAAATTTCCGCGTTTTCCCTAATCGTTTGTGGATTTTCTCTTAACATATTCACGTCATCCGCATAGACAAGAAGCTGATGTAACCCGTTCAATTCCAAACCCTGTCTGTTATTCTGAACTCTCCTAATGGCATATTCTAGAGCGAAGTTAAAAAGTAAAGGTGATAGTGCATCTCCTTACTTTAGCCAGCAGTGAATTGGAAAAGCATCAGACAGAAGCTGGCCTATACGAACTCTGCTGTAAGTTTCATTGAGACACATTTTAATTAATCGAACTAGTTTCTTGGGAATACCAAATTCAATAAGATGTTATATAAAACTTCTCTCTTAACCGAGTCATATGATTTTTTGAAATCTATGAATAACTGATGTGTAGTTAAGAAACGTGTGAGAAATTAAATCTCACTGAAAAAGTAAAAATCTTAACAACCTAATTACAATGAAACTTTTAAATCAAAGGATACAGTATCTCGTTCCTGTCTGAATTGAACCAGAGACCGTGGGATTCGTCGGGGCACCTTTCCAGTCTTTTCTGTCTCCCACCACCACTTGGCGTCACAGCCCCGCGTTTCAAACATTGTTACGTCGTGGCTCTGTCTTTCCCCTCATTATCTTTGTTCCTTTCTCCTCATCTGCCGGCACTCTTCATCTTTCTCGGCGCACCATTTGACGTGAAGTAACGACACGCAACGAACCTAGTTAACCGCCTTGAGAGACAAACAGCATTAACATATTATTTCTTTCTCATCGAAGGGTTCTATACCCTTATTCCCCTGCGGCGACAGAGTGGTCAGACCTTCAGTCTGACGCAGGGGTCCGGATTCGAGTCCAGATCAGGCCTGGGATTTTTCATTAAAAATCCATAGTGACACTTGTGGCGGACAAGGTCGCAGTTGGGGTTTTTCTCGCGGTTCTCCCGTTTCCTCATACACTGCTCCGCGCTATTTAGTACAATGCGTTAGAGTCTAAAGAAAACAGCAAAACAGTACAACGTGGTCTGCTGTGATGAGAATCCAAGCCTCCGCATACCGGTAAGGCACCATGTCACAAACACGTTCACGTCTGAGTATATCTCAGAAAGTAAATATTATTTAAGTCTTGAAAACGACGCAAATATTAAGTATATTGCTGGAGAATTTAAGGTAATAATTTTTTCGTTCATTCTTTCTTTTTTCCTTCCTTTATTCATTCATTTATTTATTTATTTATTTATTTATTATTTCATTTAGAAATGGATATATTCTAGGAAATAAAATTAATTTCTATTAACTTTGTATCACATTCACTTTTCCAAATGAATTAACAACTCTTAAATACCCATTACTGTATGACCGATGTTTTACTGTCCTTAATATTCCTGGATTTTCATAACCATGATATTTGCCGATTGCAGGGGACTTGCTCCGCGTGTTATATCCAAGTAGGTAGACATTCGCTTTCTCCTGTATTGACGGAGCAGTGTATTAGGCATCTACATTATTCCGTCAACATTTCTCCATTTCGTCATCAATCCATGGCATTCCCCGAACGCCGACAGGCGACGCACGGAGGGGGCTGGCCTAGGGACGACTGGAGTGGCTTACTCGAAACCTGGGTACACAGCAAACCTTAGTGTAGTCAGCCGGTGTGGGTTTGGAATGCGCCTACCTTGATAGTGCAATAGATCGTAAAAGATCGCAGTACTGGGTCATAGTGTCTCCTCTCCCGAAAATTCCATTTCATACCCCTATTAAGATCCATCCTATGCACACATTTGGGCTTCTTCGACGTAACACGAAATTAAACTGTTCCTTATTTAATGGATTTTTTTAAATGCAGCAACAAGTGAGCATGCGTATATCGGCCTATCTCAAGTGCTCCAGTGGAAGGTGTTTTTTCTCTGAGGTATTTCTCTGATCACAATTATAACAGATTGATCATCCTAATGCGCTTTCAAGACAACTCATCAATTTCTATAGCTGCCATCTAGCAACTGCTAAAGAAAATCACGTTATAACCCTGCGTTAGTTTTATAGCTTGCAACTATGCGTCCATCTAGCGGTCGTTATCAAAAGTTCATTTTCGACAGTGGAGATCCTAGCGAGTGTTCTCTTTTATATGTTGCCATTTTATAACATGGGAATGGCCAGTCTGATATATGAAGGGATGAGAATGATATAGAACAAAGCCACACTTTTAGCAAAAAATGTTCTTGTGCGAGTTCATTTCTCATACATATGAGGAAGCTACCAGTAAAATATTATTACATTACCCAACAAATGATGTAAGTATAAGCAGAAGAAATTATGATATCGCACCTAATAGCATTGGACTCTAAACCTTCAATACGCTCTCCTGTCTGTGTGGCTTAGGACTATATCACTCTCACCCCTTCATATACCGTAAATGATCAGGGATTATTTCTATCAGAGACAAACTAATGAAACGACGATAGACTTTGTTGAATGTGTTTACAGTGGATACTTCTGCTTACATGGAGACATATGGATTTTACAGTCTACGATATTTGTAATTTAGTTTCGGATGAAAATGATGTGCGTTCAGAGACCGTTCTTGTTTGTGTGTGTTTTGTGTGCATGTGAGAGAAAAAAAGACAAATGGGAGAGTCTGCGCATGCGTAAAACATCCCTCTTTCCGCCTCCTCTAATACATTTCCCACACACAGTTCTTCTCTCTGAGCAAGAATAGAAACAAATGCTTGCGCTTTAAAAGTTTTATACTGCTTACGTTTGTAAAATTTATTTATTGTATATACAGGGACATCACTTTATTTTTACCAACATTTTTAACATTAACCTGGCTATACTCGGTAACTCTGTTTTCCCCTTCCATTACAGGAGTTTGGTGTTACTAGTGCAATATGTAAACAAATCATTTTACTAGGTATAGGAGGAGAGAAAAGTAGTGTATCCACTTATGTTACAGGAAATATTATATTAGGACTTTCAGTTTGTTTATTATTTTTACGGTATTTTATCAAAATACAGTAGAGTAGTAACAGTTTTTTTCACAACTCAACTCTTCAGGCGGTTGTATTCATTATATAATGGCTACTTTATTCAGCATATTACCGTACTTTCGGTACTCTAATCTTCACTCCTGCTCAGTCCACACAGATAAAGTTATTCAGTCATGCTACACATCTTACTTGTGCGAAATAAGCAGGGCCAGGTGTTTACGGAGATCGCGAAAATCGCGACATAATAGATAGACAACAGATTTTTACTAATCTTTACGAATTAAGTGATTCTGATTAATAATATGCGGATAAAACAATCACGGCAAATCGCGAAATAGAGTTCTAATAGCGAAATATGAACACATTCGCGAATTATTATTATTGCGTCGTTTTACAGCGAATTTCATATTCTGAGTTCTTTTTTAGGACTTTTTTTTTTCTTTTGAATTTGTTATGCATTCAAGTAGGCTACATTACATGGTATTGCAGGTGTTCTGATTACATTAGTGAACTCAAAAGACGGAGAATTCAACATTTCACCAATAATTTGAAAGTGTTAATTTGAGGGCGGCAAGTTTTTTTTCGTGTTTAATGAACATGTGTTAAATACAGTCTCAATCCAACAAATATTGTCTATCGGCCATACCAGAATCCAACGAACTTTTAATATTAATTATTTGGAAAGTAATATTCATACTGAGTTAATACTCCAATTTCAAAATAATTGTATTTTCCAAAATTTCCATTAATACCCGCCAAGAGTACAAATCAATCTTCAACAATCTCCGCCGACACCAATATTAAAAAACACAAATGATAAAATTAATCTCCATAAATACCTGCCCCTGGAAATAAGCTACAATAATATAGGCTCTTTCTTCTATAGAAAACGCAACCATATTTCTGAAACACACTATACTCTGTACTGTTTACTTCACTGCTAGCAGACTTCGAATGCAACAGCGGCAGCAAGTTTGTGTGGCTGGCGGGAGCAAGAACATTAGTGAAAGGGGTGGAAGTCAAGTACATTCAGAAACGCAGGTACAATAAAAA
The DNA here is from genome assembly GCF_040183065.1 of Periplaneta americana. Lineage (NCBI taxonomy): Eukaryota > Metazoa > Arthropoda > Insecta > Blattodea > Blattidae > Periplaneta > Periplaneta americana. The sequence goes on along the minus strand of NC_091129.1, from coordinate 71,148,925 downwards.
TGCAAGTAAAAATAAAGTGATGTCCCTGTAGTACAAGTCGATTCAAACCTAAGGGACCGGCACTCCCGTAGTCCCTCAGCACTACAATCTGACAAGCAGAATGTAAGCTCTCACGGATAATATTTTTGCCGTCCAACGACACTACAGTGTGGATAATGATATTTTGCGCTAACTACAAATTATTTATTTAAGAAAATGAAGAGAATGTTACCTGAATTTCGGAGCAGTTGCTCAAAATGTTCTCCAATACTTTCTATACACATAGTGGAGCGATATATTAAGTTCTGGGACACCCGCTGCAGCTCATCCTCCTATTCCTATTAACAGTGTACGTTTATTCTTATTGAGAATGGTACCTGATTCTCGCCACTTATTAGGCTAAATAATTTAACAGCACTATATTTCGGTCGTTATGTAGTCATTGGAAAGCGTCACAAACTTGCATAAATACAACTCGTACGACATAATCTTCAATAGATTATGTTTCAACGACGAAAATACGTTGCTTTACTGTGTATCTAATCATATTTTAAAATAATTAATGCTGAATAGAGTTCATTTAGAAAACCAATTGCGAACGTAAAATGAATGCCAGGTAATCTATGGCGGATCCTCGATCTCATCTCGCCAAATACCACTCGCTATCACCAATCTCATCGACGCTAAATAACCTCGTAGTTGATACAGCGTCGTTAAATAACCAATTAAAAAAATTCCCGACTGAAGTTTTTCGGCGAGTGGTAGTGTGACGTGTCCTGTCCTTGACGTCACACTAACACTAAGATATCGTGCTATAAGTCTAAAATTTCTACAATGCTCAAAGACTGCAGAGTTTATTGGTAGCGATATTTGCGGTCTGCCCTCTCTTTAGTTCATAACAATACACTTATCTCCTCTCACTATTTACCATTGTTCGATGTTGAGAAGAGGGACTGATAATGGAGAGTTCTTAAGGAAAGTGGCTACTATTTCCCTCATTTATGCAACCGATATAGAAGTGCTTCAACAACAAGCCAACCACAGTTAAATCTCCCACGCTCTTACGTTTACAAGAGGATTAAAATGAGGGCGGCAGGAGTATAGATTTCTGTCGTGTCCGCCATGTTTATTTTACTCTGACGTGAACAATGAGTGGGATCATGGGCAGCGTTCTTTCAGATTGATCAATTTAGTTACTTACTAATGTAATGTCATGTAGAAACTGGTCACCATACATTTACGTAGGTAACTATCATTTTTCATTACTACAATATGTAGGTGTATTCAATTAAGATCGGTTGTAGGCCTCCCTGTATTGCCAACTTAGCCACATCTACACGAAGGACAATTTAGCGTCGTTCCTCCTTATCCAATTGTTTCGACTAGTATGAAAAAACGGACATAAGAAAGAAGGCGAACGAGTGAGTATCGAAAGCCCCATTTTCCTGTTGTTCTAACATTTATAAAAGCGCCTGATGCTTGCATTATTACAAGCGCCAATAATCTACCATGTATATCTCTGCCAAACGTAATGTAGCATATTATGCTACCCCTGGCCGATGTCCACTCTGGCCGCGTAGTGTATCTTCTTTGTTTAGTCCTACAGGGACTTGCTGTAGTTTGCTGATACTTAACCTCCCCCAAAGCCACGAATGAAGTAGAATCTTTCCACAGACATCTCAAATCTAATGTCCATTCGCCCCGTCCATCAGTTCACATAATTATTTTTATTCTAAAACACATCCATTCGGGAAATTATTTTAAATTAAACGGAACTTCCAAAAGAGCAAAATTCAGCCAACTTGGAAAAAAAAGATATATCACAATATGTGTACGTGCGTCGGATTTTACCCATTCTTGCCTGAGGGAGTATTATGCTCTCAACTCATTTTCGCAAAAAATATGACAACCCCATTTTTCAAATTCTTGATTAAAATGCGTACTAGTTCTAAAGCGATAGGATATCTTGTTAGGTGTTTTATTTAGTTCCTTGTCTCGTGGAACATAAAGATAAAATTAAAGAACAAAACAGTCGTTCCCTAGTAATTTAATTTAATTCTGTGTTATTTTATAAAATAAAAACCAACCATTAGTAAAAGCGGTTATAATTATTCCACATGGAATCAATCGTGTTTGGTTCGTACATACTGACAGAACGTGAGCCAAATTCAATAGTTAAGGAAAAACTCTGTACAAGGCGGCGTGAAGAAAACAGTTTTTTCAGTATACACCAAATCCAATAGTTAAGGAAAAACTCTATTCAAGACAACGTGAAGGAAACTGGCTATTTAGCAGAATACGTTTGAGTCTAAAGAAAGCAGCAAAACAGTACAACGTGGTCAGTTGTGACGAGAATCCAAGCCCCCGCATATTGGGTAAGGCATCATGTCACAAACACGTTCACGTCTGAGTACTTCCGACGAAGTATAAACACTTCTACAGTGTGATCGAGAAGTCTTTCCGCAGTGCCTGTGTAGCCGAGAGAATCCACTAGGCAGAGAATTCAAGTGTATTTAGTACAGAATTCAAGTGGCAGCACTGGCCGCTAAGCATATATGATGAACTGGGAGTGAAAGGTTGTCAAAGCGCAATGAATGGGGGAGTGCCAACTTTTTACAGGTTGTATTCTAGGGTTACTAGAACTAACAGAGCTGCGGAGGGACTTTTCGATCGCAATGTATTATTAAACACCTTGAAAACGGCGCAAATATTAAGGATACTGCTTATTAACACGTATTATTTAGTTACTAATTTACTTATTTATTTATTATTGTATTTTATAGATATATTCCAGGAAACAAAATTAGTTTGTATGAACGGTGTATCAGATTCACTTGGTTGTAATGAATTAACAACACTTAAATGTCCATTCCAATACGATCGATTTTTTTTCTTGAGTTTCATGCTCTACCTAAACATGATGCTTGCCGATTGTAGGGGGACTTGCTTCATGTGTTTTATATATATGAGTACGTAAACATAGACTTTCTCCTATATCGACGGAGCAGTGTAGCAGGAATATTGAAAATTACTTCCGTGAAAATATTAAAAGATTCTTTGTAAGCATCACAGTATTCTCTCTAGAAACTTCGTACGAGAAGATATTTTGAAAACTACAAAAATACTACTGATACGACCTAAGTAGTTCGGAAACACTGGAAAAAGCATCATCTCAACAAGCCGTTTAAAACTTCAGATCATTTCGATAGAGATCAATATTGACGTTCGTTGGAAATCGATGCCGAATCTATTTAATTTGTAGCAAGAAAAACTGCTGCGTAAGGCATAATGTAGTGCGATTTCTAACTACATGAGTGATTAAAAGAGAGAAGCCAGTTGTCTAACGCAAATCTGCATTCTCTTCCAAAGAGGCGTTTAAACGTTACTGTATGATGAGTGAAATGTGAGCCAGCCGTTTCCTACCCTCTTCTTGCTCTGCGATCGAACCCGCCCTACCCACTCATCCGGGTCACTCACTCGCCTACCCTTAAAACTCACCCACTCAAAATCACATCCAGCCCTCCACCACGCTCGTAACTGCTGCAGCGAGAATGAATCCTGCAAAGTGGATTTCACGGGAGAAATTGACACGATCTCATCTTTATAATGCTATGTAAGACGTGCAGTCGTATAAATATTAAACCTTTTCGAATCACAGGCGAATGCATACGCATTTGTTCCGTTCTGGACTAAAATTATTACAAAAGAATACTGTGCATTCATGTAATTTGCACCCTCTTCGATCTGGAAACTATAGTGGACTCTCCTAAGTTCGACTGAACAGAATTGAAAGTTCAGTCCAATAAGGGTAGTGGTTGTGGCAGGTGAAATGAATACAAATTCTTATTGGTTATCCATCAACGAATACAGTACTGTACTTGCATTTCTACCCGCTCCGAGACTTGTGTATGCGCTTCTAGTACCACAGTAGGTTTCGACAGTTCCGTCTCACAAACGGCAAAATTCTCAAATAGAAAAAGAAGAGTTCATTAATTTAAAATCAGTGATTAAATATGGATGTCCTAATCAATAAAATATTCTGTTTTCCTTTAACAAAAGTATCACTACAAGACACAGAACCAATTCCCATTCAAATGGCAACCTCATTTCTTAGTGCTCTTATAGGGGCGTGTCTAATTCTCCTACGTAAGCAGTCGAACTATAGAATGTCGAACTTGTTTTCTGTCGAACTTATGATCTTCCACTGTACTAGCATACACTATTGACTGTCATCATAGGGAACGGATTTCTAGGTGTTTAAAAAGAGAGATTTAGGACTTTATAAAATCCGATTCAGGAGTTTTAGGAGTGTATATAATATTAACACTTGAATACTCCTCGGAATAAGGGTATAAGGTGAATGATTTCCTTATGTACTTAGATCCTTATCACGGGGGGTTTTCAATTAAGAGTTTTAATTTTTATAAATATTCCATTTTAGGTGGAATTTACCTATGTGCATAGAACTGGTGCTGACAATAACCGCTACTGAATTGAAGACTCAAATTCTATCAGTAAAAGAGACTGATTGCTGATTGGTCAGTTTCACTTCCCATAACGGGAAGTGTATTGACGCGGAAATTAATCTGTAAGCTCTCGCCTAACCTGAACAACCTATCACACCTTTCATACTAGAATGGACTTTTCCAAACGAACTTCGGTTCCAGGAAATTATATTCCGTTTCTGAAATCTGTGGAATACAGGAACAGAAACAAGTCCTTTGCGCAAGTTGCGAATGGTGGGAGCCAGTCTAATGACTGCTCTCGAGGAAAGCATTCATTGAAGAAGAGCGTCTAAAATGCCACCGCTAACTATCACTTTCTGTCACTTGCATCTTACCCCTTAGGGGCCGTGAGCCGATGCAGACCGCAATACACTCCCGGATTGATAGGCTCCGCCCATTTGCTTATCATAGGCTCCACTCAAATGCGTCGATTTACTTCACAGATTCCAGAAACGGAGTGTAGGTAAAATGTTCTTCCCTCCACTTCTAAGACCAATATGGAAAGAACTTGCTAGACCAATGTTTGTAAAAGACTTATTTTTTTACATTTTAAATAGCATTTTTGTAGTTTTTTTTTGGACATTTTTACATGATTAGTACCGGTATTTTTATTCTAAATAAACGCAAAATACTAAAAAGGCGCTTTTAGGCACAAAACAATTTTTAACCATTTATAGAACTGTATGGTTCATTTAAGCGTTTTTAGATCCTATAGAATGTTGATAGGGGGATTCTGTGTACAGTAGTGGGGGGGAAACAAAGAAAACCGGACCGACCCTTGTAGCTGATTTCGGAGTCATAGATTCAAATTTTGCTAGTCACAAAACATATCCATCTTGTATAATGAATTGTAACAATGAAATTTATTGCATTTGTTCGATTCTTGTCTTCTTTTGTTTCCTCCAGTGCCTCAAACTTACAGACGAAGAAACTTTTGAGAGTTTTATTTTCATCTAGCATCAATATTACATTTCTACCTCCATTCGGCAAAGATAACTGCGTATTTTTTACATTAAATAGCAGTACATACTTCTGGTTTCACTATCCATATTGAAATTACCACAGTTTGACACAATACACAGCACAGGATTCTTTTGTATCGGCTACAAGGGTCGGTCTGGTTTTTTTGGCACTACTGTACATGAAACGTAGAGATAATCTGAAAAACATAGTCTAGGACGTAGCAAAGAAGATAGATACGGAACAAGACACCCGTTCCCAAGTCATCAATAACAAGAATGTAAGTCTCAATATTTTATTTTTTAGACTTAGTTTAAACCCTCTCTGTGCAATACCATACTGAACCTTAGTTAAGATGGAGACACGTTTCACAATTCTTCTGCGGACACATTAACGTGATCTCCATATAGTCAATCTTGAGTGCACCGTCATCGGCTTTCCAAGCTGGTAACTTGGGTTCGAATCTCGGTGGGTCCAAGTGGAATTTGTTGTGGACAGAGACTATGCTTGTGACAGATTGTTGTCTGGTACTCCCGTTTTCTCTACCAACATTCACCATTGCTTGAATAATCATCAACACCATCTATGTGACGATTATGAACTATGTATAGTCGTTGCTGCCATTTAATTCCCTACCGGCAAGCTAAGTGTTGTCTTTTTGTACGTACCAATACTTGCAATGCCAAGAAATGTTGTCACGTTTTCCTTGTAAAGATTACGGTATCCCTAGTTATAATTATTTTTATACCGATATCCACCTAACATGCAGTATCGAACATATACTAAGGTGAACAATTTTCCCCTTGAATTTCTTCTTTATTATCACAAAAATGAATAAATTTTGTGCGTTCTCAATGTTAAGTATTCATTTTACTTCTCAGTGGTTAAAGCTAGAGCAATGGAACTTGGTATACTTATTCATTAATATCTTGTTTTGAAATGGAACATTTTATTGGCTGCAGTCAGCATAGTATTATTGCTAGAGAATTATACGTAAAGCAGTATTATTTCTTTTTTGATGTTTGAACATTGAAGAAATTATATTATAGAGTATATATATATATATATATATATATATATATATATATATATATATATATATACATTACAAATGAACAAATTAGAGTAGAGCAGTAATGCTCCATTGCACAACATGCAGTGTTACCTTTAAGAAAACAATTAGATTAATTTTTTTTCTTAAACAGGACTTTTCACTAAAAAATAAAAAAAGGAAAGAAAACAAAATCAATTTAATGTTTTCTTTAAAGTCTATGAGAAAAGATTGAAATTTACAATGAGTGATTATGATACTGATATGCTTATTTAGTAAAAATTTCACTATCTAGCTACACAAATTGTGGATTTTAGAAATTTCAGCAGTGCATCGCCATACCAACAACTGTATATACATTTAAGAATGAAGTGTCTCACAATATGAGATAAAATTCGTATCCAAATAGTTTTATGTATCACAAATCTCCATTATCCATAGAAACATACTGTACAAATTGCATCGCGGTGTTTGGTCGAAAACAAGGCCGTGAGGAAATGAGTAGGCCTAGTTACGATCTGATAGCTTCAAAGGAATATAAAATCACGTGGCTTACCTGAGGTGGTCACTGCGCATGAACTTCTTGCTGCAGACGGGGCAGGTGAAGTTCTTCTCGCCGGTGTGGGTTCGAGTGTGGCGGGCCAGTTCATCGGATCGCGCGAAGCGCTTCCCGCAACCCGCCCAGCTGCACGGGAATGGCCGCTCCCCTGCCACAATAAAACATCGGCGCTCAATACACACTGCAGATTATAATAGGGTGGCTACACAGGGCTCTGCAGGGATCAGGCATGCCTAAACAAATGCTATCTTATATTTACCTCATCTTATTAGAACAGTGCCAGACAACTTTATTATAGTAAGGATCCACAAGACAATGTAATTGAACTTATTTAATATATTTTGCATTTCCATAATACTTTATTTTTGTTTCATTTTCATCTTCAGTAATAATTTTCATACTTGCTATTGCATTTCCTGTTACATGCAAAGCTTCGCATAATTTTAATTAGTGATTTCAATGGGTTAGTGAGAAGATAACATAAGCATGTATGTATGTGTGTGTCTGTGTGTGTGTATATATATATATATATATATATATATATATATATATATATATATACACACACACACACACATATATAGTATGAACACAGTGTTTAAAGTGAGCTGGTATGAACCGGGTAGGCATCCGAAACCTGGCAAAGGAACCGGTATGACGTACCGTTAATAAGATTGACAAACTGTGAATTTAATATACTCACTTACAAATGGCTTTTAAGGAACACGGAGGTTCATTGCCGCCCACACATACGTCCGCCATCGGTCCCTATCCTGAGCAATATTAATCCAATCCCTAGCATCATATCCCACCTCCCTCAAATAGCTACATTTAAATAATAAAGAGAGAATTGCGCACAAATGTGCATAGATGTCACTGTAGCACAAATTACTTAATCTGACACATTGGTCTTGTCGTTCACTCACTACAGAATTGTGTTAGTGATTCTTTCCTTTGTTTGCACGTAAGCACATGGTATCTGTCACTGAAACACTCACAAAGATCACATGTACACATGGGGTTTGGATCATGGTAGCTTTTGGTTTTGCATAGCTTGAAGTGGAAGCCATGTATTGCCAGGCCTGTGGTCACATGCCTGAGGTCGTAGGATGCCCTCTTCCAGTCGTGTGATGTCATCGCATGTGTGGTGTAGAAATCGTCCCAGATCTGGTTCTTCTTGCTTCTTAGCTCCGATCGTAGTGTCACATATTGTTCTGTTGCCGGTAGTAGCAGCTGGTGGCGCAGGTCCTCTATATAAAAGGTCTCTCTGGTTAGCTCATAAGCTAGACGCGATGGGGAAAATTTGAGATGCAGACTATCCTTTTCAGGTATGTTGCCGTGACTACATTTTAATATAATCTTCCGTCTACGTCTCGACCTCTCCCCAAAGGTCTTTTTCCCCTCAGGTCTTCCAACTAACACTCTATACGCATTTCTGGATTCATCCATACGTTCTAATGCCCTGCCCATCTCTAATGCCTGGATTTAATGTTCCTAATTAAGTCAGATGAAGAATACAATGCGTGCAGTTCTGTGTTGTGCAACTTTCTCCATTCTCCTGTAACTTCATTCCTCTTAGCCCCAAATATTTTCCTAAGCACCTTAATTTCGAACATGGTAGCGATTAGGAGTAGATATTTTAAGTAGGCCTCTACGGTATGCATTTCAAAGCGGTATTCTGTTTTCAAAATTCGTACTAATCATTTCACGTGATGAAATAAAATACATTTTAGGTTAGGTCTCGTGAATCGTAAACTGTTTAGTGAAAGTAATGAATTTCATGTTGTCAGACAAAATACATTTTTATATTAGATCATACTAATGTACTAATTACCAACATAATGTGCGAGAGGTTCAGGAGGAAAATATACTCTTTCACAAAATTATTGAGCCATTTACAAAACAACTCTCAACATAAAATTGAGATGTGGTAAATAAGCAAGACATTGTTATTGTTAATTCTATAATAATAATAATAATAATAATAATAATAATAATAATAATAATAGACACCTCTGTGGTATAGGGGTCAGCATGCTGGTCTCTTACGCCCGGGTTCGATTCCCTGTGGGGTTGAATTTTCTGGTTGAGATTTTTCAGGGTTTTCCCTCAACCGTAAGGCAATGCCAGGAAATTCGGGTCACGACATCACTGAATATCACCGGCCTCATTCATCACCGAAATCATGTTCATAACAAATCAGTAATACATATACAGTCGTCATCTAATTCACAACAATAGAACCAATCTCAACAAAAATACACAGGCCTTCGGATTTCATCTAAAAGATTAACTCGCGATATAACCAAAGATGTTAAAGCGAGTATAAATAACAGCGAGAGAGAAGAAATATTATTACTATTAAATAACAATAATATTATTATTATTATTATTAAATAATAATATTATTATAAACTATTATTATTATTTCAGTACATGGGATTGTGATTTTAATAATAATAATAATAATAATAATAATAATAATAATAATAATAATAATTTATTTAACCTGGCAGAGTTAAGGCCATACGTCCTTCTCTAACACTCAACCAGGAGATACGAGTTAGTTGGCAACACTGAAGAGACGGCCGAATTAGCCTTTTAGGAACTACGCTTACGTTATCCTCACTAGATATATGTATATCAAGTCATATGTGCCTCGAGCAGTTGATCTGGTGTCGTCAAATGGGCTAATAAACAATAATGGTGTTGTGTAGCTGGAACAGAACCGATGCCTAGGCTATACCTTAGTAATAATTCATCGGTCGTCTATTTTTAAAGTATCGCAGACTGTCACATGCCTGCAATGTGAAAGCGGGGCTCACAACTCACGTGGACGGGCCACGGGCACTGCATATGCAACCCGAGCAGCGAGACAATTTCAAATACAAGCACCGTTGATCGAATCTGAGGTACCGGAATGACTAAGTCGTTTATTTAATTGGAAGAAAGACGGTCCTGGTTTATGACATTGAAGCAGCTGAAATGTTTGCTATAGAGACAGATTCATTTATTAGCGCTACCTTAATCATCATTACGATTTTATTGCGACTGTCTTCATTCCATCTCGGCTCTATCAATTTCCTTGGCGCACTGTCTATGCTATCAGTGTGTGTGTGTGTGTGTGTGTGTGTGTGTGTGCAGTCGGCTTCACAAGTGACGCAGCTAAATACAAAGAGAGTAAATGACAGTAGTTGATATAACTCGTTAAATAACCGACTAAAAACTTTCTCAAATTGATTTTCAACATTTTGCGCAAAATCCACATTTCCGTGGCTTGTAAACCAATTTTTCTTGTTTTGCAATTTGCCTACTGTTGCTACCATATAATACGAAAAATAGATTATCTTGCTATCGGCATTAATACACGAATTCATAATCTTAATAAAAATTAAACGAAAATAAATTATATCACAACCAAATAAATAACTGTAATTATCCCAACAAAATACAGTGCGATCGAGAAGTCCCTCCGCAGTGCTTGTGTAGCCGAGAATCCACCAGGCAGAGAAATAAAGTATATTTGGTAAAGAATTGAAGTGGCAGCACTGATGGACTGGGGGTGTGAGGTTGTCAAACAAGAATGAACTGAGGAGGGCCAACTTTCTACAGGGTTATATTCTAGGATTACAAGAACTAATAGAGTTGCGGAGAGACTTTTCGATCGCACTGTATATATGATATATGATACTGTACTGGACACGTTCACCAGCATAACTTTGTTCTATCAATTCCATACCATCAAACATCTCTCTACTCTGCTTCCTTCACAATACACAAAGCCCGTTCCTGGAATTCCTTGCCGCAGGAAATCAGGAGCAGTCGGAGTCTAAAATCTTTTAAGTACACTCTACTTAGAAATTTTTTATTGAACAGAACTAGACACTTGCGGAAGTTTCTAAGTAGTCTTAAATGACCAAATTGTTATTTTTCTCCTCTCTCTTCTTTTTTCCCCTTTTTTATTATCTTGATATATTACTTAATCATTTGTATCTGTATTCCATAGCCTATAGGCTAGTACGATTTTGCTATTCAACTTTTTATGTCTTGTAACCCACATGTATTTTCCTATTAGTATATTAACTGTATATTATTATATGTAATTTGATTATACGTGATTTTCTACTTTATTTCATATTCTCATTATATTATGTAACTCATCTCGACTATATGTAATTTTTACTATATTTTATGTAATTTCTAAGGTATTTTCTTTTGTGTTGTTTTGTAATCTGTCACATAATTTTGTATTTCATGTATATTATTGAAACCTGGTTGAGTGGAAGAGAAGGCCGTATGGCCTTAACTCTGCCAGGCAAAATAAAACTACTACTACATGTAGAAAATAATAAAAAAAACACATAACAGAAACAAATAATACTCGATATACAAATTTTTACAAACATATTTGGATGTTTATGTAACGGCAGGTCAGTAACTTTCTGAATTAATGAATGCCTGGATAGATAAAGCAATTCTTTAATTTTTGACTCTAAGATATTATTATTATTATTATTATTATTATTATTATTATTATTATTATTATTATTGTTATTATTATAATCGATAGAGAAAGAAACCTTTTATGGTATCTTGTTTCAAATTTATTTAATTTTTACCCAAAATTTTTAAGTTTTTTTTATTAGATATTGAAGTTGAGCTTTATTTTCTACTACTGAAACTATAAACTTCTACTGAGAGGGGCAGAAACATGTGTAACCAATGAAGGTGAAATTCTTTGAACACTTATTGTGGGGAGAGCGTCACATTTAGCAAGAACTAGCATGCTGGAATCAGTTTATACAGAATTCATAAATTTTCTCTTCAAGATTTGCTATCTAGCAGAAACTAGCATAGGTATTAGAATCCGTTTATGTTGAAAAATTGTTATTTAGTCCCTGAAGCAATTAAATAACAGTGGACAATAAGAGAAAATCGTAGGATTTTAGGATCCATGATTATATATTTTTTCTTACATATTGTTCACTGAATATGTACCCAATGTATTGCAGCCTATTTCAGAATTATTCTGTATTTAGCAACTAAGAATGATAAACTTCGTTTAACGTGGAATTTCCGTGTCTTGTAAACGAATTTTTCTTCTTTTCAACTTGCCAACTTACGCTTCTATCCTAATACAATCCACAGTTATAATTCTTTATAAATATATTTTTTATTTGGATGATTATGTATTTGCAGGTAAATTTTATAGTTTTGGTTCTAGTGCCTTAATCATTATTACTCATATAACTCATACTGCGAGCGAATCGACTCTAACTTTTTTCCGCTTCCAAATCACCTTAATTTAGTTTTTAAATATTAGTAAATCAGGAAGTATCAACAATCTATCAAGAATGCCAGACACTAGATTGCTCAAAATTGCCTTCAATTACAAACCCTGAGTCAACGACTCATGGGAAGGCCTAGACAACGTTGAGTCCAACAAGATCATATAGAATTTCATAGGAACAGGCCATAAACAGCCTAAATCCAGAAAGTATAGAAAAAGAAGAAATATTAGCTTAAAGCTTTTCAAAACTTTAGTATCTTCTGTCGTCTTTCAGTTAACAGCAACATTTATAATGCTGTTTTCTTCTTGGAATCGCCTACTACAATCATGTCTACGAACCGCCTTACTGGGAACTACAGTGTACCCCTTCTTAACGTTCAGTTGCAGTCACTACATTTCAGTTTCCAACACAGTTCCCCGTACGCCTGATGCATATATTTACGTACAACGCACTCCTGTTCAAGGTATTGCCGCCCAGTCGCGGCGCACTTGGCCTACCACTGCTGCATTGACGAGTTGAAAGCAGGTGTTCAAGATGACGGAACGAACATGGTTGCTTTTAACCAGCATATTCCCTAACAATCCATAACATGCCTTCGCTGCAGACTTCAGAACTACTCTTTTTCTTCTTCTTATCCTTCTCCCCTTTCAATTTAAGGGCTTGGTGCATGGTCTGTTCCTAGTGCTACCCACGTTTTGCCAGGGCGGTTGGAATTACATTTCCTAACTGGCTTATACTGTAGAGTTTGATTAGGGATATTCTATCCAATACTTTGAAGGTGTTAGTGCCACTTGTTTGTAAAAGTAACCTTGTTATTTTATTTCTTCAACACCAATTTATTACGGTTAGTGTCACTTGTTTATAAGACGTAACCTTGTTATTCTATATCAACACCAATTTATTACGGTTTGTGCCACTTGTTTATAAGACGTAACCTTGTTATTCTATATCAACACCAATTTATTACGGTTAGTGTCACTTGTTTATAAGATGTAACCTTGTTATTCTATATCAACACCAATTTATTGCGGTTAGTGTCACTTATTTATAAGATGTAACCTTGTTATTCTATATCAACACCAATTTATTACGGTTAGTGTCACTTGTTTATAAGATGTAACCTTGTTATTCTATATCAACACCAATTTATTGCGGTTAGTGTCACTTATTTATAAGATGTAACCTTGTTATTCTATATCAACACCAATTTATTACGGTTAGTGTCACTTGTTTATAAGATGTAACCTTGTTATTTTATATCAACACCAATTTATTACGGTTAGTGGCACTTGTTTATAAGATGTGACCTTGTTATTTTATATCAACACCAATTTATTACGGTTAGTGGCACTTGTTTATAAGATGTGACCTTGTTATTTTATATCAACACCAATTTATTACGGTTAGTGTCACTTGTTTATAAGATGTAACCTTGTTATTTTATATCAACACCAATTTATTACGGTTAGTGGCACTTGTTTATAAGATGTGACCTTGTTATTCTATATTAACACCAATTTATTACGGTTAGTGCCACTGGTTTATAGTTTTTGTAATTGTGACTTCGTCACATTACATGATATCTTTCCTTCATTTGGGTCTTCTTCAAACAAGGAATATGCTCATCACAAAGACCGCACAATGTCTTCACACTCGTCACATAACCACGACTGTTTGTAACGATTACAGTGAGTAGGAAACCCTTCTCGTTCGCCTCTTTTTGTTCCTCTGATGGCGACGGTAGGACGAATCTTCGATACATCCTGAATTCCTATATTAAGTACCAGGAATCAGAAGTTAGACTACGATACACTTCATCTAAATAATAACATTTTGTTTAGAAAATTAAATCCAAGAATACATAAACAGAGCGGATGATTTCAGTGATTTGACAGAACAGAAGTTCAGACAAAGGTAGGCCTACAGGCTATTTTCTGCCAAGCCTCACTTTTCGGTTTCAACGTAGATCAGTTTGTTTGTTTATTCTCAATAATTGGTTTATACTGCGAAATTGTTTCCAACAGTAGGCTTCTCTCGAACGAAGAGAAATTAGTCCCACGACTTCTTTTTGTTCCAGTGTTTTCCATTTCATAATACCAATACCCTGCTCCATGTTACTGTGATACAGACGACGGAAAGAAGCTTAAATTAAACCTGAGAGAATAGAAACATTTCTATCCTCTCTGAATCAGACAACGGAAACAAACGAAAATCGCAATTGTCATAGTTCAGAAAACAGAATTGTGCTTATACTGGGTTATAGCACAGTCCAGTATATACAGTCACGAAGCTTGAGTTGTGAGGGTGCTAGGAATAATAGACTGTGCCGGTACTATTTCGCATTGTCTGTAATGAGGCGATATTAGCGATCCTAGTGGTTAGTAACTATCTATGGATGCATCTTTACTACTTCGTGACTGTATATACTAGACTGTGGTTATAGGTTATGGTTAAACTCTAGAATCTCTGGTCCTATCAAAGAGTTAACAAACAGAATGTTAAAAAATGAAATGTAAAGTTGAAGAAACGCAATATTTTTAACAGCAATTTACACTTTTAACTTACAGTTAATTAACGCTATGTTAGGTGCATTTTAACAAAGGTTGAAGAAACCGGGCCTTTGTATGCCCACAAAAAATAATACAAATTACTGTAATATAAACCGCACTCTTTTATAACACTAACGAATCTTATTTTTTCAGTAGCAAAGTTGGCAACGCTGAGATTCTGGGTAATGAATGTCTGTAGGTGTTTCAGTAACAAACCCAGAAAGACAGTGAAAGAACTTCCTTTCCAAGAAAAAAAGTTTGTCTAAGCATGTCAGAAATTAAACTGTACCGGTAGCTGAAATATTGAAAGTGGTTAAAACTGGGTACCATCAGATAACACCTTTTCATTATACCTAATGCGTAACAATTCAAATAAGTATTATTTTGAACAAGAATTTGTCAAATTATCTACTATCACGTTCTTATACGAGAAAGTGCGCAATTTACAGGATGGCACACGAAATGTCATACCATTTAATTATTACATTAAACTTTTAATATTGTAGTTTCGATGTTTCTACCTGCGCTAGTGGATGCCAAAATTCATGGAAAATCCGGTAGGTAGCATCACAATTCGGATATAACTATAGCTACGAGCACAAACATCAATTTTTGAAATGGCGGACAACGGGCGATTGACTGTTGAACACAAGATGAAAGTTGTTCTGTGCTGTGAATAAACAAAACGTTCGATTCTGGGCGAGGGAACCTCCTTGCATACTGCACGAAAAAGAAATGTTTGGAGCAAAAGTTTCTGTATGGGCCGCAATTTCGAGCCACGGAATCATTGGTCCAATTTTCTTCGATGAAACTGTCAACCAAGTTCGATACAAAACCATGTTGGAAAGCAGTTTTATTCCCCATCTCATGGCAAAAGGTCTCACTATGGAAACTCAGTGGTTCATGCAGGATGGAGCCCGTCCACACACTGCAAACACCGTTCTGGATTACCTGCACGAGATGTTTGACCTTCTTGTGATGCCACATCGGTTTCCTGAACGACATGGGTGCGGCAAAATGTGGCCGCCTCATAGCCCGGACATTAATCCGTGCGATTTCTTTTTATGGGGATTCCAAAAAAGAGAAAGTCTACCAAAGGAGGCCAGAAAATGTGGTGCAGCTCAGAGCCCTTCTAGTGGAGTTGTGCCGTGCGCTATCTGAAGACTTGTGTCGAAAAGTGGTGACGAATGTAAGGGTTCGTTTGCAAGAGGTTGTGAGGCAAAACGGCGGTCATATGGAACATGTTCTGCATTAGAGATAAAGCTCCAAATCCTAATTATTAATTCTGTACAATTTTGTGAAGCTTTAATACAAATAAATACGTGTTATGTGTAAAATAAATGGTATGACATTTCGTGTGCCACCCTGTATATTGCAGTGCGTTGTTAGCAGCGTGACTCTCCTAAACAGTCCGTTGGCATGGTAAATCTCCATTCCCCTCGTCCGCGATACATTCCTGGAAAGTGAAGACCCACCCCAACCAACAGACACATGAACCCGAGTGAACTCCAAACAGTGCAACACGTTCCTACAACTGTTTTCGACTTCGTCTTGTCAATACTGCATACAATATTCATTTCCAAATCTCTCATTGCCAAATAATAATGAGAAATAGTTTTAATGCTCTTCATTTAAACGCAAGATGAATAGCCTTAGGATTCGATTCTGGTATCTCAGAACTCTGTAATTCTGACTGCAATGTATCTAACTTCCTGAGAGCAGCCTGTCAGCTTAAGAATGAGTTGCATTCCTACCACGACTTCTCATTTAAATCGGTATCTCCTTATTTCAGAAAAGTCTTTTTAATTATTATTATTATAAAATAACAACCGGCATAAATATAGGCATGACATTATTGAAGTCCAGGCTTTTTGCTGACGATCAGATCTTGATGGCAGATCGGAGGATGACTTACAGGTGGCAGCTTATCAACTACAATTAATAATGGAAAAATATAATCTTAAAATTTCTAATCATAAAACAAAAACAATGGCTTTTGAAGGAGTTGATCACAGAAGATGTAAAATAGTTTTAAATCATGAAATCATAGAACAGGTATCCTCATTTAACTATTTAGGCTGCAATACATCATACTTAAAAGAATAAGACGTCAAAAATAAAATGAGTAAATTTCAACTGATGTGTGAAACAATACGAAGGACCTTAAAAAATAAAACACAACGTTCAACACAACTAAAATTTTATACAACGTTAGCTGTCCCACTATTAACCTATGGTTCAGAAAATTGGTCTATAAACCGAGCAACTAAAAAGAAAATTGAAACCAGAAGTGTTGCTGGTCTCACTCTTTTAGATCATCAAAAGAACAAAAATATACAACAATTAAATATTTTTAATTTGACTGAGATAATACAACGACAAAAACATAATTGGTACCAACATATAAGAAGAATGAATGACGACCTAAAGTAATACTGAACTATGAACCAAGAGGACACAGAAATGTTGGTAGACCAAGAACAAGATAGATAGACGACATAAACTTTGAAGACGGATCAGGCCAATAGGCCTAATCCCTATGGTTGATGATGATTATTATTAATATTATTATTATTATTACTATTATTATTATTATTATTATTATTATTAATCCAATTCAAGCACTAGACCTACTGGTCTATTGCGATCTCAATGGTATCATGCCATCTTTTTAATGGTCTTCAACAAATCGTTGTCCAGAAGGGCGGTAATGTAGCACTGCCTTTGGCCATCTTTCTGTTGGCATTCTCTCGGCATGCTGTTTCCAATTAATTCTATAGATTTGAAGAAAATTTAGTATACGTTGGATGTTCAATTTTTCCAAAATTTCTGTATTTTGTTTTCTATCCCAAAATGTGTATCGCGCCGTTTTTCTCATGAATTTCATTTCGTTGGTAGTTATACGTTGAACATCTTTTTTTTTTTTTGTCGAAGTCCAGGCTTCTGATCCATAGACTAAAGTAGGTCGTGCTAAAATGTTGTAGCATACATTTTTAATCTTGTATGTTTCTATACTAAATTAGTTTGAAAACTGAATTGATAATGCCGATAACTTTGACAAAATTAGTTATTTTAGAATCGATATCTTTTTCTTTTTCATATGAAAGACGGTACCCTAAATAGTTAAATGTGTTCACTTGTTCTAGAATTCTGTTTTCAATACAGATTTCACTTCTTATTGGATATTTACCTTTACGAGTAAACGCCAAAACTTTTTACTTTTCTACAGAAATGGTCATATTATAGTCTTTTGCAACTGTGTTTAATGAATATATTGACTTTTGGAGATCATCTTCTGAAGTGGCCAATAGAACCTGGTCATCTGCGAAGAGGATTGTATCTATTTTGGTCCGTCTGTTTACAGGAACATAGCCTCTGTTGTTGTTATTATTATTATTATTATTATTATTATTATTATTATTATTATTATTATTGCTTAATCCATCTAACACTCGATTCTCCTGTATTTCACTTTATCTACGTGTACAGGTTACAGTTCTCGAAGCTAATGATTTTATATCCTATGGTATCAACAAATTTGACAGATCTTCCTATAGGTATCCTACAAACAAAACTCAGCTCGGACTCCTCGCGGCGCGCATTCTATACCCCTCTTACTCCGCTGCAGTAGGCTTGAGAGCATGCTGGAAACGAGAGTTTACGTCAACTTCGCGAGACAGTCACGCCCGCTGGTTTCTGGGCACCGAGATTTCCTTGTTGGATGACTATAACAGCATTTTACAAGCTGGAATTTACTGAAATTGTTCGATGCTATTATGCTACTAATGAAAATGTGTTCTCTATTATTTAAATTACGGACCGCAGTCCCTGCACTGAAAGCATTTAAATAATACATAGAATCCTCACTTAAAAATATGTATGGAGACCAGAGAGAAAGGAAGAAAAAAAAAAAAAAAAAAAAAAAGGAACCCAAACGCAGAACTGAAAATGTGCCAGATCTCAGACTTATATGCTCTTCCGGAGAAAAACTTGGCGAGTGTTCACGCAATGCCAAAGTATAACCGATCTACCATGACGGTGATGTTACAAAGAGAATATAAAACATTTTATCTTACGATACTAAATGTGTCTCGTTCGAAACTAAAAGATAAATTGATCGAAATTATTATTTTTTTCGTCCGAATGAAAGTTAAAGCCATATAAGCAGAAATCATGTTACCAAACTTTACAGTAGGGCCTATATGATTTTCAAGGGCTTTCACCTAGAATCCTGCACCATCACAGTCTTACAGTCACGCAAACACAGGATATGTCCTATTTTTAAAGACGGAAAAGATAATGATAAGGGAAATGTGGAACGCATTGGTGGAGTGACGAGAAAACGAGGAACCCTTGGCTTCACCATCCGCCATCGCCGAGATTTGAACTCGGGTCAGCAGTAGTTGTAAGGCAGTGCTCTGCCATCTGAGATGCCAAGGCGGCTTTTGGTTGAGTGTATTATAATGGGTGAACAGCATTAAGAATAAAATTGTATTACGAGTAACAATTTCTTACAGCAGTATTGTAGAAAGATTTTTTGTTTTCCATAATGGAAATTGATAAAAATATCATTACGAGAAAATATATCGAATAATATGATTTGACTAACTAGATTGTGAATAAATTTAACCGCACAAGATGTATAAAAATTAGATAAAGTAACGTAACCCTACAACCTGCCCAATAAGTAGTTCGTTACAATCTATGTTAATGATTAAATTAGCATAAAATTACATTTTCTTTTTTTATTCCTTCAACAGCCTCATGTTATTACTTTCGCTATTTTGCTGATCTCAGAGTCGCAACGCTCTTTTGTCTTGATCGGTTTACGCACTTGTAATTGGCCGTACACACCCTAAAGAATCACGTAGTGTGACCAATTACGCTACATATTATATTCATACATGTAAACAAAGGAAGATGAGCTGTGTGACGCAGTTCTGCTTCTTGAATTTCGTTCACTGGTGAGTCAGTGTTATGGCAAGACGTAAGAGGCGAAACTGGGAGAAACTTAGAATGCCAACTCATGAGAAAGTCTAAGGTTACAGGTTTGAAGGCGTAATGAGTGGCATTATTCTATGTAGAAAATGCATTTATAAACAATTCAAATAGCCCCACTCGCCGACCTAATTTTAATTAGCTGACACGGTTTCTCTTCATGAAATCGAAAGTATGTTACAGTCGTCTAATGTGGAGAGTTTTTAGCTACTACATGTACAAAGGCACTGGCTTTAGTTTTCTGGTAGCGAATGCAATTCAAGTCTCTTCCAGAATGCCTGTATTGTGTTTGTCTTCTAGCAAGATCAACAGGCCAGGACTACCTTTACGTTTGTTCACAATTACCCACAACTGACGACACGGTGAAAAAAAAATTAAAATTAGCAATGATGATTATGATCAAGACAGCGATGAAATTTCTTACACAATCTATACTTAGCTTCGTATAGCCTAATGAGTTCACTCTTCTCTTTTATTAAGTTACGTCTCCAAATTACATAAATTTAGACAGAGGAAAAAAAGTCAAATAAAAGTCATGTTTACGGTTTGCAAGTACTGTACGCACAGACTATGGCATGAGGTGTGCATGCTCCCCAAGTAGGTAGCTACAACACGGTACCGTCCGCAGAGAGCATCACGCGAACACCGAAAACAACTGCCACTCTGCGTTCTCAGTCAGTCCTCGTCCGTACGTGAACAGAGAACATTGCGATATGTTAACATATTATTCATTTGTGTTCGGTGAAGTGACCATAATGCCGAAGACAGATGTTAAAAACATAGGGTGTATTCTTTAATACAAGAATATGGTGTCCACTTTTTAGTAGTGATACTGGTGAAACAATTAAATGTTGGTTATGTATGTGTGCATTAAAAAAATAAGAAAAACAATCGTTAGAACATCACTGTAATACACAGAAAAACATGAAAAATGCTACTCTATGTTAGAAGAAAACAAGGGTTCAAGTTCAAATTCCGCCTCAAATATGAAATATGACTTTTGCCAGGATTTGTGTCGAACGATGATAAGTTGCAATATTCCATTCAAAACGTTGGACAATCTTCACTTTAAAGGGTTTATAGAAAAGTACACAAAATATCAGGCACCTTCTGAATCATCGATTCGAAAACAGTTATCTGCACACGCCTCTAATATGCCTATTGTGCTTACGTAAACAACAATCCTCTGACGAGACAAACTACTCGCGTTCTAGTTACCTTCACATCCGAATTACTTTTTTCCCGCTGTCTATACAAAATATACACGCAGAAACTATGGTAATGTAGCGAACCATGAACAAAACCACTGAATTACTAACCGATGTCGTTATAATTATCAATTTAACATGAAGCAGACATGTTGCTGATTGTCGTGAAGATAGTGGCAATAATGTTAATGGAAATGGTAAAGGTAATAGTGCCAATGCTAATGGTAGTAGTGCTGTAGTAGTAATGGTAAAGGTAGTAGTGGCAATGGTAACAGTAGTGCTGTAGTGGTAATGGTAAAGGTAGTAGTGGCAATGGTAACAGTAGTGCTGTAGTAGTAATGGTAAAGGTAGTAGTGGCAATGGTAACAGTAGTGCTGTAGTGGTAATGGTAAAGGCAGTAGTGGCAGTAATGGTAACTTAGTAGTGTAATGTTAATGGTAGTAATGTTAGTAGTATTAATGTAATAACAATACGCAAATGTGCTGACGCCTGTGGTAATAGTAGTAGTGATAGTAATGGTAATGGTAACAGTGGTAGTGGTAATGATAACGGTGGTAATGAAAATGGTAACTGTGATAATACAATTTGTAACAGTGGTATTGGAAATGGTAACGGTGGTAATGGAAATGGAAACGGTGGTAATGAAAATGGTAACTGTAATAATAAAAATTGTAACAGTGATAGTGGAAATGGTAACGGTAGTAATGAAAATGATAACTGTGATAATAAAAACTGTAACAGTGATAGTGGAAATGGTAACGGTGGTAATGGAAACGGTAACGGCGGTAATGAAAATGGTAACTGTGGTGATAAAAATTGTAACAGTGATAGTGGAAATGGTAACGGTGGTAATGGAAATGGTAACGGTGGTAATGAAAATGGTAACTGTGATAATAAAAATTGTAACAGTGATAATGGAAATGGTAACGATGGTAATGGAAATGGTAACGGTGGTAATGAAAATGGTAACTGTGATAATAAAAATTCTAACAGTGATAGTGGAAATGATAACGGTGGTAGTGGAAATGATAACGGTGGTAATGAAAATGGTAACTGTGATAATACAAACTGTAACAGTGATAGTGGAAATGGTAACAGTGGTAATGGAAATGGTAACTGTGATAGTGGAAATGATAACGGTGATAATGGAAATGGTAACGGTGGTAATGAAAATGGTAACTGTGATAATAAAAACTGTAACAGTGATAGTGGAAATGGTAACGGTGGTAATGGAAATGGTAACGACGATAGTGGAAATGGAAACGGTGGTAATGAAAATGGTAACGGTGGTAGTGGAAGTGCAACGGTGATAATTAAAATGGTAATGGTGGTAGTGAACTGGCAACGGTGGTAGTGGAAATGGTAGTGGCAGAAGTATATATCAGATGATAGACAACGTTAAGATATATGGATCGGATGCAGAGACTAAGTAAAAGACGGAAAATAGAGAATATTGGAGAATGCTGGGTTTGCAGTGAAAGTCCTGCCCTTGCACAAAAAACTATGAATGAATGTTTTAATTTCATTTATTAGCTTATTTTCAGAAGAGAACTGGCCAGCAGTACCGACCCTGCTTTTTTAGCTCAAAGACTAGCCTCACATCTCGTTTCTATCTGAAGAATTCCACTTATAAATAATAAAAAGTCCCTTTATTTTCCTTCTTCTCCCGGACGTGCTAGCTTGGAATAATATAGAGATTTGGATTCAGCGTTTGTGGGTTAATTGAATAAGCCAGAGTCGTATGTATGTAGAGGGTAGCAAGCTTGAAAGTGAACACATCTGCCGTTAGTCGGTTTGCCTAGATACCTAGGGGTTTCCACTCAACCATTTGGTTGAGAACAGCCTCAACAACGATCGATTCTATTATCAAGGGGTGTGTGGGAATAACTAAAGGGGGGAGGGGCAGAAGATCCTTGGGAAAGGAGACTACCCCATTCCCCCTCCCTTTTCTGCAGTTCGGTGCTGGCCCCCTCCTCTTACCATGTGAGCTACCAGATATAGAATAGTTTACAGCTCTGCTCCTTCGATCGCTAATGTTGCAGTTCATGTGCATTTACATCGGCGTTGCGATGGAGGGATAAAGGCGTCACGTCTTCTTCGGTCTTGTGTAAGAAAACAATGTACTACTGCTACTGAATTTACGTGGAATATCCCGTGTCGGATAATACAATTAAATTACCATTCATTAATACAAGCCACAAGAAACTCAGTATCCTGTAGTCTAATCAGTTTATCATAAATGCGAATAGCTCTAAATAGGGTGACCAGACGTCCTCTTTTGTCCGGACATGCCCTCCTTTTTAGACCTTTTTTTTTTTTAGGTTCGTTCCAACAAGCGGTTCATGGATCAGTTCATGTACAGTTCCTGTACCATCTTATGCGCATGCGCTAGTTGATCATCTGCTATGTGATTGAAACTGGCTTGGACGCTGTTGGAACGCTTTCGCGGATCGTTATGTACTAAATCCAGAGATGCTATAACTGTGATCATCTTTGCTAAGAACGGGATGCTTATTATTATCGTTTCGCAGCTAATTCTAATTGCAGAAAATAGAATTTCGATCATTTTTTATAAAAAGGTGACAAAGGCAAGGATTCCGCTAATTCAATGTCGTGTACTGGGGGACTCTCATCTAAAAACAGTTCTTTTTTTAATTATTAATGTATGTACGTTATTTATTATGCTTTTAATCAAAGCTGCATGTTGAAATTGTAATTAACTATTTCAATACCCAAATAATTTCCGTTCCCTTTCTCTTTGGCGAAAATTTAAATTAAATCTCTAGTTTTATTATTCGTCTGTACTGTCACTTTTCATCTTTAACCTCATTGATGTGAACAGTCGATCATGTCTTTCTTCAGTATCCAGGAGACGTTGGTGAGCTTATGCGCATGCGCGTCTCGCGTACTCTTCCGTACATGCCTTAATCAGCGGACTATTTCTGACCGTTCCGAACCCGTGTCAAAAGCTTGTTGGAACGCCCGACTGCAGTACATGTTTCCGGTTCAGGACTGGTTCGGATTGTGTTGGAACGCTTTTTCTGTACTGCGCATGCTCACGATGGTTACGGACGGTTCCTGACTGTTGTTGGAACGAACCTTTTAAAAATCAAGAAATGTCCTCCCTTTTTTTTTTTTTTAACTTGTATATCTGATATTTTGAAACTTTGGATCGCTAGTCTTCTGCCGTTCACCATTCCTTCCAGTGCATCCTTCAGTAGGCAGTTTCTTCTCAACCAGTGACCCAACCAATTCCCTTTTCTCTTCCAGATCAGTTTCAGCATCATTCTTTCTTTACCCACTCTTTCTAATAGGCTTTATTTTTATTCTGTCTGTCCATTTCACATGCTCCATCCTTCTTCATATCCACATTTCAAATATTTCTAGTCGCTTCTCTTCACTTCGTCGTAATGCCCATTTTTCTGCTCCATACAATGCCACACTCTACACAAAGCAATCACACTTATTTTTCGTAATTATCTTTCAGGGTGTCTTTCTTTACTATGATTTATAGTTCAAAATTATATCTCACCGTCTGTCCTTTTTCTTGGTTGTAAATGTTGGATCCCATTTGTTTTTAGTTAATATTTCTATTATTATAAGTGCTGTTCGTATTCTCGGTGTGTTTTATTTTACTGTCCATCTCTATTATGTCAATCTGCATGTCAATTATCCCAACATATTCATTCAGAAATAAACTTCATGGAAAAAATACAATACATAAAATAATACTTAAATTTAAATTAAGGTATTTTTAGTCGCGTTAATGGTGCTTTAATTTGAGTAATGTCGTCAAGTGCACTATTGATGAAAAAATTGCGTAAAATATAGCACAAAGTGCTAATATTCCTTTTCAGATATATAACATTCGCGTACGTAAAGAGCATAAATATTTTCAAAAGTAGGTCTACTCGGTACTATCGAAAATAATGCAATATATTTCTGCCTCTCGCCATAGGCACCCACTTTTTATTTTCTATGGCACGGGGAGATGCCTGGAGGCTAGCACCGCAACCCTAGTGTGCTTATTGTGCCTTAACGCTCCGATATTAGTAATAATTTTTGTAGTCTGCAAGGTCGCTTTTTTTTACATAATGCGACTTAGCTGTATGGTGCAATGTGTAAATTCAGCTTACACGCTTTATGGTTCCAGTGAAGTCCATTGCAGTTCCCTTTTACCTGGGTGACCAGACGTCCTCTTTTGCCCGGACAGATTTCTTAAAAATCAAGAAATGTCCTCCTTTTCGTAACTTGTTTGTATGCCTGATATTGTTAAATTATCTGATTTAAAGCCTTTTTCAACTAATGTGCCGGTAGATGGTAGCAGCATTGACGGAATATATTCTTTGCCAACGATGATAACTCTCTTTGCTCATCCTTGTTATGATGGTTGCTCACAGGTTGCTAGTAAATCGAGAGATCGAGGTGCGAATGTAAATCTAAATAGATATTTTTTTGTCCTCTTTAATAAGTTATGTAAGTATAGTTCCCTTGACCTTCATATGTAGATAACTGTAAAATCATTATTATTAAGTTTTATCTTAATTATTTTGTAATAAAATAGATATTGATGTAAATTAAAGTATAATATAGGCCTTAGCCTAAATCTAAGTACATATTTTCTGTCCTCTTTTTTCGAACAATGTCCTCCTTTTTGAATCTTTGTGTCTTTTTTCGATGTGAATCTGGTCACCCTATTTTTTTTTACAAGAAAGACTAAAATTTATTTATTTATTTAATCTGACAGGATTAAGGCCATAAGGCCTTCTCTTCCATCCTACCAGATAGCACATATAAATACAAAAAAAGAAATACAAACACTGGTGAAAATAATACATATTAAATTAAAGCCCTGTAGAGGGTCAACAGAGTCAAAAGGACACTATAGAGCTCTCATCGAGCTAATACAAGAAAAAAAAAAGAAAACAGAGATAGCAATGATGATTGTGATAACTGATGATGATGATGATGATGATAATAATAATAATAATAATAATAATAATAATAATAAATACATTACATATTGTCAATTTTACAACAGTATAGTTGCAATATTTACTATATGTCATGGGTTAAGCCGAAGTTGCGCAACCTGGCAAGTGTACAACAAGCAATTCTATGAACTAGAATGTGATTTTTAAATTTAAATTTGAATTTCGATATTGTCCGACAGTCTCTAACGTGGTCAGGGAGACAGTTCCAGAGGCGTGGAATAGATATGCTAAAATATGATGAGTAGAAGGATCTTCTGTGCAGAGGAATAAAGAGAAGGTACATGTTCCGGATTCGAGGTAGTGAAAGGTAAACAAAACGAGATGCTAGGTAAGAGGGTGTGGAGGTGTGGATGATTTTAAATAGTAATAAGAGAGAGTTGAAGAATCTTCTTTCTTTAAGTGGACTCCAAGACAACAATTCTAGTGACGGTGTTACATGATCGAATTTTCTAATGTTACAAACGAAACGAACGCAGATATTGAGAACAAGCTGTAGTCTATGGCCAAGATCAATATTTAGATTCGTGAATAGAGAATCGCAATAATCGAAGTGGGGCATCACTGAAGTTTGGATCAGGTTCTTTTTAAGGCAGAGAGATAAAACGTTGATTAAGTGTCTGAGGGAATGAATTATGGAAAAAATTTTCTTACATATATAGGTCGCTTGACTTTGAAAATTTAAATTTGAATCTAAATATACCCCTAAAATTTCTACTGTCTTACTATATGTAATTGTGGTATTATTTATTTTTGTATTTGATACAGTGGCTAGATCTATTTTGTTTAATGCTCGTTGGTGGCCCATTATTATAGCTAGTGATTTGGCTGGATTTAGTCTGAGTCCAAATTTTTGCGCCCATTGAGCTACAGATGCTAGATCTTCATTAATCTGATCACAGAGTCATTGATTGTACATGTTCGGGAATGAATGTAAAGTTGTAAGTCGTCACCGTATAGGTGGTGTTTACAATATTTTAAGATTTTTGTTACGTCGTTTATATAAAGCGTAAAAAGTAATGGTCCAAGAACCGAGCCCTTGAGGGATTCCGATCTTGACGGTACGCCAATTGGAAGAATGACCACCGGCTGATACCACCTTCCGAAAGCATACTAAGCCTTTTGAGTTTGATACCATCTCTACAACAGTTACAACACTACATCACACCGAACAGTTTCGGATAAATTACTATTCAAATGATGGCAATAAATACTGAAATACGTAGAGAGTAATGTCAGAGAGAAACATAAGAACGCGAGAAAAACCCTCTGACTTTGTCCACCAATAATTCGATTCCGCATCGCTGGGATTCGAACTCGGACCATAGTCGGAATAAACTGGTGCTCTGCTTACTAAGTTGCCAAGGTGTCTAATTGTTCATTTTACAAAAATTGGACAAAAATGTAAATAATAATTTACAACAAGCTCGCATTTTTCACGGAAAGCAATAACACACGGCAATATTTCTGTCTTACCTGAAAAAGCAATAATCGCTCAGATAAAATGTGTAGAATCGTCGTAAAATATTCAATAGCCGTAATTTCAAACACAATGCAAGTTCAAATGCTAAATAGGCGCTCCAATTTACGGATTCGTGAAAGAAAAAGATATCGTAAAGTTCCAGCGTGACGTGAAGGACAACAAATTAATGAAAATTCTAGTCGCGTTACTGACAGAAGAGAAGTTGGTGCCAGCCCAAATTCTCAACAGCAAATGAATTTATTCCGTAATACACATTGACATAGTTTCTATTTCTACTCGTACAGTGGGATAGTTGGACACCAGTATGTGGTATTGGGGCCGGTCATGTTTTTCTAGCGTGGGCCTATGTGTCCTAATTTGGCCGAAATCGGTCAAGATTCTTGGCATGACTCAATTCAAAGCTATGAAAATAATCAGCTACAACTATTATCGTTAGAGAGAAATTTTGTAATTCCAAGTTTAAAAAATCATATTCATATCACAGCCTTAATGATTCCTTAAGGTTTCTGTACTTCAAAAACATTGCAAAATAATGACTCGACGTACGAGGGATACACGGACCATCGTATGAGAAATTTACTCACGACGTAGAATGAATCTGTATTTGTCAGCATTATTTTAGCGTGAGACGAAATGTAGGGCAAGTCCTCTCAAGTGACTACACTTAAGCCATTGACAGAAAGGCTGTGAAAGCTCAGATGAAGTGGGGAAGTGAGTTTCAATTATTGCATACAGATTATTTTAGGTTACCACGACAACCCCTTTGCGCTTCCGCATTTCTATTGAACATAAACACGTGTTTTAGCCGCCTCCCTTAGGGAATAGGAAACAAGCCCCTAGTGTTATAATCTTCGTTTCTTTTGAGGATTTATATTTTTCTGGCGCCTTACTTTAAGAATATTTATATGTAGGATGTTTTAGTTCGTATATTATTATTTCTACGAAGTGTGAAAGTGCATTTTCAACAAGAAGAGTGCACTGAAACTAAGTTTTCCTGTATTGAGTACGGATAGCACACAATTATATTATAATAAACAGTGGTATTGTTTAGTCAACTGTTCGAAGACAAGTTGGAACCTCAAAACGCGTGACACCAATAAGGCACAACTCATGAGTAGACAGTGGATGCGGGATGACTTATCGTTGAATGTAGGTGCACATTTACTATATGTTACATTTTTTTTTTTTCATTCAGACCATTGGCTCAACAGGTTATAAACGTAAACAGACGACGTGAAGGACAACAGAAGGTCAGAAGGAAAAGAATAATAACGTACTGTAGTACATAACTTGCAAGTTCAGTCCTCGTCATCATTGATGCAATTACCAGCGTTGCAGTAAATGACGATATATTCTCGTAAGTTGTCGAAGCTGAATCGTCTTCGCCTATCGCTTTAACAGTTTTTGTATCGAGAGAATGTCTGAAGAAACCTCTAAAATGGGGATCACTCAATTTCTTTAGAGGAATATTTGCATTGAGCATCATGTTGCACGTGTCATTTAGATCCACACAACCAAATGATGATGATGATGATGATGATGGTTCCTCAGATTTCATTTCAACGCATTTCCTGTGCGACGTACTGTTGAATGTTTCCCTATAGCCTGAGTTGTTCTGGTTTTTATTTCAATTTTACATACATTACACACGTTTTTGTCTTCGTTAATACATAAAATGTCACTCACATACTTCTTAATTGCATTTCGTATCTCTAAGCGAATTTAACGTTTTGACTTCGACATTATGAATGGATCAGCACTACACTATTCAACGCGTACTAAATACTTGAGCAGGATAACACAACTGCACACATTGCGTTGCAATGTGGACCGGGGTTCCTTCCTTATGTACGCTACTGTACTCGCCAGGTACACAAAAGACGAACGACGCGGCACGTGCCATATACTCCGATACAAAACAACTTCACTTTTCCTTAAGTCATCCCGCATACACTATCTACTCATGAGACAACCAAACCAGTGGATAATGGGATAGGGTGGACAGTTTCTTTCCCCCCATTGCATACATCGCTGACTAGTAACTTATTTCACTAATAAGAATTAAGACGTATACAAACAATTGTTCTTCCTCTGACACATATCATCAAGTGAGATGTACAGTATGATTGTATAGTCCTGACAGTCGCCGGCAATTGCGCCTGGGCCAGACGAGTCCATTTAGTTACGCCCAGGGGTGTTTGGGTTAGTCAGTAGCTTGCCTTCAGAGCGATCGGAAGTCACGCGTGTGGTAGAGCGGTATGTTTCCAGTACAGTTAAGCTGTAATGCATTCCTTTACCGACCGCTCGCCCTTATCTCTACTCCGGAGCTATCTCCACTACTCCTATTACTTCCCATCTTTCGCGTCGTCGAGCTGTCAGGACTAAATAATCGGTCTGTACTGTCTGATAATAGATTTACATGTTATATATAAACCAGTACCTCAATCAGAGGTGAATTAACTCTTTAATAATATTGGAATGAAACGTTTCTACAGTGATTTACAGGTTGTTATAAGTTGATAATATTAATATTAATCGTAAATTCGTTGGTTTCATATTCATCACCAGAATCATTGTTTTTTTATGCAAATCATCCAAACTATGACTGCAAAATTAAATTTCCTATTTAAAAAAAACGATAACTGTTGTTTACAACAACAATACACTATTGTTGTCATGAGACCACCGCCTTCTGGAAAAGTGCATTGTAATATGCTATGTGTTTCGAGATAAAATATGAAGACAGTATAATAATGTAAGCTATTTTCGATTTACACATGGCGCTACCTGATGCTTGCTAGTAATAACAATGTGAAGTATCAGAGACGTTCTCCTGGCAACCTCACTATAGCTACGGCTTCGTATGTATAATGTAATTCTCTATTACTGTAAAGCAGGGGTTACTTTGCACCTATGGGACAACATTGTACAAAAATCTGAATACGATTTATCTTAAGACCATCTCATTCTGTCTCAATGGAATAAGGAAATGCGTCCTGCAAGTGAGGTAGACATCTATGGACACTAGTGTAATAGTGTTTGGCGCCAATTTACTCTACAACCGGGCTACAACTTTACAATAAAACCTGTAACTTGAAGGACCGAAGACTGTTGTTTTTCCTTTTTAATTTGTGAATTTGACAGATTAAATGATTACTTGGATAGGAAAGTCATCATTTCAGTAGCTTCTAAAATTCTTCAACAATAAATCTTGCTGATTACTTCATATTTAAAATTAGGGCTATTCTGTAAGTGCCTATTGATGATTTTGTAAGAAGGGATAACTTCGCACAAAAATAAGGGACTGCAGTATCAAAACGTGCTAAATATGCTTTCCTAAATAAAAATAACCTATAAATAAATAACTTTATTTAAGACTACGAAGTAATGTTTTTGCTATAAAATTCAACATCCTCTTTTGATGTTAGAACATTTGATTTCTCAACCTATTGATGGTCAGAGGATTGTAAGAAAACAAGTAATTTTCCAATACGAAGGGAAATTTTTTCCTTAAAAAGATTATACTCTGAAGAAGTTGTAGTAACGTCTATTGTTGAAAAGCCGTGGAAGTGCTCTACAGACGTAATCAAACTGCGTATTACGAAAGGATAATTTAATTGAAATTGACCACACAGATCCTCCTACTCTTATCAATAGAAGGGGGTTTTACAATGTTTCGTGTTTCAGAACTCAAGAAGTTGTTTTTTTTTCCCTTCTCTCTGTGAGGCCGGGAAGGGAACATCCCTGTGCACCGCGACCTGAGATCTATTGTGCGCCCCTGGGATGAGTTGCAAGCCCACAGACCGCACCCACGCCGAACCGCTAACACCCTGACGACCAGTCACGCCATCTCTCCAAGTACATCATTCCACCCCAACAGCCCCCCTCCAACGGTCTGAGGTGTCGGGAGGGGAGTGGGTTCCGCTACTGGATCACCAGCTACCAAGCTTGACATATCCATGGAGGCCGGCCGAGATAGTCAGTAGCTTCTGATGACGGCCGCAGGCGCGATCTGAAAACCAAGGAAGGCAACTGGAATGATGAGGAAAGGATGATGAGGGAGGAAAGGAGACTGAGTGGGGTTCCATACACCTGATAAAGTTACCCGATATTCATCCACAGGAGTGAGGGAAAAACCCCGAAAAAAACCTCACCCAGGCAACTCATCCCAAGCGGGGAATCGAACCCCGGCCCGCTGGGTTCGAAAGCGAAGACGCTACCACGAGATCACAGCGGTGGACAAGAAATTGGGTTAGGTATAATTTGTTAATTCTGTTCATTATATTAGAATTTTTTATTTAATTTATTTTTAATTAGTTTCAACAGCATTTTTCTTTATATAAAGCTGTAATAAAATACATAGTTTGTGTCACATAACTGAAGAACCAACGTTAAGTGGCCCTACATTTTTGACGCGCTTTTAGAAATAATTTTGTTTAATAACAAATATAAAACTTAAAAAAGTGGCACAAAGCAACCCCATCTTACGGTATGGACGCAATACAGCCCTACAGTTGAGGAAATTAAGTTTGTTTTCATTACTACGAGTATTTACAAACCATCTATAGTAATGTAATTCGGGAAAGGAGTGTTTCAAAAGTATTAAAATTGTATTTTTAGACATCCCAAACATCTACATAATAATACACTACACTGTTTCCTAAGCCGTTGTTTTTTTTTCTCTACAGACGTCACAGCCTGTATGTAGCAATGCAACTCGGGCGAGATAAATTATACACACGAGTGAGGTTCCGTACGTCCAGAAGTTTGTGAAACCCCTCCACTGAGATAGATAACCGGAACAGACAAGGCACCTTTATTAATCCCGGTGTTCAATGGGAAGAGGAGGTACAGGTAGTTTCAGATAGCGGTACCAACCGACCAGCAGGGAGAACAAACTTTCTCCCAATCTTCTTCACGCTTCCTTGACTCTTCTAGTAGACGTCCGAGGACTGGTGTAGGATACGGATCCCATTCACGTGCCAAGAGAAACCGAACCTTTTCAGTTTAAAATAAAGAAACCATGTCCAACTCATCTTTTTCTCATATTTTCTTTCATTGTTAGCAAGAAGCACGTCCTCATTTTTTAGTATATTGGGTTTGTTCTCAACATTGGCTTGTCAGTGACATCCAATGTTCATTTACGTGCCCATCAATCACTGTATAGAAAGCATGACAACATTTTCTGGTAAAATTATACAGTAAAGTATAAACTACACTTTTAATATTAAGCATCAGATACTAAATTTTAAAAATTACAGCCAGCTGAGATGCAAAGTTAAATTATAAAAATCAAATAATAAAATTCTCGTTATTGTTTATCTCTTCATCTGTGCACACGCGTATGTAACACGAAACAGTGTAGCCTATATTGTAAACGAAATAATAATAATAATAATAATAATAATAATAATAATAATCATCATCATCATCATCATAATCATAGACAGCATACTCACAAACACCCCCAAAAACACCACTTAAGGTACTTGCCTGCCGATCCGGAGTTGCGCTCGGGCGCGGGGTCGATTCCCGCTTGGGCTGATTACCTGGTTGAGTTTTTCCGAGGTTTTTCCCAACCGTATGGCAAATGTCAAGTAATCTATGGCGAATCCTCTGCCTCATCTCGTCAAATCTCATATCGCTATCACAAATTCCATCGACGCTAAATAACCTCGTAATTGATACAGCGCCGTTAAATAACCAACTAAAAAGAACCACCCCCAATCCTTGGATCAAAATAACTGGATTTCAATCCTGAGTGTAAATAGACAAAATAAACCTTAACAAAATGAAGAACTGTTACAAGAAAAAGTCCAAACTTCAACGTAAGTAAAATGACGAAAGAAAATATATCAAAATACAAATCGCAACTTTACAATGTACTGCCAACATTCAATAAGTTTGAATTTGGTGTTTATAGACTTGAACGGATTCTCCAAAAACAAACACAAAATGACAAAAGCAATAATAATTAATAATAATAATAATAATAATAATAATAATACTGTATCATTATTTAATAATCCGAGGTACGACAGCCCATGAAGAACCATGATCGACCAGCCGGCGGCTGGCCTCACGTATACATGCCGAAGCAGAGATGGACGATCATCCAACCAGAATGGAGGTATCGTGTGGTTAGCACATTGATCCAGCCTTATAGCTGGCTTTTGTAACCGGATTTCGCTACCTATCGTAACTCTCCAAGTGCATCACGATGTTGAGTGGACACTGGTCCCATACACCGGCCGAAATTTCATGAGAAAATTTCTTCCCCCATGAAGACTCGAACCAGCGCGCATTCCGTAATGCGAGTCCTAGACAGGATGCCTTAGATAACGGCGCCACGGCGCGAGAAATAATAGTAGTAGTAATAGTAATAATAATAATAATAATAATAATAATAATAATAATAATAATACTGTATTATTATTTAATAATCCGAGGTACGGCAGCCCATGAAGAACCATGATCGACCAGCCGGCTGCTGGCCTCACGTATACATGCCGAAGCAGAGGTGGGCGATCATCCAACCAGAATGGAGGTATCGTGTGGTTAGCACAATGATCCTCCCAGCCTTATAGCTGGCTTTCGTAACCGGATTTCGCTACCTATCGTAACTCTCCAAGTGCATCACGATGTTGAGTGGGCACTGGTCCCATACACCGGCCGAAATTTCATGAGAAAATTTCTTCCCCCATGAAGACTCGAACCAGCGCGCATTCCGTAACGCGAGTCCTAGACAGGATGCTTTAGATAACGGCGCCACGGCGCGAGAAATAGTAGTAGTAGTAGTAGTAGTAGTAGTAGTAGTAGTAGTAGTAGTAGTAGTAGTAGTAGTAATAATAATAATAATAATAATAATAATAATAATAATAATAATATAACGGTGTTCCAATTCTAACCATATGCATAGGGTCTATCACAAATTTCAGCCACATGGGGCATGTTTAGTGAACGGCATTTTGGCAGCCAGCAGACTGTTTATTTTTTCTCAGTTGGGAGTTTGCTATCCCGCCTTGAAATCTGGCGTGAAGGGAGCAAGGGAGAAAGAAAAGATCAAAATAAGTCAGCGCAAATTAATGCAAAACACGGCGATATTTCATCCCGAGGTTGACACCATACACATGAGCCGAAATTAGGCCAAGGCCCCCAAATGGTTTATGGAATTACATTTTTAAGAGGCATTGTGCCCAAGGCTAATCAAACGGGCTTTAAAATAGATTCTTTGTAAAGATAAAAGTATTCTATTTTCGATATCCAGCTAATGCAGAGAAGATGTTTTCAATTTCTTACTATACAGGGTGTACTGCGAAGACGAGCGGCGGCCTGTATTCAGGGAGGAGGAAGTCACTTTGAACATTTCATCTGATACGTGAACAGAGCGCTCCAACTGATAAGTCTGATAATTCTGTAATTATGCATTTCCGTACACATGTTGTAATACAATTTTTTTCTTCTCTCTAAATGAAGAATTCATTCCTGAAGTTTTGCCGTCGAATTTTTATACACCTGTATAGGACTACATATTAAGACTATGCACAGTAGAGTAGAGTCTTTGATTGATTTGGAGTAAAATTATGTTTAATCCTGCTGCTAGCCTAATCTGACGTATTCATTAAACTGATACAGCGTTTTATTCTGTTGCTCTTATTTTAGGATATTGTACAAGTATTTTTCTCTCAATAGCTAGGCCTACTACTGATTGGATAGGCCTACAGAAGGTATGAACTAGGAACGTTGTTCGTTGATTTTTCTCTTAAGTGCAGTATTTTATTAACTGTCGTATTAGAAAAACGAATCACTCAATCCCATAAAACAATAAATTAATGCTTTAAATTCTGTAATTGAGTAAACATATAGCTAAAAATAAAAAAAACAAAACTTAAAATATTACTTTTAATACAATAATAAAAGACTTAGGGCCGTATTCATAGACATTTTTAGCGGGGGTTTCCGGTGGATGGTCAGAGTTTTTCGTTTTCATAAACCAGTGTTAACGATAGGATATGATTTGAATTCTATACAAGTAACCAGTCGATAGCCGGGGCTAGCTTAGTACGCTCGTAGCGCGTGCTACGAAATGTCTATGAATAGCACCCATATTGACTTATGCTTCAGAAGTTTGATAAATCCCAAATATGCTTAAAAAGAAATTTGAAATAATAGAAATGGACATACATAGGCCTAGAAAGAAAATCCTTAAGAATAATTAGGCGTGAGAAGATTAGAAATTAAATAATAAGAGAGAAAATGGACGCCCTAAATAAAAAGAGAATTACAGAAGAAATAAAAATAAGCAGCAGATAAGTTGAGCGCATAAGCAATGATAGATTGCTTAAATAGACATTAATCTGGTACCATCGGAGGGAAGGAAAAGGAAGGACCGAAAAGAAGTTGACTTAAGGAAATCCTGGATGCTATGGGAAGTAGACACCTTCAAGGACAGTGGAACAGAGAAGAATGGACTTTGGGCTTCGGAGGACATCTGTCACAAATCTATTTATATTATTATTATTATTATAGCAGATAATATAAAGACGATTATGATGCAAGTAACGGACAAAGTACAGTTTTGAAGCTCTTTAAGTAGCTCTCTACTTGCGCTGAAGAACAGTACTGATAACGTAACACGTAAGACTTTTATTTTAGGCTTATTATTTATCTATTTTTGACTTTTCTTGGACTGAAAAAAACATTCTCCAATCTTTCTTCTTTTCCGTCTTCCTCTTTGTTTCAGCATACGATCCATATCTCTTAATTTTGTCTATCGTCTGATATCTTTTTCTGCCCCGAACTTTTCTTTCGTTCACCATTCCTTCCAGTGCATCCTTCAGTAGGCAGTTCTTTCTTAGCCAATGACCCAGCCAATTTCTTTTTCTCTTCCTCTTATGCTCACGACTGCTCTATCACAAGGCCCTATTGTATTACGGAAACTGACACCGGGACAAAATTTTTGGTTTTTCTATAGCACGCGACACAAACTTCCAAAACCTACGGTGCGGTAATCTGTGACAGGTTAGAGTAGGTTAGGTTAGTTTAGGTTTTTAGTATGCCTAGCATATACAAATCTGTGACAGGTTAGGTTAGGTGAATTTAGGTTTTTATTATAACTAGTATATAGAAATCTGCGACAGGTTAGATTAGTTTAGTTTAGGTTTTTAGTATGCCTTGCTTATACGAATCTGTGACAGGTTAGGTTAGGTTAGGTTAGTTCAGACATTTAGTATGTCTTGCATATACAAAGTGAAGTGAAATGCGCGTTTCGCGTTCACTTGGTTAGGTCAGTTTAAGTTTTTAGTATGCCAAATCTGTGATAGGTTAGATTAGTTTCGTTTTTTAGTATGCCTAGCATAATACAAATCTGTGACAGATTAGTTTAGTTTAGTTTAGGTTTTTAGTATGCCTTGCATATACGAATCTGTGACAGGTTAGGTTAGTTTAGGTTCTTAGTATGCCTAGCAGATACAAATCTGTGACAAGTTAGGTTAGTTTAGGCATTTGGCATGCCTTGTATATACAAAATGAAGTCAAATGTGCGTTTCGCGTTCACTTTAAAGTGTTCTATCTCTTTATTTCACGTGTTAAATAATCTCTTTTAGGTTACTTACACCGATCAATTTTTTTTCCAAATTTAGCTATTTTCTGACATGTTTTCAATTCAACTGACGACCTATATGAATTCTTCACATTGAAAACTATCTTTCTTTTGAAAATTATACCATTTTTCCCCCACTTTTTTTCGTAAAAAAAAACCTTCGGTATCGCGTGCTATAGAAAACCCAAAATTTTTAATGAACTTGAGAACATTGAAATGCGTGCGCATAAATTCTTTTCTTGTGCTTTACCATTGCGGACTATCACCAGTAACTACGTTATGAGACAGAGTGACGCTAAATAGAACATGACTGCATCCTTCTACGCTGCAGTCGTTAAGCAGAAAATGAATGACAATCAGAGAGGGAGGCCCGGGAACAGCGAAGTGCGATCTGAGATGTGAGAGAATCCTGTGCTTCATTGTCTGAAATCGCGGGACTAATAGACAACGCACGTGAGCTGGGAGCCAACGAGATCGCAGAGCGGTCACGATGCTCACTTGTCTGGGAGAGTGCTGAACAGGTATCATTCTCTCGGAACACGTCACTGTAGCGGCACAAATTCGGCACCGAAGATTAGCCTCGGAAAAAACGTACGTTTGTTCCATTTCGATACTTTCACGGACGTGTACATCTCCTGAAACTCGTACAGAATAAGCATGGTCTTTGGCATGCTGTGGATGTGTCTATATACAGCGATTTGTCGCACCATTAGCGTTAGAGCATCGGCCTTCGACGCTGGAGGCTGAATTCAAATCCCGAGGAATAAAGACCATGTTTGGAGTACGTTTCACTGGCATATTTCTGTATATCTTACTATAGTGAGAGTCACGTAAGAACAGTTCGTAAACAGCAAATATTGCCGTCTTGTCAGTGTTGCCAACGGTTACCAGATATCTCATAATCTTACGTACTGAATAACCTGGCGACAGACTACAGTCACTAATCGCGATTATCGACCTAATCGCGATCGGGTTTGTAGTGTGTCACCGTCCCGATCGCGATCAGGAGCTAAATTCTGTTTCCAGTGGACGATGGTAACATTTTAGTAATCTTTGGTTTCGAATCACCTTGATTTATATTATTTAGGATGTCGTGATAGCTTCTGCTGTGGAATTTTGTTACCCCTTCCATTGTACTATATGAAATAGAAACGAAAATGAATAGCGTCGGTTGGTGTTCCAAGAAGCGAATAATTACAACATACATTTGTAATCTAATATTTGCAAACTCACGATAAAAATGTCTGATGATAAACTTGCGTTGTATTGTAACCTCACATTCGACATACTGACGTAATGATACAAGGACGTTCAGACGAAAGGACCCGAAACGGAAACAGATAAGACTGTGTACTGATTGATTTAAGTGACAAAACCTTTCGAAAGGCTGAGTTGTAACAACGAGTGCCACTATAAAAACATTAGCACACATTCTCTCCATTATCAATGAATGGACTCAGTTTTATTCGAACCTGCAACACTTTCAAAAATAGTATATTAATTTACATTATTAATTTTATTTTTAAATTTATTTGTCGCCATCTACATGCTCGCTAGAGAATTCGAAGTTCACTCGCTAAAACGCGACCGAGTGCGAAGGCAATGGATCATTTTACTCGGTCATTTAACGATGTTGTATTAAAGTTGGTTATTTAAGTACGCTGTATTAGCTATCAGGTTATTCAGCGTCGATGCAATAGACGATTGTGAGATGGTGCTTGGTGAGATGCAGCCGAGAATTCGCCATAGATTTAGCTTACGATTGTGGAAAACCACGGAAAAAAATTCAACCACATAATGAGCCGAAACGGGAATCGAACCCACGCCCGAGCACAGCTCGAGACCAGGAGGCAAACGTGCCTACCGCTTAAGCTACGTTATATAGTGGCTATGATATTCTATCAACTTCACGCCAAGTAGAATCAGTGAAAGTGATGACTGTAACAGGATATTTTGGAAAGATGAGTCCAAGAATTCATTAAAGATTACCAGATATCTGCCTTACAAATTGATAAAACCTCGAAAAAATCTGGTAATCGCCCCAAGTACGATTCGAAATCACTGCCAAGCGCAGTTTCGAATCAAGATTCTCGCTCGCTACCCCTAGACTACATCAGAAGCATACAATGAATTTTTATGACTACAAAAACCTTCAGCACGGTTTACTCCGAAAGGGAAGTTATATCGGATGTATCGTATGGTATATAATATTATGTATTTATTTATATAGCCTATTCTAAAACAGAGAGAGAGAGACCTTATTTCACTCTGTTAACATTCTGATAGGGGCACATAAAAAAGATATTTTTTTTCTTCCAAAATGTTAATAATGTAAAAAGAAGTGCTTATACAAATTTTGGCCACTCGACCGCAATTACGAGGCTGTCCAGAAAGTGATTTACCCTGGTGCCGTTTACAGAAAAAACACAATTGCATGGAAAGATTTATTTAAAGAGATAAGCAATTGTTGCGCTACTTGTCAACTTATTTCCCACTGAAATTGAAACATCTAAACATCTGTCATACCATGGGATCAATTTTTGTATCCTTGTGTCGTAGAAGTCAGCCGCCTGGGATCGGAACCAGCTTTTGACAGCCGTCTACACCTCTCTGTCGATCCCATGATATGACAAATGTCTCTATTCCGGTGGAGAATATGTTGAAAAATAGCTCAACAATTGTTGTGTCTGTTCCAATAAATTTTTCCAATGAAACTATGTTTTCTTTCTGTTAACAGCCCTTGGCGAACTTATTTTTTACGGCCCTCGTAATTGCGGTCGAGTGACCAAAATTTATATAAGCACTTCTTTTAACATTATTAATATGGTGGAAGAAAAAAAAACACTTTTTTATCTGCCCCACCAGAATGTTTGCTTGTTAGATAAATGCCGTCGGCCGTTTACCGTTATAGATCGATTGCCTAGGAAATAGTGTGTGCACTTCTTGAGTTTGGGAAGGTTTTGTGTTCCCTAGTATGGGCAGATAACACAGGCTGAAAGAATGTCAACATTAGAACGTTAGGATACAGATGACTTGTCTAACTCCGAACCCAGCGGTCCCGGGTTCGCTTCCCGGACAGGACGAGTTGCCTGGGTGAGGTTTTCTCGAGGTTTTTCCCCCTCGCTCCTATGAATGAATATCACATAACTTTTCAGGCGATTTAAATTCCACTCTTTTTCGCCACTTCCTTTCCTCCCCCATCATCCCGTTTCTGGTTTTTCAGGTCACTCTACAGGCGGCCTCCTGGAACTACTGGCTCTCTCGACCGGCCTCCTTGGAATGTAGCTAAATGACGTTGGATGGCTTCTGCAACGAGGACCCCAGGCGGACCTACTCGGGGGGAGTAGTTTCGCCTCGGACCAAAAGGGGGGCCTTGGGGGAAGTTGCCGAAGCAGTAATGGTATATGGATTTCTGTTAGCTGTAGGGACCGGTCGTTAGAGAGTCATGTGGTTAGGTTGGTGCGCGTAGGGGATCTGTGGCACGCAACTCATTCCATATCGAGGGTTAGCGCAATAGATCTCAATAAGTCGCAGTGCTGGGCCATCCGTGCCCCCCCTCACTTAAATTCCATTCCATTCCATACAGCTGACTTCCATTCAGTGCAGCTCAGTTAGGTTAGTTCGTGGCAATGCAATACACATTACAATAGCGCTTGAACTTTATAAAGAACGCTTTCAAAAGCATCGATATCCCTTATGTTCAGTAAAGCTGCGAATTAATATTACACGAGATTCTTCTTCTTCTTCCTCTTCTCCTTCTCTTGTTAGCTCGAGCGACTAGTTCGATATAAAGTACCAACCTTGTGCCGAAGGATATGTTACAATGGTGGTTAACAACGCCGGGCAATACCTCGTGAAGCAGTGATGAGATAAGAGAGAGATTTGGTGAAAGATGTCAGGGAAAAAGAACTCGTCCCAATACCGTTCTCGTTCATCAAATTCAAAATTCCTAGTCAGGAATTGATCCCAGGTGTCCTGAATGTAAAGTCGACATTCCAACCATTCGCCAAACAAATTTTAATGATTTATTCACTAGGAAAAAAAAAATGTAGTGTCTGGTTGCCTGCAAAACTATTACCAGATCAATACCGAATAACGTACATAAATGAAAAAGCGTCTCTCAATAAATCGAGAAAGAAACAGCGTGAATCGTCGGCGTAAATTGGGCAGCCTCGCCCCGTGTACGTCTCCCCCTAATCAATAACCCTGCCATTAAATAGGGTGACCGGAAATTGCAGACTTTCCACCTCATTACAGGCATTCCATACAACAGTGCACTAATGAGAGAAGAGCCCAGTGCGCAGGTCCGCACTTGCCAGCAGATCACTTCCTCTTTCTGATGTAAATCAAATATTTACAGTTCGCAAGGTCGACCTGTCAACATGAGACAATCAGTGACGTCGCGGTCGTACCCCACTGACTGATAACCTAATTTTATTCAACGGATTGCAGATATTTACAATTTAAGCTTTGAATATGATTAGTCGATTTTCTTAAAATAAGAAAATTTTCATTCTTACTGCGTATATCTTTACATTTTGAAGTATCTGCACGGATGTTAGCTCCTCTGGGAGATGTCCTCCGTGGTATATATTGGTTATGGTACTGAATCCGCCCGTAAGGAATTAATTTCCGAGAGGTAATAAAATCAGTACTGCTACTGCTATTACTACTGCCACTATCACTATCACTACTACTACTAGTATCAACATCTTCATCGTAAACTGTCTTGGAACAACTACTGCTACTGCTACTACTCAGAATTCCAAATGTCAGTCAAATTCCTGTACTTCCAATTATTATTTTGTGTAATGTTCTCAACACGGTTCTTTTTATAGTGTACCTAATCAACTCAAAACATAAAATTACATACGGCCAAATTAAAGAACTACCTAATTTCCCACGCCTTTTATTCTGTAGGTGAATTTATGACATTCAACAAAGCTGCATGAATATTTCTATCTTAGATTAAGTATCGATACTAATCCCTTGTTTTATATTAGTAGGTCTATATTGTAAAATCCTTCTATATATATTCCAGCTATACTGTGACTATGAATTAGCCAAAGACCTTGTAGTACTATTAAGATCCATATTCTAACTGTGAAGCGATGTACGAATATCATGGAATGTAAATAAATATAATACAATAAGATGTTTTCCTAGCAATGCTTTCAATTATAGACACATCAGGTCAACATAAATGAGATCATTAAATATAAATTAAGCATTTATTACTAGACTGCAAATAGAAGCAAACACTGATTCACAATGAAGTTTCTTTACCCTTGGGAAAATCACAGATTCACTTTCTTAGTTTCTGCATGAATTACTTTCGTCTTCTTGTCACATTTCATGAGAAAAAGTCACATCACATGCATTGTTATACTGATATCTGAAGAAGAAAGGACCAATTATTGCTGGTCGACTATTGAATAACAACTTGTCATCTGATGTGTGCGACTTTTCGATCTGCGTAAATTTCAATTATGCAGCCACCACCACCACATGAATTACATGGAATTACACCCGTTGACGATGGAACTAATGGCAAGAACTGTATGTAGACTGTACGTTTTCTCTCTTTGGAATTGTTAGCCTATAACCTAGATGATATATGTAACAGATAACTCATCGCTATGTTAAAATTGGCAGCACTTTGAAGAGAACAACCGCCAGGATCGCCATCCGTCCGCCGTAAACGAACACGAGATGGCAGTACAGTCGCTAATGCAATTCAAATGGGAATTATGACGCG
Organism: Periplaneta americana; assembly: GCF_040183065.1. Classification (NCBI taxonomy): domain Eukaryota; kingdom Metazoa; phylum Arthropoda; class Insecta; order Blattodea; family Blattidae; genus Periplaneta; species Periplaneta americana. Next base: position 71,105,992 of record NC_091129.1, on the reverse strand, counting down.
ACTCCTTATGTAATAACTAGATGGCAGCGTAGTAAACCTGACAAAAGTTGTTAACGTCAAAGCCTATAAAGCCGACCTATCTGTTACATATATGATCTAGGTCTATAATAAGGTATGTCAGAAACACCTTTTTGTTAATTTATTACACCTCATGCGTTAAGCCAAATCACCCCATCTGTCATTATATGTCTACTTCTGCAGTACACATTTACTAATTCATTTTCTAGCACCTTGCGCGCATTATGGCACATTTTCGGTTACCGGTAAATATTTAAGGATGGTATTTGGAACTGTACGTTGGCTACATTATGCCTTAACGTAGGTCTATAATTAACGAGTCATTGTCTGGCATCGTGATATTATGTACACAACATTTTCTATTGAAGTTCACTATTTCCTCTCTGTTCCAGCTTTAATTATATATTTCCTGTACATTTTATTGTTAGTTGGTAACACCTGGTCTTTAAATGAACAAATATACCCTTCCGTTTCAGCAAACAGTACATAATTTGTTAACCATGCGTTCAATACATTTATACCGAAGTGAGGGTCATGAGAAACATATTTTCCACAGAGGACTTTTACTCCAGCTTGCTTCTTCTCTTCATGCAAAATAAGTTTAGTCTGCCAAATTCAAGCGCAAGTAGGTATTACCAGATAATGTTCTTGGTGTTAATAAAATACGAAAAATATGTTTGAAAACTCAATAAATTATATTCGCAAAAAAAAATCTCATGAAGGTAAACTGTAAAATGAACATTTACAACAAGTGAATATCTAATGATTTCAGCGAAATGTCCTCAATCACGAAATCAATACTTGAAAACTTTTTTTTTTCACGAAATAGTCGCGAAAACAAACATAATCCTTTCAAATAAAATGAAAAAAAAAAAAATAATAATTTGGCTGTCTTCTGAAGCTTTCGTCAGCTGCAAACAATTATCCTATGTCTTTGCAGAGACCGAAAAGTTCGCATATTATTTCTAATTTACAAGCTCTTTATATCAGACAAGGTTCACAACAACGTGCTTTAGAATGCTGTGGTTTCTCTCTCAAACATTAATAGAGAGAGGGAGAGAGAGAACGTTCGACATATAAAGATGATAGATGAGTTCGTTATCATGTTCAAATAAAGAAACTATTTTCAGTCTCTATACTAGAGCAGGATAGTTGAGTGCTGTAAGCCGTTGTAAAATTTGCTGCTTAAGATCAGATTGAACTCGCCCGGGTTGTGGATGTAAATAGGCCTATTTTTCAGGAAAAGTTTTTATTTATCTAGGATAATTTAATGTTCATAATATTGAATGTATCAGGAAATTTTTAACAGTTAAAATTAGTAACTGGATTTCTACATGTTACTGTACATAATATTAATTTTATATACCTTATCGTAACTGATATGAATACAAACTTTACAAGAAGATATTTAAATACCCTCTTATGTCAGACATTTGTTTGTTAAAATTGTTTGTAAAATTGAATATTTTGATATACGAGGTTGCTATTCAACACTATCGATTTGACGAGATGAGACCGATGATTCGCCATAGATTACGTGACATTCGCCTTTTGGTTGGGAAAAACCTCGGAAAAAATCCAACCAGGTAATCAGCCCAAACGGTAATCACACCCACGCCCGAGCACAACTCCGCATTAGCAGGCAAACGCGCTACAGCCTGAGATACCCCGGTGGCCTAATAATTTATTAATTAAAACTTATATTTCACTATAGTATATTTCTAACTGGTCATTAATAGTATAATACGATACAAGATTGGAAAGTGCTTTTTCCAAAATGCAGGAAAAGTTTGAAAAACGAGCAAAGTAGGATCATATTTTTAAAATTGCAAATAAAATATATTTTGCATTGAAAATTTAGAGCAATATTATTTCAAAGCCTTCGCAAAACTGCACTGTAATGGTAACTAAGCAACAATAAGTGCACTGTAATGGGTCTATTTCAGTATAGTTTTATGTTATGAAGAATGGTTTCCCTAGCAACAAATTTCTGTGTAGCAATTCTAACGTTCATGGTCTAACGACAATAGCTGTAAATATAACAAAAAACACGATGTGGAAAAATAAATTATTAAACAGGTGGTTTGAACAGTTATTTCAGGCATCTTGGTTTTTCGGGTGTGAGCCAGTTATAGTTTTATTAATATAACAATGTAATATGTATATTGTAAGAAATTTCTAATATACAGTAGTTTAAGTATGATTTTGAACCTTAACGGAGAGGAACGTGTACTTTTTTTCATTTTTGTTACTATTGTATGGTGCTTTTGTGTTATATTTTACGTTCCATTATATATTTGTATTATTTGATTTGAATAAATCTAATCTAATCTAAACCTCTGACTGAGGTGCTGGCTGATAAGTACATCTACAGTATTACCAGCCAGTACATCTCGCTTGACGATATGTGTCAGAGGAGAAAACAATCGGTCGGAGCTAAAAGGAACTAAGTCAAAATATGCACTTTTGGGTTATGCAACAATTTGAAGAACAGATGTCATGCACATCGAACGGAGGAAGAAGGAACTAAGACTTTTAAATATTCTTTCGTCTTCTATAATATAAAAATATAATATTTGTGTTATTAGTGGAATGTTTTTTGCTTCTCCTGAAAAGTTGTGAAAAGTGACTTAATTCCTTTTAGCTCCGACTGATTCATGCATACATCTGAAGTCTGATTAATGTAATATGTAGCTAGTCGGCAATGTATGCAATGGAAGGGGAAAAGGAACTGTCCACTTTAACCCATTATCTCCTGGCCTAGTTGAGTCATGAATTATGTCTTGTTGGTGTCACTTGTTAGGTCTGTCTTCGGACAGTTGACTAAACAACAATCTAACCTAATCTAATCTAAATGTATGATATTAAACATATTTTATGATTTTGTCTATGATGTGGAACTCGTCGAACACACTGTATATAAATAACAAATAAAAAAGGAATAATCGCTAAATTATTATGTTTGCACATTCTGTTGGTAATTAATTTTTTTACAATACTAACATAAATTAATATACGAAATAAAATAGCCACAATATATTTTTTAATTTAAACATAAAATAGGTACGGAAAACCTTTTTGCCTCTACTCCAATTTATCATTCCAGATTCTTTTCTAGGTTCATTTGTACGAAGAAATATTTCTAAATCACTGATTTGCAGCAAAAACTAAACAGCGAGAGAGAGAGAGAGAGAGAGAGAGAGAGAGAGAGAGAGAGAGAGAGAGAGAGAGAGCTTCATTACGGGTTTGAGTTGCTTAAGAAGTCTTCAGAAAAAATACTTGTGTATTTGTTGACCTGTGAAACTCGAAGAAACGACAAGGAGCGAAGCAGTGATTGAAATGTGACGTTCCAGAAAGAAGCCGGAGGTATCGATGCGAGTCACTATTCAAGTCTTTCTCAGAGATGGAAATGTGACGAATCAAAGGGAAATGATTAAAGCGCGAGGATCTTCCAATCACGTATAAAATGTTGCGGATACGTCCCGCACGTTGCTATTGTTACGAGATGAAGTCTGGAATACAATTCGGAGAGCGTCGCACGAGAGAAATGAAAGTGGTTCGGGTGACGGGTCCCACGTCACACATCTGACATGAGTGCCAATTAACTCATAACAACCACGACGTTAATTCCAACAGACCAGGATCCAGCCGTGCGCTGTAATGTGCTCACCATTTATACCAAAAGGGGTCGCGATTCGATATTCAAATCTTACGGTATGCGAAGTGGATGCAACTGCTACAGAGTAAGTTTATTTCGAATTCCACTGCAATTCATTCCATCATTGCTCCATTAACGCTGGCTAGAACCAGAAATACGGAATGAGGCTTCTAGGATGACACGTTCATTGATACCATGCCCAGTGTTGCCACGACCTACTCACGAAAATCAGGAGAAAACCATCGAAAAAAACAGGAGATTACAGTAGATTAATTAAACATGAATTTTCTCTTCTTATTATAATATTAATTACAAAACAGTGTATAGGCCTACTGTAAGAAAGATGATACTGTTTTAATTACTATATAGCACATCCCTAACCAATGAAATTGAACAATTTTGCTAAATATTACTACTTCATCTTTACTCAGCGCATGTAAATAAGTCATACAATTTTGTTTTTACACAGTAATGTCTCATTGACAATGTTTCGCATTAAAATGCATTAATCAGGAGTTTTTCGTATATTGACAAACGATTTTAGATAGAATAAGATTTATTTTAAAGATGATATTGAAGACAGTACTGCATTAGCTGCGATTATAATAGACGAAAAACGATCCCTTTTCCTGTTTTTGCATAACTATCATTTAAACTGTTCATAATTTTCCCACTCCGATTTATAATTCTTGCTGGGACACTTTCAATCATTTTAAAAGATCACTGTGCACTATATGTAACACAAAAATACCATTACCTACACTTCACTCTCTCGCTGTTTCACGTGTTCTTGCTCTTTAAGCATCATTGTGGCAACGCGTTATGAGTAGGGAGACACAACGAGCTAGAAGAATATTCTTACTTCTAGCTCGTTGGGGAGACAAATGAAAACATTGTTTGACTTCAGTATAAGATGGAAAAGTAAGACATGGTGACATAATATAATATGTAATAAATTTAAAATCCGGTCACAGAACCAGGTGATTGCAGCATGCCAAAAACGAAGGAGAAATTCGGACTTTTGACAAAAAAAGAAGTAAAGCAGTAGATTCAATGGAAAAACAGGAAATCTCCTGCTTAATCAGTAGGTATGGCAACACTGACCATGTCCATGCAACCTATGTTCACACACATTTATGTCCACTTTTACTTTTATCCACATTTGTTTATGTCCACCTTTTTGTGTTCATGTGTCTTAGTTCGATTTATATTTATGCCCATTTTAAATTTGTGCTCACTTTTTATATATGTAAATTTTTTGTACGATATATATCCAGTTTGGTGTATACGTCGCAGAGCGGAATGCGAAATGCATAAGTATGCATTTATTTAGGCAGAATATGACACTTCATTGGGCAAAATTGTACAAATACAATGTCTACATCATTGTTTCAATTTAATATTACATATTGGCATAATTATGATACGAGAAGAAATATATTATTTCATTTTACGTCGGCCTGGTTGGCGGAGTTGGTATAGCATTGGCCTTCTATGTCCGAGGTTGCGGGTTCGATCCCGGGTCAGGTTGATGGCATTTAAGTGTGCTTAAATGCGAAAGGCTCATGCCAGTAAATTTACTAGCATGTAAAAGAACTCCTGCGGGACAAAATAACGGCACACCGGCGACGCTAATATATATTTTAGTAGGTATTTTACGACGCTTTATCAACATCTAGGTTATTTAGCGTCTGAATGAGATGGTGATAATGGCGGTGAAATGAGTCCGGGGTCCAATACCGAAAGTTACCCAGCATTTGCTCATATAGGGTTGACAGAAAACCCCGGAAAAAACCTCAACCAGATAACTTGCCCGGACCGGGAATCGAACCCGGGCCACCTGGTTTCGCGGCTAGACGCGCTAACCGTTACTCCACAAGTGTGGACTACACTAATACAACCTCGGCAGTTGTAAGCGGCGTTAAATAAAACATAACATTTTGCATTTTACAGAATCCAAAAGTTCAACAGCTGCTGGTATGAAACATGGCTTCAACTATGGCTTAAAATTTTACAACAAATTAATTTCTCAGTAGCTTACCATGGTTTAGCTAACATAAGTACGATTAAATTTAAACTGAAAATTAAAGAAATTATTAAGGGAACTTAACATAAGTTCATATAATTAATTGCTAAATATTAGTGTTATATTATTATACTTATTGATATTGGTTATAAACATTTTCAATTTTGATTGTTCTTTATCATATAGGTTCTTGTTTTTGTAATCTGTGCTATTTTATTGCTTATATTAATTTGTTTATTTTGTCTTCTTTGACTTTCTGCTTATCTACAGTGCGGGTTTGAACTCCCGACCACGAGCGTTTGCTCATACGGGAGTAAGTTCTTTAATTTGTATAAATACAAGGGGAAAATTGTTCCGGGACCGGGTATCGATCCCGGGACCTTTCGCTTAGCGCACGAACGCTCTACCGACTGAGCTACCCAGGAATTACACCCGACACAGTCTCAATTTTTCCCTTTATATCCACACAACTCAAGTGGGCTGACAAGGCGCCAGAAACCCAACTTTGAGTGCACACAAACTCTGTGTGACTTGAATTGTGGCTTTCTGTTAACGTACCTTTAATTTGTATTTCTGTTTCATGTAAGTACGTATATAATAATAATGTTTAATGTATCTTTGTACGTATTCAAATACAAATAAATAAATAAATAAATAAATTATTCTTAGCTTTCTGTTATGTTTATCGAGACTATGAAAACGGCTAGCTTCTATCTACCTCTTGTGTCACAGTCGTGGATGAAGCTAAATTGATCCAGTCGAAGAAAGGAAAACCTTTGCTATTGTACAAAAATGTTTTTACCATCAGCATTCACAGAGCAGAAATTGACAGAAGAGATACTGGAGATATGAAAAGAGAGCAGAAAAATAGAACATTTAAAAGCAATCAGGTTGTGACAGGACAACATCGAACAAATAACGAAGTTGAACGATGACACAATCTTTTTCAAAAACAACATAGTCGCACATCACGCAGCTATCTTGGAATTCATTAGGAAGGACCGAAGAAACAATTAAATTACTATAATCCAAGTGCTTGGCGGGCATCGGAATGTTCGACATCCAATTAAATGATCGTACCTGATAAATTTAAGATAGTGGAATAGATTGTTCAGAATTACAACTAGGCCTACTACATTAAAGCTATTAGTTATCATTAGAAGCTATATGAAGATGAAGAAGCATACGACTATGTGTAGCTAATTGGTTATGTGAAGTAGACCTACAATTTTTACATGGACATAATGCATTGGGCGTTCATGCAGTGGACGTAAAAAAGTGGACACAAAATTTGTGGTTTTGGACTAAAATAAATTGAACATACAGCGTGTTCTCAAAAAAGGTTCCAATATTTAGAGAGAAGGTAGTATGCGTCAAAACAAGAAATAAAAGTCCTATAAACATGGGTCCTAAAATTAGTATCTTCTGAGAAAAGAGCAAATGTTTACCATTACTGTAAGAACAGCATATCTTCTATACTGCGAGCTCTTTGGCAAGAAACACATGAGGAAACAGAATGCGGCCGTTTGTCACTGTGTATTACACAGCATACCTTTGTTTACGTTTGTATCAAGAGGACGCTTAAACAGACAACAGTACGTTAGAGATCGTAATCGTACTATTGTACGTAAACTGATTCTACACTGGAGTAATTATTGCTGTACCAGTCGGATAAGTTAGTTTCGTATCTGTTGAATCGGACCATGTTTTGTTGTAACAGTAACATGGATCCTAAAATTATTATCTTCTGAGAAATGAGCAAAATGTTTACCGGTACCATCACTATAAGAGCAGCATATCTTCTACTGTGAGCTCTTTGTCAAGAAACAAAACATGTTCCTATTCAACAGGTACGAAACTAATACGTAGTGACAAACAGTTACATTCTGTTTCCTCATTTGTTTCGTGCAAAAGAGCTCACAGTGGAAGATATGTTGTTCTTACAGTAATGGTAAACATTTGCTCATTATTCAGAAGAAATTAATTTAGGGATCAATGTTTATAGGCCTTTTATTTTTTACGTAAATCTTTATGTAGATTCTTCGCCCAACAGTGCATATTAGGACTACTGTGGAATCCCGGACACCAAGTCACTCACTTAAGTGCGCTCCTTGTATAATGGCAATTTACTTAATATATGTCAACATATATGTCGAACTTGGAGTCAGGCTGCAAAGAGAAAAACAATAGAGGAGGGGGATTCGATCCGGAGTTATGGACTGAACTTCGGCGTAGCTCACTTGGTACGTAAAACCAAGGACATGGGTTGGATCCCCGGCGCCGGAGCGAATTTTCCTCCTCTAATCATCATTGTTAGCATAACAGATATATTCTGAAGGACAAAAAAAATAATCTTTACATAGATTCTTCGCCCAGCAGGGCATATTACTGTGGAATCCCGGCCACCAAGTCACTCACTTGAGTGCGCTCCTTGTATAATGGCAGTTGACTTAATATATGTCAACACATATGTCGAACTTGGAGTCAGGTCACAAAGGGGAAAACACTAGAGGAGGAGGATTCGATCCGGAGCTATGGACTGAACTTCGGCGTAGCTCAGTGGTTAGAGCATTTGGTAAGTAAAACCAAGGATATGGGTTGGATCCCCGGCACCGGAGCGTATTTTTCTCCTCTAATAATCATTGTTACCATAACAGATATATTCTGTAGGACCAAAAATTAATCTTTACGTAGATTCTTCGCCCAACAGTGCATACTACTGTGGAATCCCGGCCACCAAGTCACTAAATTGAATGCGCTCCTTGTAAAATGGCAGTTGACTTAATATATGTCAACATATAGGCTATGTCGAACTTGAATGGGAAAAACACTAGAGGAGGAGGATTCGATCCGGTGCTGTGGATTGAACTTCGGCGTAGCTCAGTGGTTAGAGCACTTGGTACGTAGAAACAAGGACCCGGTTCGATCTCCGGCGCCAGAGTGAATTTTTCTCCTCTAATAATCACTTTTTATTTTTTGTTTTGATTCATACTGTGCCTCCTATGTAAATACTGGAACTTTTTTTTTCAGAAGACCCTGTATAATTAATTGGACAGATTTATGGTCATAATTTAGTGGACATAAGGAAATGGACATTAAATTTTTGCACATTGAAAAATGGACCTCAAGTCTGTGTTTCAGTCCATATAGGTAAAGTAATTTTCTCATGAAATTTCGACCAGAAGGATGAATTTGGGGAACTACAACCAGTAGCGAAATCCGGTTTAGCAAGTCAGCTATAACGGCTGGCGGAGCGCATCGTGCTCACCACATATTACCCCCGTATTTCTTACATCAAATACTTTTCCCAGTTGTCCAGGTTATAGAGTAAAGAGCCTTTACGTAACTATGATTGCACCATGTGACGTAGTTCCGTTACGTCCTTGAAATGTGAATGGGTAAGACGTTTGAAACAGCCTACTAGAAATTCCCAATTTCTCACGGAATTTAAGCATCCAGAAAGAATTACACCATCTGGATTTGTATTTATTCATTTTCAATGTCAATAACATGCGCAAGTACCTACGCGCCCACTGTACGTTGTTAACAGTATTGTTTTACGTTCACTTTGCAATCTCGGTGACAGGTGAACACTTGTCTGCTTTGCGAGGTTGCGTCACCAGGGGCAACGTAACCGCACCTCGCCCTGCATACTTCACAGTGATCAGTTGCGCCATCTGTTGCACGAAACAAAAGAGTGAAAATAAACTTCCCATGGCCGTTCAGTGCAGTCTTGATACATTTTGCCACACTGTGTAATGCGGTTCCATTCCTCTTCCTCAAGACACACGACAGTTACATGTAACGATATGCACCGCAACTCGTCTGCTAGGTCTGAAAATTATACATTATACACACACGCACTGCACCGGGCAACCGAAACCGACAGAGATATTTTATAATTAGAGCTCGGAAGTTGATGACCTAAAAATCGCAAAAAAAATGACCTATAAAATGACCTTAAATTTCTGAAAATATGAGATTAAAATTAAAAAAAAAAAGGACCATGATTTTAATAGTCTAGTAAAATACAAGCAAAATAACAGTAGTACTCCATCTGTGGAAAATACATTCTCACCAAACTCAATCACAAACTGTCGCAAAAAAGAACTTTCTCTACTTCGTTCTTCTTTCGGCATTTTTACGTCTTACACAATATGCTGACTGCGGGCACTGCGGCTGCAGTATTCGTTACGTTGAGTTGAATAGAGGGAAGCATGTAACACAAGTGAGTGGGAGTCAAGGCAGATGCAAAGGATTTCTTGTAAGACGAAATCAAATTGCGTAATAACTAATCTGCAGTATCTTGAATATAGACTACGAGTATACCGTAAAAAATGTCCGTTCATAAGCAGGAAAGGGCAAAAATGCAACAAAGTAGAACATTTCCTAACAAATGACCAATACGCAATAAAAGGCTGAAAAATGCAAAAATATGCTAAATAAAAGTAGGCTATATCAGTTCGTGTTGAAGTGAAACGAGATTGTATTGCATCCTGCATTGTCTGTGATGTCTTAGAAAAAAGATGATATTTCTTAAACTTCCGAGCCCTAATTATTATAAACAATATTCAACATTGAGCACATTAGAAATGTCAAGTCTCTAAAATATCAGATATGAACCTTAATCAACACTATTTTGAGTATTATGTGTGCCAAAGAAAGAAAGAAAGAAAGAAAGAAAGAATGAAGAAAAGGGAAAAAAGAAAGAAATACAGAAATAAGTAAAGAAAGAAAGAAATACAGAAGGAAGGAAAGAAAGAACGAAAGAAAATAGAAGGAAAGAAAGGAGGAAGAAAAGAAAGGAAGAAAGAAGGAAGGAAAGGAAGAAAAGAAAGGAGGAAAGAAAGAAAGAAAGAAAGAAGGAAGGAAGGAAAGGGGGAAGGAAAGAAGGAAGTAAAGGACAGAAAGAAGGAAAGAAAGGGAAGGAAAGAAACAAGGAAATGAAAGGAGAAGGAAAGAAAGGGATGAATGAAAGAAAAAAGAAAGAGAGAAAGAAAGAAGGAAAGAAAGAAAGGAGGAAGGAAAGAAAGAATTAAAAGAAAGAAGACGGAAAGAAAGATCTACAGAAATAAACAAACTAGGCTTACAAGGATAAATGAAAATAAATAGAAGCAAATAAGAAGAAACAGAAAGAAGGAAATAGGCCTATATATACAAGACTGGGAAGTGGGGGGAAAATAATGAAAAAAGAAATGCAAAAAGAAAGGAATAACTTACAAAGGGAAAGTGAAAAATAAACAGAAACATAAGAAGAAATAGAATGAAGAAAATGTACAAGAGAAGAGGATGAATATAAATTGAGGGGGAAAAAGCAAGAGAAATAAGCAAGAAAAATGCAAAGAGATGCCAGAAACTTAAGAACTAAAAGGAAAAAAAAAAACACATATAGGCCCTACAGAGAAAGGTAAATAGAAAGTGAAGAAAAATAAGGCAAAAGAAATCAACAAAGAAACAACATATTAAGGGAAATAAATAGAAAGTGAGGGAAAATAAGGCAAAAGAAATCAACAGAGAAAGAAACTACATACTAAGGGAAAATGAAAGATTAACAGAAGTGTAACAACATAGAAAGAGAAAACCAGGAAGTATACGTAGAGGAAATATGAATAGGTAGTTAGTGAAAATAGATGCAAAAGGAATTAACAAATGAAATAATATACACAGAGGAATATGAAAGTAAATAGTACGAAATAAACAAACTTAAAATGAGAAAAAGAAACAAACATAAAGAGAGAAATATGAATAGCAAATAAAGAGGGAGGAAAGGGGAAATAAAACGAAGGTAAATAGTAAGAAAGGAAAGAAACTGTTGAAAATGAGGAAGAAAAAGAATATAATAAAAAGGTAGGAAGAAAGAAGTGAAGAACAAAGATACCACATCGTTAGTGCTATTTTGTTGATTATCTCTCAATAATCATAATTATTTATACAGAAGAAGACCCGAATATTCTCGGGAAGTAGATACACATCTCGCGATATATATTGAGGGCTGAATGACTTTTTAATTTATCATTAATTATTATGTAAAAAGATAAAGAAAATATCATTAGGTTCAATAGTGCCGTCTACATATACGTCCTAATGTGTTTCAGAAGTAAAATAGTATGCAAATTCTTCTAGTTGCATCCTCAAAGGACAAAGGCCAAGATTTGGGAAGATTTTTTTTTTATTTTTTATTTATTTATTTTTTTATTTTTAATAGGTTAATTTACGACGCTTTATCAACAGCTTAGGTTATTTAGCGTCTGAATGAGATGAAGGTGATAATGCCGGTGAAATGAGTCCGGGATCCAACACCGAAAGTTACCCAGCATTTACTCATATTGGGTTGACGGAAAACCCCGGAAAAAACCTCAACCAAGTAACTTGCCCAGACCTGGAATCGAACCCGGGCCACTGGTTTCGCGGCTACGCGCTAACCGTTACTCCACAGGTGTGGACGATTCGGGAAGATGATGTATTCTTTATCAGCTGCTTTCACATTTTGATATTCTTTCTTTCATGCAACAACTGATCGTGAAGTAAAAAATTACTGTTAAAGTCCATTTAAATATCCCGACGTCAGTTACGTAGCACACCTGCTGTAGGCGGTCAAGTGAGCACGACATTGGCATGCGCAAGAAGAGGTTCATGTTTTAGAACGAAATTACTAAAGCGCTCCTACCAACTTTTACGAACGAAAAGTTTTCAAGTCCATCTATTCGACAATGGATCCCAGAAATGGCTGCGAATATTTACTCGTATGTCATCTACACAAAATGTGTCCCGCGTTGTAACTGCGTGTTTTAAGGAGTCATGCCTTGGACTAGCGATAAGGAGTATGTATTGGTCGAGTCCTCTTGTGGAAAGAAAGTTTGTCACGAAATTTTGGTCAGTATATGGGATCGGTGCCCACTCAACATCGTGATGAATTTAGGGAGCTACAGTGACTAGCGAAATCCGGTTTCGAAAGCTAGCTATAAAGGTTAGTAATGCTGATCACTGGTACTGGTTAGATGATCGTTCACCTCTACTGAGGCATGTGGTCTTTGAGTCAGCAGTCTGTTGGTTAATTTTTTTCTAAACAAAATATATTTGCAGTTGCCCTTCCTTTGCGACCCAATCCTACCTCTAACGACGCTATTTCACCATTTTCTGATGTTTTGTAATTTTAAATGCACAAGAAGAAATTCTGATACCCCAGGATTGCTTTGGTTCATGGCTTTTAATATCGAAGGTTGATTTTAAGTAACTGTTGGCTTCTGCTGAAGGATCTGAATTCAGATTTTGCCTTATCACGTACGAAAAAAAATTTATAACGATTTGAAGAATTGCCATATTTACAGCTCCATTCATGCACTAGGCTAGGAATACAGAGAGGGGTGGAAAGCATGGGGAAAGCGTTGGTTCCCGGTCCACAGTCCACCGGCGTTGAATGACGTCACTGTGACCCGTACGCAATCACATAACAGACACTGAAAACAAATCCCCTCCCCTACCAAGTCAATGACGCGGGGGTGGAAGGAAGGGATGAGTGACGTATTCCGATGAGTGACGCAACGCCACAATTGGCGCCCTGTTCTGCAAGCCTGCAATAGGTTATTAACACATTTAAATACATAAATCAAGTAATCTATGAAAATGTCTCCACAGTAAACAAAATCAAACAGCACTATCTTGTTCATATTCACAATTTAGGTTCAACTCATTCCAAGTCTCATGCAGACACTTCATTTTTCAATATCTCTTCTTCTTCAACTGGAAATTTTGTCTTCGAGATTGTCTTCTATGTTGCAGCTGCACATTGTCTCTTTTCATAGACCAACAGTAGTCACCCATAATCACTTCATCCCAGCTGCCTTGATAACGCTTTTCTATTTCTTTCATGTCTTGATGAACCCTTTCTTCGTATTTTTCGCTGTAATCTCCAAGGCAATCAGGGAAGAAATCAATATGGGTATGAAGGAAATGGACTTTAATGCTCATACTGCATCCTACAATTTTCATAGCTACAAATATATTGTCTACATGTTTTTGAAATCTGGGCGTTTCCTATTCCCGAAGAAACTGTCAACCACATTCTTAAATCATGTCCAAGCTAGTCGTTCTTCATGGGTCATTGAATTGTCAAAGTATTCGTCTTATTCAAATTATCATCTTATGACTGTAATGTTTCTGTGTACTTCTGAGAAGTATCGATTGTTTCACAGTCGATTGTGTTCAATTACTTTACGACAGATTATATCGATTGCAGTATAAGATTAAGGGCGAAATTTAAATACAGCGCACTTACGGAATTACATAAAAACTGTGGTTGTTTGACCAAAACGGATTTCATTTTTGCAGAGATCATGAAAAAGTCACACAAAATTACCCTTCGTCATGTTAAAGTGCCAAAACATAAATTAAGTCGATGAAAAATTGACGGAAAAAATGTGTATTTTCCAAAATATGCAATATCCATCAAAATATGTAATATGCAATATCCATCAAAATGTAATATATTCCTAAATATTTATTAAAATATGTAACTTAAAACAATGGAATAACGATCCCTTGTGATTCGCCGACATATTAGCTTCTCTTATAGCTACATAAACAGGAACAGAATATGTAATTACATAAAATCCGGTCTCTACTTATAATGAATATGTACGTTCCGTCAATCCGTCAAGTATTGCACAGTATATAAACTTCTTGCTTAAAAAGTACAATACCGGTAGAAGGATTAATTTTTTGACACTGCTTACAACAAAGGATGGCCACTAACATAAGACTTCATTTATTAATAAGAAAAACATGCGTTAACTCTTACACCGTTTTTGAACTGTTTATGACATGTTATCGGATTAATAGGCCACTATAACCCCACAAAAAATTGCTTTACACTTTCGTTTCATTTCGCATTTCATAATTAAACGGTATTAGGTATACAGTACACTGTATCAGAACAGGTCAAGCTCCAGCTATCTTGTAATTCATACAACTTTGTAATTCTTAATCATTCTCATTGCCGTTCCGGAAGCAATGGGAAAGTTACTGCACCGTAACATCGTCTCTAGGAGAGCAATTCTACGAATTTCATACGGCGTACATTCTACTCTTCAGAGTAAGTAACCACAGACGTCCCTGCGGTTGGAGTCTGGGGTTCCTGTACGGCACCACACAACAAATAAATAAAATAGATACCACGTTCCAAATAAGGGAGAAGGTAATGGTATACTATTCAGAAGAGGTGTAATTTGCAGCTTAAATTGCCAGTGAAGCGTATAAAAAGAACTCGCGCCTCGAAGGTTGGAAGAAGTGAACAAATGCCCACGTGGGAATGGTGTCCTACCTCGGGTCGCTGCAAAGGCTAAACCCAAGTGACTGGCCAACTAACAACGAAGGACCAAGCATTAAAGTAGAAATGAAACCCGGTTACAAGATAAACGGCAAAGGGAACTAAAAGAAAATACAACAGGAAAGATATACATCGTTCCCCAAAAAGTTATTAAAAGTCATATACAGAGTGTTTCGGAGGTGGTGTTACAAACTTTCAAGGATGATGGCGAAGGGCACGTGCATCAATTTGGTTCGGAAATGACAGAGTCGAAAGTTATAAGCAAAAATAGTTGTGTGGAAATGGAATTGTAATTTCGCACCACGTGCCCTCTTTCTCTTAACCTTTGGAACAGTCGTGGAAAAATGGTATGGGCCGGATGTCTCCTACGTGGGTACTTAGCCCGATACAATCTGTGAGCTTGTCTACTGTTCCCATTGGCCCATCCGTATTCGAAAATCAGGTCTGCTTATTCCGCTCTCGTGTAATCCTCCATTTCACTAGCACTGATCGACTGGACATTGCATCTTGTACACATACACTGCTGTCTACAGACGTGCATATCAGGACCGACCATGTCCGTTACACATTACGCTATCTGCATTGCTTTAGTGTAGTTTCCTGTCCCCACCCCTCAGACAGCGCACTGAATGGAATACTGTAAGTAGACAACGTAAACAACGTCAGATGAATACAGTATGTGTAAGATGTACAGATAAATACACATAAATAAGGTGTACAGAGGAATAAAATTGTCATTTCCACACAACTATTTTTGCTTGTAACTGTCGACTCGGTCATTTCCGGACCAGAGTTCCTTATCTCAAATTGATACATGTGCCCTTCGCCATCATCCCTGAAAGTCTGTAACACCACCTCGGAAACACTCTGTACATATAAGCGTCGGTAAGTAAAATGTATGTAACAGTGCTTGTAATTTTCCTATTTTTAATTTTATGGAGAAACCTTATACAGGACGAACCGTAAGTAACTGCATTCATTTCGGCGGTTTATTCTTGGAGATATTTCAAACAAAAAAGTTTAACAGAATTTTGCTCAATTTCATTTTGTTTTTATTTTCCGATAAGCTACTATAATATAATATATAATAAGTTTTTTAATTGTCCACCTATGCTTATCTTTTATACAGTTGTGAATTTTTACATGAGTTAGTCTATCACTTTAACGTTTTCGATACTTAATTTGTATCATCATCATCATCATCATCATCATCATCATCATCAGATGTATGTGCATGATAGTGATTAAAAACCTAGCCAATTGGCGTATGTGAACTTCCGTGTTATGTATGTATGCATGATGGCTTGTTCATGGTTTCAATTGTGGTATCTGATATACTATTAACTACTAACATTAAAACTTGTTAAATCTAAAATCAATGTTTAAAATACAATTATTTAAAACACTTGTTTAAAATACACATGGGTTGTTATTATATCACTTTTGTTCACTTCTGTGCTTGGGTATGTTACGATGTTAAATGGGGCGATGTTTTGTAAATTTTCACTAGTCTCACTTTTGTTGCACTGTTTGTTATTTTCACATAAATCTTTGTCTTCTTTATCTGCTATTCATATTGTCACATATAAAGGTTAAAATTACATAAAATGAAGTTCAGTGATGTGCAGTTTTTTACGTATATAAACTCAGTCGTCTGAACTGTTTATTTACAATTGTGGTATGATGTCGATCCCCGTGTCCTAGTAAAGCCATGCATATCTGCAAACAGTATTAATATTATTATCGATTAAGTGTATGAAGTTTTTAATCTATTGCAAGGCGTTGTAATGGTATGTTAACTTCCGGTCGAACTGGTTGACGTGTTGAGTTCTTGATAGCTGCGTGGCTTGTACTGGAATACGGGTCTCGCTCACAATATTATACTTAATGTACGTCATATGATACCGGAAATGGAGTGGGGGTTGGAGGAACCTGTGTGGGGGCTGTGAGTGTTTGTTTTTGCGGGAGTAATTTGAATAAGTTGAATAATGGATTATTGGTATTTGTTATTTGTTCATTGAGAAGGGGGTGTCCTGAATTATATTCTTTAGCGATGTAAAATTGTTCTGCCGTGTCTATTAAAGGGTTAAAGACAAAGATTTATGTGAAAATAACAAACAGTGCAACAAAAGTGAGACTAGTGAAAATTTACAAAACATCGCCCCATTTAACATCGTAACATACCCAAGCACAGAAGTGAAGAAAAGTGATATAATAACAACCCATGTATATTTTAAACAAGTGTTTTAAATAATTGTATTTTAAACATTGATTTTAGATTTAACAAGTTTAATGTTAGTAGTTAATAGTATATCAGATACCACAATTGAAACCATGAACAAGCCATCATGCATACATACCTAACACGGAAGTTCACATACGCCAATTGGCTAGGTTTTTAATCACTATCATTCACATACATCTGATGATGATACAAATTAAGTATCGAAAATGTTAATGTGATAGACTAAGTCATGTAAAAATTCACGACTGTATAAAAGATAAGCATAGGTGGACAATTAAAAAACTTATTATACATTATATTATAGAATTTTGCTCGTTTTTGCTTCCTTTTCGAGACAGAAATTGTTATATGTCAAATATTTAATTGTGTATTTTGGGAAAGCCAATGATTCAATTCCCAACATAATAATAATAATAATAATAATAATAATAATAATAATAATAATAATAATAATAATAATAATAATAATCCGTGGCGCTACAGCCCATGAAGGGCCCAGACCGACCAGCCGGCTGCTAGCCTCACGTCCACATGCCGAAGCAGAGGTGGACGATCATCCAACCAGAATGGAGGTATCGTGTGGTTAGCACGATGATCCCCCCAGCCGTTATAGCTGGCTTTTGCAACCGGATTTCGCTACCTATCGTAGCTTCCCAAATGCGTCACGATGCTGGGTGGGCACCGGTCCCGTACACTGGCCGAAATTTCATGAGAAAATTTCTTCCCCCATGAGGACTCGAACTAGCGCTCATTCCGTGACGCGAGTCTTAGGCACGATGTCTAGACCACAACGCCACGGCGCGGGACTAATTCCCAATATGCTGAGTGAATTTAAGAGAACAATGTATTATGATAATAAATTATTGAAGGAATTTTAGTTCTATGCTTTAAATGTGCAGAAATTTTATCCGAACAAATTTAACTTTCCGTTTTGAGAAGTAATTTTAAAATGTTACATTTGTTCGGATCAAATTTCTGCACATTTGTATGCCGAAACTAAAATTATTCTAATTATTTATTAACATAATACACTGCTCTTTTAAACCGACCAAGCATATCAGGAATTAAATCAACTGCTTTCCCAAAACACGCTATGAAATATTTGATATATCTCGGAAAGGAAGCAAAAACGAGGAAAATTACATTAAACTCTTTTTGTTTGAAGTATCTCACAGAATAACTGCCTGAAATTAATGACATTACTTAGTTCATACTGTATACAAAAGTTACAGCCGGTGAGAAGAGAAATAGGCTATTCTGAACATGTTTTCAAAACATCTTTTGACGAGAAAAAAAAAGACAAGGTGTCAGTGAATGAAACGTCCTAGAAACACAAAAAGGATCTTGTACTATGAGGAACATAATAGTTGAGCGATTCCAGTTTTTTCTAAGTCAAAGAATGCCATAATACGCATGCTCCGAGCCGAAACTTTTCAGTCATCTGTTGAGCAATTATTCGCTTCGATTTTCTGTTTAAATATTACACATCTACGCTGAGAAGAAATAAAAACTACACCCCCTTATGAACCACGCTACAGATATTGAAACATTTTTGTCCGCTCAATTATTATGTCCCTCAGTTTTCGGCACTTAGCTGTGTCACTGTTTTGGTGTAACGATTGGGAATGAACCTGCCAGAGAAGAAATATTGAATTGAATTTACGGGAGGGGGGGCACATGGCCCAGCACTGCGAACTATTAAGGTCTACTGCGCTAAGCATCAAGCTAGGCGCATTCCCAAACCCACACCGGCTGACTACACTAAGGCCCGTAACACACTTGAAGAGTTTTCGCTAGCGAGAAATGTGTTGCGAAAAAATTAAAAAAATTGATAACATGGATTCAAATGGACGTCCACACACTGGAAGAGATTCTCGCTCAAGGCAAAAACCTCGCGCGCGTTTCTCGCTGGAATTGGTAGCTCAGCGAATTTTCTTGACACATTTATCAATGCTGTTTGACATTTATACTCTTTATGACGATTGAATGTAGAAAAAGATATCACAGGTGGCGATGAATTGTATTGTTTTCATTTGAAAGTGAGGAAAGATGGCTGATAATTGCAGTCTAACTTGTACGATATCACCCGTAGGCCTATTTATATGATACACGGGATGAAAACTATACAAACATGAAACTTAAAGAAGAAATCTGGAGACAAATATCAGATTATCTGAAAATAAATAGGGCTATATTTTATTTTGATGACGTTTAATAGTATTGATTAAACATTTGAAATAATGTATCTATATGACTTAACAGTTTACGTAATTTTAATCAGAATATAGCATAGAATTCTCTATCATATCATGAATGGCAAAAAAAAAAAAAAAAAAAAAAAAAAAACTGTGGTCCATTGAACCTGAAATAACGCCTAAACGTATCATCATTCAAATCGAAACCAGTGTCCAAAACTCGCCCTTATTTTCGTAAGATACAATGTGATTTTCAGATATTTCTGGCTTTAATTTTACTTTTCATGAACAAAATATGTTCATGTAACTCCATTTCCTCATCATCTGGATACTCAGATTCAACAAAGCGTTCGTACGTAATTTGTGAAGTACGACAATATACTTACATGTTATATATTTAAGTACGACAATATACGTAAATACATAACCTATAATATTTCCCCCAACGAGTCATTACTATAATCAGATAAATGCTTTCTGCATGAAGGCAGTGCATATATGATCATAGCGAGGTGTGATCTGTGATAGCGAGAACTCGCCAAGTGTGTGGAGGAAGGCTCTTCGCCTCTTTCTCGCAACACATTTCTCGCTAGCGAAAACTCTCCAAGTGTGTTACGGGCCTAAGGTTCGCTGCGTACACAGGTGTCGAGTAGGCAACCCCCCTCGTCCCTAGGTCAGCCCCCTCCGTGCGTAGCCAGCCGGCGATCGGGGAATGCTATGGAGGATGACGAAATGTAGAAATGGTGACGGAATGATGTAAATGCCTAATATGGGAAAAAACGGGAGAACCCCGAGAAAAACCCCAACTGCGACCATGTCCGCTACAAGTGTCACTATGAATTTTTCAAATGAAAAATCCCAGACCTGACCGGGACTCGAATCCTGCGTTACAGGTCACAGGTCTGACCACTCAACTACCACAGGAGTTGATAGAAGAAATAAGTAACCACATCACCATCGAAGACAACTCCTAAAAGAAGTAATGGTGTACAAACTATATGGGAGATACCAATTAACCGACGCTACATACTCATGAATTCAGAACAGGAATAAAGGAGGCCGGCAAAGATGTGACGTGAGGCTTATATGGGACTACGACATTTCATGAAAATCGGCCGAGGCGTCTCCGTGTTTCGTTTATTAATTGCCGTTCGGAGCTGCACACGGAGGGAATTTCCAGCAGGGGCGGAGGCGCTGCGCTGATGTCACGAAACGAGTCGGCGGTGGGGGCAGGGAGCGGCATAAATTGTGGCAGTGACCTCTCTCAAGGCCCCGCTTCTCTGCTAAGGTTCCGCCAAGGTCACAGTCCCAGTCGGGCCGCATGCCCCGGGGCCTCGTCCGGCCTGAACCCACGCCCACCTCCCAGAGGAATACGCCGGCTTTTGTCTCCTTCAAAATTCCGTTTTACAGAATTCCCCGGGCTTTGGAAGGTCGAGATTTAGAAAGTCTGGTAAGTTTCTTGACGCTACACTTCTTTTGTGTATTAATACCAACCTTACACGTAATAAATCCCTCCAGGCGGCAACAGCGATATCTTGCAGGTTCAGACGTGGATATCGGATACAAGAAGAGGAAAGATGTTCTTACGAAGACAAGGATGTCCATTCTTGCTACAATTACGGTTTTTTTGTTGTTGTGAAGATGTGATCAGATTTTAGTCAATTCTATCGAAATATATATGCCTACTTTGTTCTTTTTTTCTAGTGTGATTTAAAGCAATATACAGTACATGTGAGTTTTTCTATTGCCAGTGATGAGTAGGGAACGTATTTCAAGTTCCGTACCTATTTTGTTTGCTATGTCCTAGACGTACATATGTTATTAAGATATCTTTACGTTTCATTATTACCTAATTTTACTAGACTCGTAAAAATAATTTTGTTGTTTCACTGAATTCTGTTACAGACAAATATTATAGACAACACATAGTAAAATACGCACACTAATATTATTACTTTATTACTCAGTTGATTCTGTGTGGAGTTACGTCGCGGATGGTCATGCAAGGTTTAGTTTGGTTGCATTGTGTTTGGGAGTATAACGTTGGTAGCCAGCGTTAAGAAACTATTTGAGGTTAAGTCTGACAAGCATACTGAAGTACGCGGTATTGGTCCTCTTTAGGTTTTTTTTATGATACTCTCTCTGATATCGAAGAACAAAGATGTTTCTTAATGAAGATTCTCCACGAGCGTCGGCTATTTTAAATCAATAATATAATTAAACAGTTGCGATCGTCTTCTTTTCTTTCCTAGCAGTAATACCAATCGTATTCCACAACGGTTAATTTAACAGAGACTCTGTAATACGGCACGTTGAGTTAAACTCATGGTTAGGTTTCACTTAGGTTTAACATAATCTTTAGATTAATAGACTTATAAAACCAGGCCTAAATGAAACAAAGTCCTATACATTCCTCAAAATTATGTCTGTGCCCAAAAAGCGCCTTTTTTTAGTATTTGTTACATAATTACAATAAAAATAACGGTACTAAAAATACAAAATTTCCCGAAAAAAAAAAACTATAAAATTGCCATTTAAAATGTAAAAATAAAATCTCTTACAGACAAACATTAGTCAGGCAAGTTCGTTCCATATTGGTCTTACAAGGGGAGGGAAGAAGATTTTACTCAACAGAAACAGAAGTTCGTTTGAAAGTACATCCTAGCATAAAAGGCATAGTAGGTTGTTCAGGTTAAGGCTGATTCACAATAAACCGGGAACGAAAAACCAGTCTTTAGGCGAGAGCTTACAAATTAGTTTTCGCGTCAATGCACCCCCGTTATGCAAAATAAAAATGACCAATAGAATTTGAGTCTTCAGTTCAGTAGCGACGGATGTTTCTGCAACTAAACCACCTCTGTGTATGATTGCATTCGGTTGCTACAGAAACACACTAGTAGCACTCTCCTTACAAAAGTTCATTAATATATTAAATTTGACATATTACGTGCGTAATAGTATATTACGATACAAGGTTGAGAAGTGCTTTTTACAAAATCGAGGAGAAGTTTGAAAAACGAGCAGAGTAGTTTTTCAATTATCAAGATTTTGTAATGCACTTCTCAAACGTGTATTGTACAACATTTTTTGCACGATCATATTTTTAAAATTGCATCTGCAATATATTTTTCACTGAAAATTTGGAGCTATATTATTCCAAAGCCTTCGCCAAACTGCAATGAAATGATAACTAAGTAACAATAAGTGCACTGTAATGGATCTATTTCAGTATAGTTTTGTTATGAAAAATGGTTTCCCTAGCACCAAGTTTCTGTGTGGGAATTCTAATTTTCAAAGCCTAACAACAATAGCTGTAATCAGGGTTTAAGCCAGAGTCGCATTTGTCGCATTTTGCTACTAGACTTCTAAAAATGTAACAAACTTTGAATGTAAATGTGCAAGAATGCGACAACCACATTGGACTTCAGAAAGAAGATGGTACTGGAGAAAATGAAATCAGAGATGTGTTTGAACTAATCTGAATTTAAATGAAATGCTAATGGCATGGGCAATATTAAAAAATGTATGATGTTCAGGAGAAGATTTCAAAGAGTTGGTGCAATGTATGTACTGTCTGTTAAGTGAACAATTTCTTCTAATTGATTTATATAACTTACTAGCCGTACCCGTGCGCTCCGCTGCACCTGTTAGAAATAAATATAAAGTAATTACATAATTAAAATAGGACGTTTGATCCAGGGAACAACTTTTACAACAGCGCAAGATAATCTGCTTCGCTCATTACCCAATTTTTTTAATTGCATTTATTGCATATATATTTTATGTATTTTAACACGATTCAATTGAGCATAGTTAAAATTTGAATTATAAAATAATGGATTGCTAAGCTAACGTACTATTACTGCATACTAAATCAATACACTCTCGTTGTTCATTAATTCTCTGAGATTAAAATTAGTGTACATAAATATTATTTTAAGAAATACAGAAAACGAATGTACAAAATAGCCTATCAAATTTTCTGTGCATAAGAAGCTATTTTAATCTTACCTGTCCTCGATTTACTCAGATGTTACTGTAATAACATTATAGCATTATGTCCATCTAGGGAAACTACACTTTCCAATGGTGAAATAATAATTAATTATACAAATCGGTTAATTTAGCTTCTGATTTTACTTCATGCAAATATAGAAACATTGTCTGTAGGCTAAGTTTAATAGCTTTCGATTGTTGCTGTCCAAGGCCCCTTTTTCGATTGTTGTTGTCCAAGGCCCCTTATAGACGAAGTCATTTGTTATTTCATTGCACCGTCTTAGATGGCGTTATTTTAATTTTAAAACTCATTTATCTCATTAAATATCAGTCCTATCAAAATTTTGTAAAGAATAAAACGTATCGGAAATCATTTTTAAAGAAACTTTTGTTATGTAACATTTTTCACAAAAATCAATAATAAGCGAGATATTTCGATTTATTTAATTCAGGCCCCCTTATAACCTCCCTTTTAAATAAAGTATTTGGAATGCCATATAGCCCAAAATCTAAGTTACAACGAACTTAATTTATATTCCAGTTTTCATATAAATCGGTTCAGCCATTATCGCGTGAAAAGGTAACAAACATACAGACAGACATACAAACAAAAATTTCAAAAATGCGATTTTCGGTTTCAGGGTGGTTAATTATATATGTTAGGACCAATTATTTTTGGAAAATCGAAAATTACCAGAAAAATTTCGGCTACAGATTTATTATTAATATAGATATAGATATAGATATTGAACAAGCATTTCGCAATTTGCACAAATATAATTTTTCATTTGCGCATTTTTGCGACAATTATTTATTTTTTAGCTTAAACCCTGCTATAAATACAACAAAAAAACATGATCGTGCAAAAATTATATATACAATATGAGTAAAAAGTATGGACCACTGCTCGTATCTTTCCTATTTTTAATCTTATGAAGGAACTGTATGTACAAAAGTTGCAGTGGGTTAGAAAATAAATATTTTAAAGTTATGTTCAAGAACTACGTTTTTTTATTTTTATAAGTAGTGTGCCAAAGAGTCTTTTTTAACTGTGACATATATTATTTATTTGTCCATTTTTTAATTCTCCAGGTATCAAAACTTACACAATAACATCTTTTTATCATTTATGAATATATTTTCAACAGAATACAGATTAAATTGTCAAAAATAAAACTAAAAATGTTAAATTCATCTGTAAAAATTCAGTTTATACATTTTAATGTAATATAATAAAATAGACAAAATGTCCGCGAGCAAAAAGTGACTAGACTTTAAAATTAGTGGACATACATATACACTGGACAAAGAAACTTATGGAGAAATAAGAAGATGGAGAAAAAGTCTATGATCGAAACGTCCGCTAACCCCTTTTGTATATGAAAGCAAATTTCTACGTCAAGCAACGCCGTTGCTCCCTTCCCAACGCCTGCTAATTAATGTTACTACGATGAGGGTGAAGTCTCTGGTCAGATCAAAATCTGGCAGTTTTAAATGCTTAACGATGCTCGTAGACGCACGAGATACAGGATTTGAAACTGAGTAGTAAATCGATATCAAATGTAAAGGTCGATAACTTGTTTCTGAAGTTTTCCATATTCCCAACGAACATTTTTTTTTTCAGTCCTGCAACTTCCAGTTTTCCCACATTTTATCAACAAATAAATATATTATGTACAGATACACATACACACATTATAATATCTTAAAGTGACTGTGTAAACAGAAGCTGAGATTGTGTACAATGTTATACTATGTCTCTCACAGACTGGTTCATGTTGTGAGAAAAAACAGAACCTCTTACATTCAGTAGTATCTCATTGCCACATAGAGAATTTTTTGGCTATCTTCAATTTTCTTTTCTGTGCTAATAACATTGTTATTAATTAGTTTTACTGATCCCGAATAAATTATTTATAATTGTCATTTATATAGTCCACACCTGTGGGGTAACGGTTAGCGCGTCTGACCGCGAAACCAGGTGACCCGGGTTCGATTCCCGGTCAGGGCAAGTTACCTGGTTGAGATTTTTTTCCGGGGTTTTCCCCTCAATCCAATATGAGCAAATGCTGGGTAACTTTCGGTTCTGGACCCTGGACTCATTTCACCGGCATTATAACCTTCATCTCATTCAGACGCTAAATAACCTAAGATGTTGATAAAGCGTTGTAAGATAACCTATACAAATAAAAAGTCATTTATATATATATTCATGCTGTATTGTTATATATGCTCATGTCATTCGAGTACGTAATTTGACTTCAGCAATTACTTTTCTTATACGAGAGGAATGAAATATTATCTGTGGTCAGTTACCAGGGGTAGCCAAATATAAGAGCCCTCAGGTCGTATACGACATATTTAAGTATATATGCCCTGATAATGGAGCCTAAATGTAGTTCCGAAACGTTAGAAATATTGAGTTATAAGCCACGATGGAATACCAAGAAGTCTATTTCTTCATTGTAATCCTACAAATTGTTAGTACATATTTTACTCATTTTTTCTGAAAACGTTTTCTTTCTTCCTCATTCATGTTTAATTCTCCTTGTGTGTATGTGTAATTGTGTATAACTTTCCTATGTGTTGTGTAGTTATAATTCTTGTAATTTGTAATATTGGTTCACTTGCCATTTGCACATTCATTGAGTGAAACTTGCAAGTCTTATATTATTCTGTAATATATTATTTAGTAAGTTTGCATTATTTTACTCAGCTTATGCTTATATGACTATATCAGTTTTTTGTTTTCTTTAAATGTTAGTCTGTAATCATTAACTTGTATTACTACAAATTGTATCAGCTTCTTTTGTTTCTGGCCTAGTGGAAGAGAAGGTCTGATGGCCTTAACCGCCAGAATAAATAAATAAATAAATAAATAAATAAATAATAATTATTATTGTTATTATTATTATTATTATTATTATTATTATTATTATTTCTAATCACATACATAGTGAAAGGCTAAAAATGTATATCATTTATAAATACAGTAGAATCCCGATTATCCTACCTTCCGTGTTATCCGAATAGCATTTTTTAAATATTACAGTAGTGTATGCATATACAGTACTGAACAATAACAAAGTTTTTAAAAGTCAATTACATACTATAGGACTAAAATCTCGTTTATTATGTACACTGGCGTTCAAAGATATGTGACCTAGAATTTTATGATCGTGTAAGCGAACTTTGTAGCAATGCGATTAGTCAAAATCAAAGATATAACAAATTGACAAACTTTGAAATAATTCCACTACTTCTCACTAGGCGACCCTAGTATTGGAACGGGTAAAAAAAAGTACTTGGGAAAATGTTGATATACCGTATATTATGTATAAATTATTCTCAAAATTGACAGTATGAGCGATTTGCCGTTAAATCTAGTTTTTTTTCCCCCCACGATCATTAGACAGAAATGAAATTTTTAATTTTGCAATACGGGTATATTTATGTACTATTGGCGACACTGACTGTTGCCTCTATCTATTCTTAGAAGTAACAACTAAAAAAGCGACAGTTACACGAACAAATTATCGAACACTATCGATTAGTTGGGTACGTATCTTTGAATGTCAGTGTACATGTGACTAACGTCTTTCTAGATTACTGGTTCGACCTTTGTCCCTTTAAGATTACACGATCATAAACCACACAGCGTTCTCATCCTTCGTATTATCCGGATTTTTGGTTATCTGGATTGCCCTCGGCCTGTATATTCCGGATAATCAAGACTCTACTGTATAACCGCAATTGGAATATCCTTTCACTCATATAAAAATACTATTTCGGTTGACTGGACACTACTATATTATAGCTTTACTCCAATTCCAAAGTTACAAAGAACTGACGTTGCCAAAGCTTAGCAGAACGTCATCTGTTATCTTTATGTGTTATATAAGGAAGAACTTTACATAACTTTTTCTGTGTATTTTCACGTGCCTTATTTCTGAATTCTATGAGCACTTTCGAATATTGCTTGAAAATTATCAATTTTCAACGGATTTATTCTGACTGTAACAAATACGGCAGATAATACATTCTAACTAGTGAAAGTGTGTTAAGAGTCAAAACCTGCAATTTATTAAAATCGTAGTAATTTTTAAGTCTTGTCATAATGAATGCCTGTAGATTTCAAGGACAGAAAACTGATTCTGGCGGAAGCGTTGGATTTCAATCTTGGCTAACACTACTATTTATATAGTCAATATCAAAAAATTAAATTCGACTGAAATATTACAATGTTATGGGTTACTAACTTTACTTTATGGAAGTGAATCATGGGTAGTTAATCGAAGAGAGCTGACAAGAATTGAGGCAGCTGAGATAAGGTTCCTAAGAGCAGTGAAAGATATAGACTAATAGACAAGATCCAAAACGATAACATAAGAGACGAACTAAATATTTAAGGAGTTACGTAAAAATTAACACGTTACAAAGATAACTGGGTAAATCATATTGACAGAATGCATGGAAGAAGATATCCCTTGTAAACAGCTCCTTTCTGACATAAAGAGCAAGCTGTGAGCACATCTCCTTACAAGAATTTCCACAAATCTGTTCCTGAAACGAAATACCTTGACAAAAGTCTAAGATAAACTATAGTGGCAAACCACAACATAGACCGACTAACACTAAGTAAAGTGTAAATTAAAATGCAACTAATAAAATACTGCAAAAATAACAGACAGGAACTTACATTACTTGCGGGATCTTTCGCACTAACTTGCGACTTCGTCTTCCTTGTTGTATTCCCAAGACCACTATCCCTCAGGGACTTTCGTGACACATCTTTCCACTTATTTATATTAATTTGTGTGGATCTTTTTTCTTTGGATTTATTTAGGCGGTCAATATCTACCGTAGAAATCGTCACTGCCAACATTGCGCTCTAAATATGTGTAGGTTAGAAAAAATCACTGACGTAATTATTATATGCTAATCAGATGTTGCGAAGTGAAAGTACCCATATTACCGTGACTTGAGTGTAGACAGAAGTGGCATGCAGTTGGTATAATTCCCACTACCTCGCACTGTAATTTCGAACACTGAATTCAATAATTCAGTAGCGTTTTCCAATAGTTTCACAAGTGATAAAAACTTTATGAAGTTAGTGTACAGTGCAGTAAAAGTCCCATGGTACTTGGAAGGTCCCTGAGTCAAGAAGTTTCACATTTTCTGTCGTTGTCTTCGATAACCGACTTCCTGAGCTAGGCCTCTAAAACTAGAACAAATAAAAATAGCTGAACGTTGCACACATTGTTTTCAATAATGACTATCGGTCATGCTAATAAAAACTCTATATACAGACGTTTAACTGTTTTATACTTATACAATGAGTAGCTCGTTTATATGTCGTGTGTAAATTCCTTACTAATAATCACTACATACGTCGTGTATAACAGTATAACTGTTACGTAGCTACGTCATAGTTTCATCATTATTTCATTACGAAAGGTAATAGAATATCTGAGGTTCTCTATTGCATCCAGTAGAGCGCTCTAGTGTGGCGTGTTATGTATCGATAGTACAACTGGCTCTAATCGATGACCACACTATATTTTGGTCAAAGAGTACAAGCTACAGCAATATCATTTTGTGCTCTTTGGTTTGTTCTTCTGTGGTTACAAGGCAACCTCATAATAAAATGACAATCGATACGAACAGCTGTTAGAGGGGCGGCCATTTTTTCTCTATATACAACGCTTAAACAAGGGGTTTCGTGTATATAACTACTGCAAAGCAATTCCCATTGTATAGTTATAGCGTGTTTATACATCCATCGCTTATGCATGGTTTATTAGTAAAGTTTTCTGTCTCAAATCTGCATAAGTCTCATATAAAAACTATACACTGTTTATTAGTAAGATTGTATTACTATTTCTCAGAGGACACATCCTCACCAGTAAGAATAATTGAGCTAAACAACGTAAGCGTAAGAGAAACTGTGAATAGAGACCATGAACCAAAACCAAAATAGTAGGCCTACTGAAGAAGGGTAAGAGTGCTTCTATGGCCATGAAGAACAATGTCAAACTAAATACAAAGGAGTGGAAGCAGCAATATGGAGATTGTTACAAGTAAACCAGCGGCCAGACAAAATAAAATAGAGTGTGATAAAAATGGTGATGTGATAATAACGGTGAGGGGAAACGGGAGAAACCTCAAAATTCCTCACGCCCCCTTTGTCCTTTGTCCTTCATGATCCAGACGGGGATCGAACTCGGGTCGCCATAATGGAAGACAGAGAAGATAACCACTTGGTCACAACTGAGAGGGAAAGAAAGAAGGACTACGAAAGACATTAAGGAAACAGAAGATACAGCATATATGGAGCAACGGAGAAAAAAAAAGACTGATGCATGACAAAGGGGAGATATACAGTATAAGAAGAATTATATATGAAGAGTCCACTGCAAGAATGATGGATGTCATTTGGAATACATTTTGCAGGAGAAGCGATTGAAAGTTTGAAATGCTTAGCACTCAAAGCTTAACTCTGATTTTCCGATCATTACTGGACAATGACTATCAGTGTTAATGCCATGTAACACTCTATGTACATTCTATATGTCTTAAGCTATGCATTGACAGTTTTGGTTCATTTTCGACAAGAAAGTGACATCCATCATTCTTGCAGTAGACTCTTCATATGCAGACGGAAATGAATATGACAAAATGAAGATGTGAAGAAGATAGTGAGATGACTGAGAAGATGAAGGATACAAAGAAGGAAAGATCACAAAGAATAAAGAAACATACAGAGACACAGATAATTAGGAAGAAGAGAAAAATATAAAAAAATTGAGGTAGATAGGAGATAAAGAAGGGAAAGGTAAAATGATGATCAAGATGGTGGGACTAAGTCAACGTATTACTTTTCCTCCCACTTTTAAGATAATGCATCTGTGCCTCTTTTATAGCGGGAGTAGCTTGCTTGTTTTACATGGAGAATGACAAAACTCTGCTACGCACACGCTGGGAACCTCTTCAGCAACTTGTTTTCCGCTAGTAGCAGGTGGAGGAACTGTTTTTCCTAGAACAGGATGTTAATACATTTTACCCTAACGTTGACTCAACCCATAAAGAAATTTCCCGCCTGAGCCATGTTCCTCGAAGAAGTGCTGCCATCTCGGCTGCCAAAACGCGCGGTCCACCTTGAAGAGACCAAAACAGCGATCAGCCGGTATAAATAACACGACAAACAATCCAGAGCATTGCTCCACCGACCCACGGATCAGCTGTAGGCCGAAATTTTAACTGCCAGGTGCGTCTGCAAGTTCAACACATTCAAACCTGAGTTGTCTGATTTATTTAGTTGTAGTCGTCTTTTCAAAAACTGTCACGTCACCATTCTTTCCGAAAACGGTAATAAATGACATGTAATTCATTTTTTGCATATAACGCAGCAATTAAAATAACCACGATACTAAGGAAAATGCTCTAAATTAATCCTTATTATGTTGCTACAGATTTTTTTTTTTACAATGCAGGAGTTATCAACTTCTCTTTCCGTTCATCAGTGACAACACACAACCACCACGAAGGAGTGCCCTCCACATCCACGACACTTCACAGATCTCTTACCAATACAACCATACCAAAATCTAGAAGTTCTATGTCGACTCGGTTCGATCCCTGCCTGGATCATGATGGAATATGTGGGGAACAAACCGGACGAGAAAGGTTTTTCTCGGTACCATTATCATCATTCCACCAATACTTCACAATAACCCTCACTAAACGACTACCGGCGTGGCTCAGGCGATAGCGCGTTGGGCAGGGCATGGTTGCGCCCCACGGTCAGGTAAGATGCAGCAGATAAAAAAGGATCCCTGTTTTGTACACATAGTTGCGCTCCGTTCCCATCAGGAGAGAAAAGGGACATAGCATAGTTGCGCCCCGATGAAATAATAAGATATACCGTGAAAGACTACGTTTTTAAACCACGTGATTGAGGAATTCAGAAGCGGTAAAATAGATAAATATATGTTCTTAAAAAAAATGCAGCTACCATTATAATATTTTAAAGTAATTTATTTATTTTATGACAACCATTTCCGTGTGTACTATGCCCTCTCCGTTATGGAACCTGATTTCAATGCAGCTATCATTATACTATTTTAAAGTAATTTATTTATTTTATGACAATCACTTTCGTGTGTACTATGCCCATCGGGGCGCAACTATGCCATGTCCATTCTGTTACCTTATTTCTTCGGGGCGCAACTATGCCATGCCCATTCTGCTACCCGATTTCTTCGGGGCGCAACTATGCCATGCCTAGGCCCTCCCAATTGACCGGGCGCAACTATGCCATACCGAGCGCGTTTGCCTGCTGATCCCGAGTTGCACTTGGACGTGGGTCGATTGCCGCTTGGGCTGATTACCTGCTCGGGTTTTTTCCGAGGCTTTTCCCACCATAAGGGGAATGTCAGGTAATCTATTGCGAATCCTCGGCCTCATCTCGCCAAATACTATCTCGCTATCACCAATTCTGTCGACGTTAAATAACCTAGTAGTTGATACAGCGTCGTTAAATAGCCAAGTAAAAAAATCACCATCATTCTGTGGGATACCGAGGCAGGTCTCCAGAACAAATACAAAATGGCTGAAAGTTGTACACACGTGTTTAAGTATTATTATTATTATTATTATTATTATTATTATTTTTATTATTATTATTACCACTACTATTATGAATCTTTTTACTAACCGGTATGGAATGCCGCGATTGGAACAATCTATAATCATCATTTTGGACGCATCAAGTTTAGGAGAATGTCGTATCCTGGAAAAACCAGTGTTCCTGATCTATCAATCTTGACTTTGGATGCCCCAAATCCCATTTTCCCTTAAATTTAAATGGCAATGCATGTTTAGGAAGACTTATCCATCCTATCGATGTGCCTAGCGTAGTGTTACAATGAGCACATGTTTAAAATTTTACCCTTTCAAATATTTAAATAGTCACATAGCTCACTCGGTCATTTTGAACATTGTGGTCGCATAGTCACATAGCGCACAAGTGTATTTTAAACTCTTCCGTCGCAAAGTCACTGCGCACCACCAGATAATATACCGACTGCACTATTCGTATTCTTAGGCCCACCAGTCATATATGTCACCAAGGAGCAGCAATGGGTGTGGCATTTCGTCAGCGATTTATATAAACGTAATATTTTAAATCAGGTCTGGGCGTTAATAACTCAATTAAGTCACTACAGACTACCCCTTAACTCCCCACTCCACATTCCCCGGGCAGAGATAATTATGTTACGGACCGATACGAGTAGCCAGGAAGGCAAGCACTGCATGAGTGACTGATTGTATAAGGCAGGCATTATAGCTTTCGGCTCTCGTTGGTCGGCTAAAATCCACTACTGATGCACAGTGTCTTAGTATGTGTCTGTTTCTGAAGCGATGTAAGCGAAAGAGATATGTGCGAGGGTATCTCCTTTCCTTTTCCCTTCCCTTTTATGTCCAGGGTTGTTTTAAGTAATTTTAAATCGTCAGTGTAATGTTAATATGCTGACATTGTTCTGATATTATCTTGCCAGTCCTAAGCCTATAAATCTGAAAAGGTGTTTTATTTTTATAAAGTGTGAAGAAAATTTGCTTTCTGTCATGTCAGTCGCAGATAATATAAAAGGTCCATATGTGCGCAATGTTGACAATAAAGTCGGGAATAAAAATTTTACGTATGTACAAATAAGGCTGATTCACAATAAACCGGGAACGGAAACGACAACGAGAACGAGAACGGAAATAATGTTAGTATGTAATTGTGAGCATTCACAATTAACTATTGTGAACGCTCACATTTAAGTACATCTATTTTAACATTATTTCCGTTCTCGTTCTCGTTGTCGTTTCCGTTCCCGGTTTATTGTGAACCAGCCTTTAGAGCTACACTGTCGTAGTCATTGTTGGCATTCTTTTATTTCTTCAAGGATGTTTTTGTTTTTAAATTATGTCGAATATCCTCAGCTCTTTAAACATTACAGAAATTACAACAATTTATTAAACATAAGTTTGTCGGACTATTCACCATTACGTTTCTGCAGATCTCTCAAGTAACTAATAACAATAACATACACACTAACAAGCTCCCAACTACCGCCCGCTTCAGCTCTGATTCATACATTTGCTGATGCTGCTTCTAGGAATCTTGTCTATTAAGCTGCGAGAGATTCTGCGAATAAAGCAAGTTAAAAATGTTCTGGAATTATATCTACAGTGTTTCATTTGGTACTATTTATTGTGTATTAAATCAAGAAGACAACCAACCGTTAGAATATAATATCAGTGAATCTTTTGTGTGTATACAGAGTGTTAAAAAAAGTATTCAATATTTTACGAGGTAATACTAGTAAATTCTGATCTCTATCAAGCAGCGAGTAAATAAGCAACACGCGGAAACACTGTAAGGTGTCGACTTATCGTTTCCAAGGATGGAAGAAATGAAATCTTAATATGAATAGCTCGAATGAATTTATCACAAGTAACATGTTCGTAGCCTTGAAACTCGAGCATGAATTTACTTGTTTATTTATAATTTTATAGCTAGTTTTGAATTCATTACATTTTTACATTTATGATATAAATTACATATTTTACGTGTATTTTACGCGTCGTGTAGAATATTTTTTACGCTGACTTGACGTAACGCCTGTGACGTGACCAGACCACCGTCGAGGACACGACAAGAGGACAATTCGAACGCATGATCGTTGCTTCTACTTCACATCAAATCTTCTCGCCATAGCCGTAACGTGTACAAAGGTTAGTATTACCTGCATAAGGGTGGTAAAAAATAAAAAACAGTATAGTCGATTTATAACATAGTACACAGACCTTTTGTGTAATTTCGGACTAACGCTTCTTATCTTTGAGAGAGAAAGAGATAGAATAGTAATATACGTTATAAGAGCGGTATGTTGAAGTTTTCATGTTCGAGGAAAAGTTTGAAAAAGCGAAACGTAGTTGAGCTTTTTTAATATCCGAGAAATTAAAGAAAACATACCGCTCGTGTATCGTACATTATTTTGTGCGAAGATCGTTTATTACATACCTGAAAGAGGAATTTCTAATTAGTTGCAATGAAATCTCCATCTTGGTTTCTGTTCAATGACGGCAAATTTCCAAAACAAAAATATCTATCTTCAACATTGTTCCTTTAAAATGTTTTCTGTGTTTACTATACTCCAGTAGGCCGTGATATACATCTGTCTTTTTTGTTTCCCCCAGTCTATAAATGCGAACTTAAAACAAACGGTAAGGTTATGTAATGATTTATTTTTCATTTTAGTATTTTAACAATATTATTTATATATCATATTGCAGTAATAACATCGGCATCTGGAATCTTGTTGATTTTTTCACGGCTTCCTTAATGTTACATGCAACACGAATGCAGTAACTTTAGTGGAGTTGTAGAGTTTACTTAATTTTTGCAAATATTAAAAAACAATAATTAACAGTGCAATTTAGGTGAAATTGTAGTGATAAGTTTCCAATTTATAATTATTACTATATTGAACGTCTCTAAAAATAATATGTTAAAGGTCTAAAGCAGTAAAATCAATATGTCACTTAAGTGGTAAGAAGAGGAAAATTGTTATGTATGTTAGGTTGGGAATACTGAATGTGGAATTTTACACTTTCCGCGGATTGGTTTTGTGCGGAAACCAAGCAAATACGCACGATCTCGCACAAAAGCTATGTTTTACGTACAGTACATTGCACGTAGCGCAAAAAATGTCGTCCTCACGCCTGTCTACATCGTAAGTGGTTATAAAACTATGTTACGTTAAGCATAATAACCACAATAAAATATGGTCACTCTTTCCCCATAGCAATAAAGTAACCTTCCTAATTGTTTATAGTAAACAATAATTTTAAATATAAATAACTAAAGCAATAAAAAAGAATAACGAACGAGATAAGTTCATTTCCATGTATCATTATTAATTAAATCAACTGACCCCAATTAAATATTCTAAAAGCGGTTTTATTAACATTACGTCAACCATGAACTCCACACAAATACCGATACCACAGCGCTTTTCATCATCATTTGCCTCATTGGTTCTATCTGTAACCAATTCCCATTGGGAGTGTGAACCAACACGCGTTGCTAACTTCCCTCATCATGAGGTCATCATAATGGTCAACGCCACATTTGAGACAACACAGAAGTAAATACGATCTCTCTTCTTCCCTCACTCTCTCTGATATTACAGTCCTTGACCTGTCCATACAACTGCGCTTTGTCTTCCAAATTCTGATTCCGGTACTTTAATGCCGTCCTCAGTAGTCTAGCGTTGATCGTGTTTTGACATTAGAACAGAGACTCGTGCGTCCAACCGACTGAGGATGATTTATTAAGGCCGATAAAAATCATTAGCAAAAGATTCCTTCGATAAAGAAGTTCAGCTGTGGTAAGATATGTCTGTTCAATGCAAGTATTTAATATTCATAAACAATAATATGATGAAAGCGGTGAATAATTTCATGACCGCTAAAAGTTCTCTTCGTAAAAGACGAGGTATTTTCTCTAGACCGCAAATAAAACGGCAACGCGGTCATAATTACGTACTTAACACACCTTTTCCCCCTTTTATTTCGGTGTGATAACCTACTTTAAGATCCTACTACATCTACATTTTCTTTTGGTGCATTCAAAACACCGCAGTTGTACTGCATAAACCTTGCACTTTACTAATGGAGTGAATTATTTGAGAATATAATCACGAATTTTACTACCACCATTTCGATTATCTTTTGTTTGACACGACTCGGTACGGCCCGGTGACTAGTGGGCAACGTCAGCTGCCGACGGTGTACCGTGCGTATTGTCCAGTTGTTCCTATAATACAATGATATTTCTTTGAGTGAAGGGAGATAAGTCATAAAATGAAAATTGAACTTCGGACCCTTGTTGAAAATAATTTTCTGCACAAATAAAACACATCAACTGCTAGTATTTTTATCTTTGCACGCTCACTCGTGTAATTTAACTTGTGTGTTCATCTGGGGAACAAAATTCCATCTGCAAAAAAAAAAAAAAAAAAAAAAAAAAAAAACTTATCCCCCTTTACCCGAACACCACAGATTTCGGTTTTTATTCAGCATACTTACATAAATATTTCAAGCTTCATTAGTGTATATAAATCCGGGCTCTATAATTAAGTAGCTAAATAAAACAAATTTGAGAGTGTGTCATACTCCAGGGCGTTTACACCATTTTTATCGTACCGCAAGAATTTCGTTGCCCTGGTTTTGCTGTCAATGATCTTTGCCGAGGCACTTTCTCTGCTTGAGAAAACATCACGAATGGAACTTACCGTAGCATGACGGCAAAATTCAACGGCTCGACCACATGCCCCCTCTATTCAGCATACTTACATGCATTTTTGAAGCTTCATTAGTGCATATAAATCTGGACTCTACAAATAGGCCTAAGTAAATAAACAAATTTGAATGTGTGTCATATTTCAGGGCGTTTACATAATTTTTTATCGTACCGCAAGAATTTCGCTGCCCTGGTTTTGCTGTCCGTGATCTTTGCCGAGGCACTTTCCCTGCTTGAGAGCACATCACGGGTGGGACTTACCGTAGCATGTCGGAAAATAAATTCAACGGCTCTACCACATGTCCCCTCACACGTGACTGTAATTGCAGTTCTCCCGCCGCTGTGACGCAAGCAACGGACAGTCTCGGTTAAGATATGAAAATTGCTCGCTAAAAAGTTGGGACGTGGGAGACATTCTAACTAGACTAAAACGGATGTACCTTCCACCTTCCCTGCGGACAATCTCTCAATCAAACCCGACTGCTTCTGTTCGCTCTGGCATTATCGTGAAAGTAAAAGTAATATGGCCATATAAAATTCGAAATTCAATTAAGAGATCCAATTACAAGAAGATCAATCAAAGATATCAAGCTTTACAGCAATTGTTCTCTGCATAGCAAAGCGGTACAAGCCTCTCTACGGAAAATATCAGGAATCAATTATTTTCTGAACGTATTCATGGACGTATAAAGGTACATTCCACACTGATATAAAAATGCACTATTCTTTTTTTTTATAGGAATGCTTTCACCATATTTAAGTGACTAATATTACACAATCAATTGAATTAAACTGCTTCCTCATCAAATTTCTGCCAATGTATAGGACAGATGCCTCCCAGTACCTATAATAACGAATGTGAGGAGCTACAATGAGTACCAAAAATATAAAGGCTGGGGAATCACCGCGAAGGCCACACATTACCCCCGTTCTGGTTGGATGAACATTCACCTCTGCTGAGACATGTGGACGTGAGGCCAACAGTCGGCCTTGGTCCTCCATGGGATGCAGCGCAACGGATTTCATAATAATAATTAGAGACCGGATTTTAAAGGGAATCCCTTTTTTTTATTTCAACACGAAACATGAAATAATTAATTACGATGTTCAAAACTATCTTCCACCGACCATATTACATGGTTTTGACTTTCCTTTTTTTCCCTTTTTCAGTCCATATTTCCCTTTTTTCCCCCTTATTTAAAAACATTTCTTATTTTGGTCCTTTTCTGACAGAATATCGCAAACATTTAGATAATTTTCCTATATTTTTTCCGATATGCCTGTAACTTCCTGAGCAAGCGAAAATAAATATCTTTCTTCTTCTGATGCCAGACATTGAAAAACTAATAACGTGTGCTGATTTCGAATACAGGATAAAAAGAAAATTTTCACCTCTGGTTTCAGTTGATGTTGAGCGATCATTTTCTGTTTATAAAAATACTCTGCATTCAAAGAGATAATCATATTGAAACATATTAATATGTTGAATGTGATCAAATACAACACTTTCCTTATGTTATGAGCGATAAATATAAACTTGGGTGTGCCATGTGTATCCATGAATGTGCTGAAGTGTGTTTTCAATTAAAATATCACCCTTTAGGGGCAGTAATATAGTCCTTTTTTGATTCCTTTTTGACTATATCAAATACAACACTTTCCTTATGTTGTGAAGAGATAAATATAAGAATGTCTGTGCCTTGTATATCCATGAATGTGCTGAAGTGTGTTTTGCGGAGTAATATAGTCCTTTTTCAAGTTATTTTTTTGCTATAACTTTCCCTTTTTTGTCCTTTTTTGATGAAAAATTTTCCCTTTAAAATACAGTCTCTAATAATAATAATAATAATAATAATAATAATAATAATAATAATAATAATAATAATGACAGCTCATAAAGACTAATTGCAAGCTAATAATCTAAAATTAAAAATCGAATATGAATTCTTTCTATTACTCTTTTATGAGAACAACCAGTTCTATTCACCGCAAATTCCACTTCGGTGAACCGGTAATTGAATCCAGACCTCCGGTATGCACTAGAAATGGTGGGCGTAAGGAATTTTAACAGTTTGTGTAAATCTTAAGTGCAAGAACTGACGTAAGAAGCTGAAGACCCGACGATGTAAAATCTCAAATCCACGTTGGACGAAGTGATCACTAATCATGTTTTCCCGTGATTTCTTCTGCTGCCCTTCCCATAGATTGCATCTATTATTTAATTTTGTTAGTTTTCATTTGAAATGAAATTCAAACATCTGTGTTCCTATGAAGGGGATAAAACATAGTTCACAGAAAAAGCAAATAATGATCCGACACTTTACAGTGTTGCCAACAACTGTCACCTCAAAGTCGCCAAGTAAGACGCTAAAAGTCGCTAAATTCAATTTACAAGTAAAAAACAAGCGTATCTAAGGAAACAGGTAAATCCTCAAGGTGTTTCTCGCGTGAGGTTTAGCACTAATTAGCTGTTTTGTTATGAATGTTACGTAGTTTTGGTTTCACTAAAGTTAAACTGGTTGAACAGGCGTTCTACCTCAGTATTCGAATAAGAAAGAGGAAGTAACAGCCATAGGAAACATAGAGAGCTATTAGAGTTAGCCCCGGCAGAATAATTATTAGAAGAGAAAAATTAGCTCCGGTGCTGGGGATCGAATCCGGGTCCTTGGTTCTACGTACCAAGTGCTCTAACCATTAAGCTACGCCGAAGTTCAATCCACAACACCGGATCGAATTCCTCTCCTCTAGTGTTTTTCCCTTTGTGGCCCTACTCCATATCTGACATATATGTTGACATAAGTAGGCTTATATTGAGTGAACTGCCATTATATAATTGTTACCACAACAGATATATTCTGTAGGTCCAAAAATTAATCTTTGACCCGGATTCGATCCCCGGCGCCGGAGCGAATTTTTCTCCTCTAACGACAATTGTTACCATAACAGATATATTCTGTAGGTCCAAAAATTAATCTTTACGTAAACCCAGCAGAATACTTGCACTGGTACAACTCCACCCAACAACTTACTGTTGATGAAATACTGCACCATGTAACAACGCCAAGAATTCACCTCATGAAAGATAATGCAAGTGATTACCCAAGACATCATGATACGTCGTGTAGGGTTGTTCTTATTAAGTTTTGAAACTGTATCAAGGAACATATGTTCTCTATATAATAATATTAAAAATGTCAAAATAAAATATTAGGTCTAATGTTTCCAAATAAACCTTAATAAAAACTGTTAAAATGACAAAAAGTAAAAATCACTAACTTTGTCGCCAAATGAACAATAAAAGCTCTAGAAAAGTCGTTTGTCGCTATTACGTAATTTTTGTCGTTAGACAAACCCTCAAAACCGCTAGACTTGCGACTTGTCGCTGAAGTTGGCAACTCCGACACTTTGTGCATAAGTCACACGAGTGTGCAATATTTATCAAACTGAATCAGTCATCACACTCATCACATGTTCATAAGCACATTCTATGGCATGGCTCGGCTTTTCGAGGGAATCTTAACATTTAAACTTTCATTGTTATGAATTCTTCAAGTGTGACAGATGGTCTGAGTGGAATTTGTGAATTCGATGCTGAAAGATGAGCCATCGCATCTCAGCTCTTTCATCCAGATCCCATTCCCAGGCGAGAACCTGTAGACCCAAGCTCTCCTATATCAGCATGGGAAACCCGCACTAACCCCATAACTTCACTCGCATATTTCTAAATATTGCAGATAATCGATGAAATGGCAGGAGGGTGGAGTGTGTTGGAATAATAATAGGGAAACGGGAATACCCTGAAACACTGCAACATTTTTGGCCATCACGAACTAGTCGGGAATCGAACCCTGGGCAAACAGAGCACCAGCCCTTAAGCCACACATATGGCATGATACTCTATGAAAGAGGACGGAAGTTCCTTTAAATTAATGAACACCGTTTGGGCGGGAACAGTAAAGATGTTATGACGAGATTTACATACTTTATGAATTAGTTTCCATCTACTGTTTTTGTTTTATTTAGAGTTAGACCTTTAACAGGAAATAGTTACAGATTTTTTTATTTATATCCAACAAAGCTTTCGTAAGGGGAGAAGATGATTGCACAAGTGTTGTAACGATGCGTCATTTGATGTACCAAATGTTAAAAACATTCACAACATTGTGACATACAGAGTTTTACGAGTTTATTTTCAGAGATGGGGGGAGAAGCGAATTGCTTGTAGCACATCACTTTCTAGTTTTAAAAGCTGTCATGACTTTTTGGCCCAATACAATATCGACAACGCAAAGACGGACCAACAAAGTCTTATTTTCTGTGATTTTCTTCTGTGTGGAAGTGCTTTCCGGGCGGGACATGAAGCATCCGTGATGGAATGAGTTGCATGTCGATGTGCTACCCGATTAAGCTGGCTTCACTATCTGTCACATCATGCATTCCTCTCCAACCATCAAATCCGTATACCATACCCCTGGTGATGTTCTTCCGTGCCTCACTGATCTACAGATCTACAGGAGTCATCATGTCCCAGCCAGACAATCAAGAACTTGGGGGGCTCCAGTGTCTCTTATGCAGAATTTTAAGTTATCTAGAATCCATCACGGTTGCCATCTATCAATCTTCGAACAAATCCCAAGGAACACCCACCATGAAGAACGACCGATTCGGCATCAAGCAAATACAAGTGGTGCCTTATTTTTAGAGATAGAGATGCCAATGAAAGGGAAACTATGGAGTATGATTTTGGAATTACAAGTGGGAAACGAGAGGATTGCAAGACAAACCTTCAAGGGCTTGGCTTTGTTCACCACAAATATAACTTGAGCATCGCCGGATCTGAACTCGGGTCCGCGGTCGTAAGCTATCGCTCTCCCAACTGAGCCACCAAGGTGACTTTCTTAATAGTAAATTACAAGTTAGGCACTAACGAGGTCGAAGTATTACAATGATTTGATGCCGGTAGAGCATACAATTTACGAAATGAGTTATTCGCTTCATAATTTTTCTTTCTCCTTAATATTTTACACTAAAAGTAAAATAAGAAATGGCAATTTGGGTGTGGTAATTATTACCAAAATCAATTTGACTCACCGATCTGGCTGCCAATACATGCCACACCCTCTTCAAATCACAGCTGCAAGTAATATTACCGAACGAAGTACACCGAATGTTATTTTCTCAGAATGCTCAGTTCGGATCTACTATTGTCTGTTTTCTACAAGCACAGAGTTGACGTGCGTGGTGAAGATGATGTTATAACGTAGTTCATGATGAAACACTGAACACTGAGTATAAAGTCACGGCCTTCTAGTTGAAAGGTCACTAACCTTGACATTTATCTCTGACGATCAGAGGAAAGAGCTCAACTATTTCACTATTGCAGTCGTAGTAGTAACAGATAACTCATCGCTATGTTAAAATCGGCAGCACTTTGAAGAGAACAATCGCCAGGATCTCCACTCGTCCGCCGTAAACGAACACGAGATGGTAGTACAGTCGTTAATGCAATTCAAATGGGAATTATGACGTGACTCCTTATGTACCAACTAGATGGCAGCGTAGTAAAGCTGACAAAATTTGTTAACGTCAAAGCCTATAAGGCCGACCTATCTGGGTATATATGATCTAGGGTAGTAGTAGTAGTAATAGTAGTAGTAGTAGTAGTAGTAGTAGTAGTAGTAGTAGTAGTACTTCAGGTTATTCAGGGGGGAAAAAGGGATTGGCCTCTTCTATGCTAGTTTCCACCTTATGAGACAACTAAACAAAAAGTGACATCACAGTCGTGGCGCGAGTTCAAATTGCATTAAGCGCCTTGCAGTTTTCACCAGAATATTTAAAGTACGAGTATGACGGAGTATTTGAAATGAAGGGTACAGTACCATAGTGGGCCAAGCGCCATATGTTAAAAACGCAGAAAACAAGGATTAAAATTAAGTTAATTCAATGGAAACATATAGCAAGT
Organism: Periplaneta americana; assembly: GCF_040183065.1. Taxonomy (NCBI): domain Eukaryota; kingdom Metazoa; phylum Arthropoda; class Insecta; order Blattodea; family Blattidae; genus Periplaneta; species Periplaneta americana. Next base: position 71,063,210 of record NC_091129.1, on the reverse strand, counting down.
AATATAAAGTATGCACATTAAAACGAATGATATGTCAATCTTCATTAAACTATGGTAATCAATTAACTTTAACCTTGCTTTCTCCGTTTTTAATAAATGGCGCTTGGCCCACTATGGCTTTGAACCCTCCAAATGATGACAATTTACACTTTTACACTCGCACTAACAGCGGCAATGATACAGCACACAAAAACAACCAAACGCACGTGGCCTGGCATCCTCAGCCTGGCAACACTGTCCCACCGAACAAGAGAACATCGCATCGCGCTCGGTTGGTAGCCTATTAGTCGCATACACGGAACATCCAAAGCGATAACATTTTTTTTTTCTTTTTGTAAACAGTTTGTTATTAGCAGACGAATTTTTGCATTATAAATTCCAATGATTCTCTGATTGAGGTTCTGGCTGATATGTATATCTATTATCAGGCAATACATCTCACTTGATATGTGTCAGAGGGAGAACAATTGTACAATTGTACTGGTAAAATGCATGTTCTGGGAATAATAAGTTAATTAAGTAGTAAAATATCGCTGCAATCGAAAAGTATTGGGAATAAGTTTGAATAAGGAACAAAAAAAAAAAAAATTCCTTCCCAGGCAGGATTCGAACCACGAAAGTCTTAGTTACCAGTCTATCGTGCTCTGGAGTGAACAAGGCTCTGAAATCAGCTACAAGGGTCGATCCGGTTTTTTTTTTGTCACTACTATACATTCTAAAGGAGTGAAATAGCCAATAATAGGCTATTTTTTTTTTTTTTTAATTTTCATGATTTTCAGTGTAGTCTCCCCCTTAATGGGTCGAGAGTTAATATCGGAAAATCCTCAACCAGATAACTTGTACCAACCAGGATTTGAACCCGGTCCCGTTCATTCCACGGTCACACATAGGCTACTATTAGTCCACAGCGGTGGACTTAATTTGTTTTGCACTTATATCAAATGGTAATCTCAGTTGCATATCTCTAAAATGAAACACCATAATATAGCCTAGTACTTACGTTGTTGCATGAGATTGCGTCACAATTCCACAATGAAGAGAAATGCGACTATGATCATAGACGGAACTCGTTCGGCAAGAGTTCACTTTCTGAGATGGTAATCGGATTCGAGGAAGATGACGATAAAAAAAACTTTTGAAGCAAATTAATCACATACTACAAATACACCCTAAACAGAACATATAATAAATATCGGAACAGACATTATCATCACATCACGATAAGGTATAATACATTAAAAGCAGCATTCCTACCTGGTGCTTCAGTACAAAGAAAAATTCGAAAAATACTAGCAGTTGGCTGAAGAAACGAAACTAGGAATCAACAACACGTCTCTGCAATTCCCATCACCGTTTCAACAGAAGTCATCACTTCAGTTTGTTACCCTTCACCACAGTCTAAAATACTACCTGTAGATGTCCGCTGGGAATCTCCACTGAAGCAAACCGCCTGCCTTCTGATTGCAATCAGGATAATCCGGGAATTCCTTCAACCAATGCGAGAATCGTGGACTAACTCTCCAGTAATGAATTTGTAAATAACATATGCAAGCCCAAATTTGAATTTAATACTGTGTAATGAACAGTACAATATCCATATTAATGCAAATATCAGAGATTAAATTAGCCACTACTGCACCACCAGCATCCGCCAATAATAATAATAATAATAATAATAATAATAATAATAATAATAATAATAATAATAATAATAATAATAATAATAGAACGGACTTCTAGGTGCTAAAAGAGAGATTTAGGACTTCGTAAAATCCAATTTAGCAGTTAATAAAAATAAATTAACAAGTAAGAAGTTAAATTTTAGGAAATATTTCACTTTGGGTGGAATTTATGTACCGACCCAGAAATAAAATTTGAGCCACCTGAATTTTCCAAGTTCCAGTTATAACATACTGCGATGCTGAGTAAGCACTTGGAAAATTCAGGTGCCCCAAATTTTGTTTCTGGGTCTGTACAAAGAACTGGTGCTGGCAATGAGTGCTCCTGAACTGAAGACTCAAATTCTCTCAGTGAAAGGGATTGATTGCTGATTGATCAGTTTAATTTCGCATTTAACGAGAGTGCACTATCGCGAAAACTAATTTGCAAGCTCTTGCATAACCTAAAAAACCTCATCCCTTTTATGCTAGATGGACTTTTCCGAACGAACTTCGGTTCAAGGAAATAGGTAAAATCTTCTTTCCTTCCCTTCTAAGGCCAAAATGGAACGAACTTGCCAGACGAGTGTTTGTAAGAGAATTTGTTATATTTTAAGTAGGTTTTCTTTGTATTTTTGGGCATTTTTGCATTTTAGTACCGGCATTTTTATTTTAAATATACGCAAAACAAATTAAAAAGGCGCTTTTTAGGTACAAACATAGTTTTTAGGCATTTACAGGAGTCTCTGGTTCATTTAAACGTTTTGGATTCTATAGAATTTTAATAGGGAGATCCTGTGTACATGAAACGTAAAGATATCTGAATAACAGGGCAGGGCATAGTTACGCCCCAAGGTCAGATACGATGCAGCAGATAAAAAAGGGTCCCTGTTTTGTAGGCATAGTTGCGCCCCGATGAAATGGGTAGAGAAAAAGACATTACGGGAACTCGAGTCTCGTAATCAACCAACCTCATTGATTTGTTTTTCAATTTAATATTTATCCAAATGAACACCATGAAGTTGTCAGTACTTTATTAACTGTTTTTCTACTGTTTATGCAGTGATTATCAATAGCCTACCGTTAAGATGAACACCATGAAGTTGGCAGTACTTTATTAACTGACATATTCAAATGAGTGAGCTGTTGGAATATGGGACCTTAGCAGTCTTGACATTTTATTAGTGATTTTCACACCGTCTGTGGCGTATAGTGAGGTTAATTTAAAATTAATATTAAGTTTAGTGAAAAGGGTAAAGAGTTCACAATGGTTCTAAGTTTTAATTTTCGAAACCTTGTACCGTAGGGTTCAGATATCGATGTACAAACAAAAAATGCAGTTCATTTATTGTGTGTGATCTATAAAAAAAGTGTTATTTTAAATAGCAAAATTGATCATCTGCTAGCCCAACCTGATTTCAATGCAGCTATCACTGTAATATTTTTAAGTAATTTGTTTATATTATGGCAATAACTTTCGTGTGTACTATGTCCATCGGGGCGCAACTATGCCATGTCCATTCTGCTACCTGATTTCTTCGGGCCGCAACTATGCCATGTCCCTTCTGCTACCTGATTTCTTCGGGGCGCAATTATGCCATGCCTAGGTCTCCCAATTGACCGCGGGGCGCAACTATGCCATATAGGAATAACATACGTCTAGGACAAAATAGGTATGGAACTAGAAATCCGTTCCCTAGTTATAACAAATATAGCTTGTAAATTTCTAATGTAATAAAATAAGAAATATATAATGTACTCTATATTATATTACGAAATATTTCAATGATGTTTGGGTTAAGGGAGTTAAGTCATAGAAATGAGTTTTCATATAAATTAAAATTAAACTTCGGTCCCTTATTAGTTATTGCAAATAATTTTCTACACAAAATAGATCAAACGCCAGTATTATTGTTGTTTTTTTTTTTTGCACATCCACTTATAGAATTTAACTTGTATATTCATTGGGGAACAAAATTCCATTTGCATAAAAAATGACTTTACCCGAACACCAATTTATTTTGTGACTTCAGATGCGTATTAAACGTGTTTGAAATGTAATCATAATGGTTTAAACAATTTTCTCTGCCAGGGTTAGCAGGAAACATAAATCCGTGAAAGATTAATAAGTTTCATTAAGTGATATGAAAACTAGTTCGTTGCGTAATCCGAAATCGACGGAGCGGGAGGCGGGCTGTGTTGAAGTGGACAAAAGCAGTTTCAGCAGCGAGTTACAACTTGGATCAGGGACGCAACTGGAGATAAGTGTGTGGTGTGTGTCTACCGAGATATTAAACGGTCCAGTTTCCGAGAGGTTGAAAGATATTTAAACTGTTTCAAGGTCAAGGTTGCGAAGATGTCCTTGGACTATTGTTCTGCGACGCAGTATAAATTTATTCAGAGTAAGCTTGAATTCTTCAAAACGATGGCAAACGGTCTGGGTTGATATATATCCATCCGCTCCTGCATCGCGAGAGCAAATTTACCTTCGAAGTATGTTTGCATATAACCATTATCGGAAAGGAAAGCTTTCGTATGACACGGTTGTTATTTTTGCAGATAAAACTTGGGATGATACCTACTTTAATGCAAACAATGGATCACTTTGATTAAAAATTGGTTTGATTCCAACATACTTGTCTTAAATCATTCTAAAACTACGGTTGTACCATTTTCGTTAACATCTGTTGGTAGGAAATCTCCTTATTCGCTCTTGTGTTTAAAAATTCATACATCCAATTATTGTTCTTCAAATAGTTGTGACTATCCTATTCTAAATGGATCTCCTCATGTTAAGTATCTAGGAATAATAATCGACCAACATTTACGTTGGGATAAACATAGATTAAGAAAAATTATTCACTATTTTGTCATCCTACGAAATTACTTGACTGTCCATACTTTACCACTGATTTATCTCGCATTAGTACAAGCTATATTACAATACGGCATTATAGGATGGGGTAGTGCCAAAACTCTGCTACAGAAAATAATAAAAATGCCTTAATAAACCTCTTGATTATCCTTCAGAGCTGCTGTATTCAGAATTTAAAGTATTTGACTTCCATCAAATTTATAACAATGTATTACTGAATTTCGTACATAAAAACCGAAACATATATAATTTATATTCACATAAATATAAAACCAAAAGATCAGACAACATATGCCTAACTGTTCCTAAATGTTCTACAACTGCAGCATATAATCAGAGTAGCAACTTCGGTCCAAGGCTTTATAACATGATAATAAATTCTCAAACATACAATTTGCTAATTCCCCTTATTCAAAAAATCTATTAAAAATTGCTGTTAACAGAGAAAATTTAAAGTTCAATTATTGTGATATCTTTTTTCTTCTTCTTTTTTTTCTTTCATTACTTCTTACTTTGTTATAAAAAAAATGTCTTAACATTAACTTACGTGGAATGCCCCCTGAGCACGAGTGTGTATCTTATTCTTTCTGGGGGTGCTAGAGAGAGTCCTTATATATAAAAAAACCAATACGTATCTTTGTTCTGGCAATAAAGTATTATTATTGTTATCATTATTATTATTGTTATCATTATTATTATTATTATTATTATTATTATTATTATTATTATTATTATTATTATTTATGGGTAAATCGATAATATTATTCAATTATTTCTGTCACTCCTGCGAAAGACATTGTATTAGCCTACAGCTTTAAGATCTATGTCCATTTTTAAGACAAATAGCTGGTGCCAGTTTTGTGACTATGAAATATCCATTAAAAATTCATTAATATAATACGTCACAACGCTACACAGAAGTCGCATTGCCCGACGGCAGCCTAATTCAACAACTTTATCATTGGATAGTATAACAATGCATACAATCCCTTAGCAGCAACACGAAAAGCCTTCTTAAAACGTCCGTCACTGAATTTTGTTTCACATAGTTCAATTATACCCTGCCTACAGAAAATTTTAAAATTATGGTTTATTTAACGACGCTCGCAACTGCCGAGGTTATATCAGCGTCGCCGGTGTGCCGGAATTTTGTCTCACAGTTCTTTTACATGCCAGTAAATCTACTGACACACTTAAATGCCATTTACCTGGGTCGGGATTGAACCCGCAACCACGAGCGCAGAAGGCCCCCACTGCGCTACCGAGTTGGACTATATATTATATATAATAATATATTCTCAGACAAACAGCGGGAGTTAGACAATGAGTGAAACTTCATTATACAATAGAAACAACGTAATATTTGTATCTATTGAGCTAGGTCGTAAAAAATCTCAGTATTTCCCAGAGTTTTATAAAGCAATTTTTATTACTGCACAAATCGGCACCAAAATACTAAGATACTGTTGGCTGTTACGAGTTAATTTCTTACATCAATTTTGCATAATTATGCTACATTTCTTTACATTACTTGTACTTTTCTGTTTATTGTAACTGTGTGTAACTTATACAATGCAAATTTCCATGAATACAAGGCTATTGCTTTCACTTGGTATCTGTTGTTGTTGTCTTTTAACTTTTATTACTGCACAAAATTTATTTCACTACTGCACATACTGGTTTATTACTGCGCAAATTATGTATGACTGCACACTAAAAAACTCTGGCATTTCCTATGAAAAATCTTTACGCGCCTATGTCAGTCAATAGAAATCGGGTGCGTTCGTCCCAAAGTCACGTGACTCGTTCATGTTAGATTTGTTAGCACTGACACGCAAAGGAATCCGTTCAGGCTTAGATTGTTCAATTCTAAGGTTCCCCACTGCTTGTCAACTGCAACCGTTTTCATTACAGCGCTTTACCACACATGGGATTCGTTTTCTCGCCTTTGTTGAATATAATTTTAAATTTAAGCGTCCTAAAGAGTGGTAACTGAACTTAATAACTTGAAAATAAGATACTTACAAATGCTTGGCCTTACCGTAATACTAGAACTCTCAACAGACACTGGACTGCAGTTTCGTGCTTACCTGCAAGAAGAAACAAAGATCAGAATATATGAACAGCTCTATAAGAAAGATGTCACTGAATAACACACATTTATAAAGACGTGGACAAATTATTATCAGACTAAATTAATTATATGTGCAACGAAGCAGTGTTTATCGGTAGAAATAATGAACAGAAAATTGAGTCTGGATGTTACTAATATTTTGTGAACATTCTCTTATTCCTTATTAACACGTTGATCTTGTCAGGGATGCTGGAAACCAAAGTTTGATACTTTCTTTCAATATCAGCATCATTCAACCAGATCTCAGACAGTGCTTAAATGAGTCTATGTTTTGTTGTAAGCCTCTTTTTGTTCACTTTCTTCTTCAGTATAGATCACAGATTTTCAATTTCGTTCATGTCCGGTCTTCTTGCAGGCCATGGGAGAACAGACTTTCTGCAGTATTTTATTTAATATTTATTTAATCTGGCAGAGCTAAAGCCAGTAAGCCTTCTCTTCCGCCGAGCCAGACTCTAATTCTAACGGAATACAATTGGCTTTCATTTCATTAATACAAGACCGTAAAACAACATGAGAGTGAATAATGAAATTAAAAGTAAATAATGGAAGTTAGATAAGTAATGTTAGTGTGACAATAATAAATACTGGTAAGTAATAATAATAATAATAATAATAATAATAATAATAATAATAATGAGATAATTTAAATATTTATCATGCGATATGTACATATATATAGCCATTAAACATTGAGAAACTTGAAACAGCTATTATTGTTAACAAGGATCGTTAGAAAAATATTTCCTTCGTCTAGTCTTAAATTGGTTTGATGTCCGACAGTCCCTGACATTACTCGGTAGGAAATTCCAAAGTCGAGGAACAGCCACAGTGAAAGAAGATGACCATGAGGATGTTCGGTGGGAGGAAATGGATAATACTGAAGAGTTGTTGTGATCGTGTATCTACATTATGGTAGGTGGATATATTTTGAAAACGAGACGCAAGATAGACAGGAGTGGAGAAATGCAATATGTGAAAGAGGAGGGAAAGACAGTGGATTTTCCTACGATGTCCTACAAATATGGGAGTTTCTAGAAAGAAAGATGTTGTCGTCAAGGGTTGTGACCGCTGCACACTTGACCACGGATTACCTATACGGTGTTTGTTCCCTTGTTTAACAGTTTTATTTCTTCTGGCATTATGCAAAGTTGTTAGGAGGGGAAAAAAACAGGTTCAGTAAAATGAAAAGTGTGTAATCGTTGGAGGCTCGAGTCAAAAAGAGTTGTGAAAGTGAAGGTGGTTTTTCTGAAAGAAAATTGGTTGAAAAATTTAAATCTGAAAATATTCACAATAATTCACATGTTAATATTAATAATATATAATTTCATTGCAGCTGTAATTTTAATTTTAGTTCCTATTTTATTTTATTTTCTATATTACTCTTATATTCATAATATATCTGAGCTGCGACCGAACACAAGCGCTGCCCATTCGGTCCTCAAATTTTGTTAATATTATGGTATCCTCTTTTTATACTGATTGTATTATTTTATTTCTATTTCTATTGTTGTAATTATATTCTGTAGTCTGATGTATTATTCTGTATTATTATATATACATTTGTACTTGACCATATTGTAGCATCTTCCAATGCATTTGAAATTTGAAAAAGTTCAGATTGTGCTACTGGAAAACATATAAATGAACTTCTCAATGACGCAGAGCTCAATTTATGATTGTAAAAAGCGTAAGGAAAGATTGAACACGATAATAGTAATATGCGTTACAAGATCGGTATGTTGAAGTTTTCATGTTCGAGGAAAAGTTTGAAAAAGCGAAACGTAGTTGAGCTTTTTTAATTTCCGAGAATTGAAAGAAAACATATCCCTCGTGTATCGTACATTATTTTGTGCGAAGATCGTTTATTACATACCTGAAAGAGGAATTTCTAATTAGTTGCAATGAAATCTCCATCTTGGTTTCTCTTCAATGACGGCAAATTTGCAAAACAAAAATATATATCTTCAACATTGTTCCTTTAAAATGTTTTCTGTGTTTACTATACTCCAGCAGGCCGTGATATACTTCTGTCTTTTTTTTTCCTCCAGTCTATGATGAGTCTGGAATCTTGTTGATTTTTTCACGGCTTCCTTAATGTTACTTGCATCACGAATGCAGTAACTTTAGTGGAGTTGTAGAGTTTACTTAATTTTTGCAAATATTTAAAAACAATAAGTAACAGTGCAATTTAGGTGAAATTGCAGTGGTAAGTTTCCAATTTATAATTATTACTATATTGAACGTCTCTAAAAATAATATGTTAAAAGCCTAAATCAGTAAAATCAATATGTCACTTAAGCGGTAAGAAGAGGGAAATTGTTATGTGTGTTAGGTTGGGAATACTGAATGTGGAATTTTAGACTTTCCGCGGATTGGTTTTGTGCGGAAACCAAGCAAATACGCACGATCTCGCACAAAATTCTGTACACAACTTCTTATAATTAACAATACAAAGTTATTTCATTTTATCCTATGTACTAAACTTTTACTTGAGTAAAAAAAAGCTCCTCTATCAAGCAACCTCCCCCCCCCACTTTAAAAGACTTACTTTACATCTATCAGTCATTGTTTAATACAGGTTTTACTGTACCTATCTACATGCATAGTACTTATAATTGAAATAAGTACTTCAAGTAAGTGCTAGTTAATTTAGCTACTTCCTGGTCTCGAACTCCGGACGGATATCAAGTGTTTCGGATTGATTTTCCGTCTATTAATCATATTAGGTAACGGTCCCGTTCCATCAGCTGGAAATTCCGCAGCGTAATGATTGATAACTAAAAGAACGGCAACGTAAATTGATGTCCTTGTCTTGTGTCAGAACTGAGCTTTATGGGCTCTAAAATCGACAGGACATGAATAAGTGGTTTCCCATTCAGGCCGTATTGTTACCGAGGCAGCACTCTACCCATTAATTACGTAATTATATTTCAAACTTGCAATACACATCGTTACGCTAACCTCGGCTGTTTCGTAACTTGACGTTTCTACTCAAGTTTCATCACTAAACATGATTACGCTGCAGTTCGCCTCTTTAGCAACATAAAGAATAACATTGTTATCTAACCTCTAACGGGATCTAACGCGCAAGGAAGTAAGAGAATAGATTCACGTCTTAATATTTCGATATTGCATATCGAATGTACATTTCCAGCTATACAGAGTGAGTAAAAAGTATGGAACAATGCTTGTAACTTTCTTATTTCTAATTTTATGAAGAAACTATTTATACAAAAGTTGTAGGCTATCAAAGAAGGAATATTTTGAACACAATTTCAACTATTATGCTTTTCATTTATAAAGAATGTGCCAATGAGACTGTTTCTTTTTTTAAATGATACCATGTAGCCTACTTCTTTCTCCATTTTTGGATTCTTCAGGTCTCAGTACGTACAAAATCATATTTTGTTTTGCCATTAATAAACTATTGTTTTGTAAAAATTACCTCTTTTGATGACAATGTATGTGCACTGAACAAAGGGAAATTTTAATGCTTCAGTACATCAATTTGAGGATGCTTTGGATTAAACATTTGCAGACAAAAGCTAATAGAAACAAGTTCGCAATATTCGGAACCCAAATCATATAAGTTGATAATTATTGCATTTTAGATATTTTCTTTTATACTCGACTATACCGAAATGTAGTAATTACACACCTGGTAGCAGCCCTTTAACGGACCTCATTAAAGTACACCTATTCATTAAAGTTCAGGTGTTCCGCCAATCAGAAAGCACCATATGAAAGCGCAAGTATCGATTTCACCAATTGCACAATAAATAAAATACATTTGAAATAAAGTCAGTTCTGTTACCACAATAATTAGCGTTAATTGTAAATAATATTCAAATAAATTCAATTTGTCATCTCGTTTTTCAATGTATAATTCAATTTCAAGGCTATATCAAGATTAATGTTTCTTTTACTCTCTAGATTATATCAAGGTCGTCGACATCTGTTTCTCAGAAAAAATCAATACTTTCGCGTCTGCGCACATCTCACAATTTGCGAGGTAGGCTATTGCACAAGGTCAGTTCCTCTCCTCACTTAGATAACAATAACATGAACACTTATGAATAATTTCAAGTTAGAAATATGGTCGAGCATAAAAAGTCGTATGAAACTTGCCTATAATGGTAATTAAGACGCTCGTATGAAAATTATGAAACTCGCTTGCGCTCGTTTCATAAACATACTCGTGTCTTAATTACTACCATTATAGGCTCGCTGCATAATGTATTATTATAATATCAACTCTTGTTTTTCCTTGTTTCGATAACATTTTACATAATTGACTATAGGCCTAAATAATTACTGTATGAATATAATAATAATAATAATAACAATAATAATAATAATAATAATAATAATTTATTTATATATAACATCAATCATAGTCTTTTGTTATTTCCAGTTACATAATTGCGAAGCATTTGGGGATACGAAAGTAAAAATAAATATTTTGGTGATATGCCAGCAAAAAAAAAAAAAAGATTGACTACCACGGTAAAAAATATTGAATACCGCTGTATCTTCTGACTTAGTGGCCTCATGAGTGATGCCTTATTGATGTCACTTATGAGGTTCAAATTTGTCTTCGGACTGCTGACTAAACATCAACCACTGTATTAAATGATTATTTTTGTCCTCTGGCTCCCGTTTAAACACTAAATTCAATGTGATCCTCGAACGAAAGAATCGATGTCCTATAAAAGAAATAGTCTTAAGCAATAGCGGCCAGCGCATTGCAACAAAACTATCACATAACAGAATTTGATGCTAAGGATTCCTTTTGTAGGCCCTACAATATATCCATGATTAAAATGGCTTTACTTATAGCCAACGACACACATGCAGGAGTATAGGGGCATGGAGGCAAGCTATAACCACAGTCTAGTATATACAGTCACGAAGCTCAATACGTAGTAAATATGCATACATAGATAGTTGCTCACCACTAGGATCGCTAATATCGCCTCATTACAGACAATGCGAAATAGTACCGGCACAGTCTATTGTTTCTAGCACCCTCAAAAGTCAAGCTTCGTGACTGTATATAGTAAACTGTGCTATAACGTCAATCACTTTCGCTCAAGAAAAAGTGTGTCATATTATGCTCTGAGCAGAAGAGATAGGAGAAGGCCGTCATGTTAAACGGTTTGATAATTTTGTGTCGACGAGGAGAGGGCGTTTGAGGTGCTCTCCAGGGTCGTATCACGCATGCCCGGAGGGGGAATTAGGCTGCTTGTTGCTGTTTAGCGAGGAGTCGTTCCCTCCTTGTTCTGCCAGCTTTCCGAAAACAGGCAAAGCAGTCTGCTGATTAACTCGCTGGAGACAGGGGACATGCTACTTGGACAAGCAACAAAGCGTCCTCCATTTTCGTTCTCCGTTCACTTGGCTAAGAAGCAAAATGCCGGGCTGAAATACGCGTTTCGCATGCATTAGATGGTACAAATTTGATTTTATTTGTAACTCTCTCATTACTGAATAATAATAATAATAATAATAATAATAATAATAATAATAATAATAATAACATATTTATATACAGATTTCTGATGTTTACACATCTTTCTGTGTCTAAAGTCTTATTCTTGTTCTCCAATCTTCTTTATCCATCCAAAGCATGTCGTTCAGTCTGCAGTCTCTCATACCTGTTCTGATCTCATCATAAGTAGCATCATTTTGTTGTGGTTTTCATCTCTATCAAGCAGCAGTTGCTGCTATAAGCCACTAGTTAATATATAAATCAACAAATGGACACCGGTAACAACAAAGAAAATACAGCGAAACCTCTCATTTACGGACATCGAAGGGACGTAACAATCTGTCCACATCTGGGAGGTGTTCTATATTGGGAGGGAGGCTCCCCATTCTAACAGTAAATTTATAGGCCTAATATGCATTATGTATCCCTTCACGTTTTAAATGAAATGTATTACTGTAGTTTAATTCTAAATACAGTATACTACAGTAAATTCTTTGCAACTTTAATCTACAGTAGATAAGATCGAAAAAGGAAAATAGAGTACTGTGCCATGCAGTTTTATTTTAAGTCTATAGTTATGCAGTACTGTAATTTTAGTTACAGTTTTCAACTTAACCTTTACGTTCAGGTGTCATGTCTCTCGAAACAGAAGATTGAAGTGAAGAGAATAATCTTACTAACCCTATCATGTGTCGAATACAATTTCACGATCGCGGAAACCTTGGACCCATTAGAGAGGTTAAATTTAATGAATATGTTTATTCACCCGCTTACAGCTAACAAGGGGTAGCCAGCTGGACTAGTGGTAGCTTATTGGCTTCTTTCATGTTAAGGAATTTCTGCACTAAATTTTCCATTTTCCTAACACATTAGGTCTTGAAATCCAAGTTATGTCCGCAGTCAGGAGGTAAAGCAAGCTTTAGGACTGTGAAACAGCTGTCCGTGTCTGAGAGTGTCCGTAAACGAGAGTTAAATTGATCATTATTTCTATATTATTTCAGTTGGGACATAAATATCTGTCCGTATATGAGGAGTGTCCGTATCTTGGGGGTGTCCGTAAGGAGAGGTTTCACTGTATGTGTAATGCACAATATAAAATCTGGTGCGTAAAGAAATGCAAGAATAAACTAAATTAGGCCTACATTCTAGTGTAATATTTACATTTTAAACTCAAAATGCATACTTCTAAAACAGTAGTTGTTAATATTATAATGCCTTTTAATTACTCTAAAGATCTGCATTATTATTTCATTAATAAATATTTTTTAAGAAGATAGAATGATATTAACAAAAAGAAAAGTACTCTGAAGCTCAAATGCTTGTACTTTCATGAAGCATGTTGTTGCACTTGAAGGTACGGTACCCAACTGTAATACCTGGAATGGATGGATGGATGAATGAATGAATGCATGAATGAATGAATGAATCAATCAATCAATCAAACCATACATGAATGAATCAATGAGTCGATGGATGAATCGATGAATGATCGACTGTACTGAGAGAGGAAGAATTATCAATTAAATGGTACGCCTACACGATGATAAACGCGTCCTTGCAAGGGCTCTTGTAACTCCTGCATGGCTCATTGTGAACTGCCTTTGCCGTCCACCCACAAAGGATGAGAAACAACTCGAATATTCGTTAAACCGAGAGACACTCCACGAGATGGGAGTGCTTTGCATACTGACTGTAGCAGTCAATAGCAATATATAATTTCTATTTTTCGTAACCGGTTGTGCGCGAGGCACTATGGGGATCAAAGCATTCGTGGATGGGTATAACATACGCTGTTAGTTCATGGAATCAACACTGGTCAATTTACAACGGACGGGTAGTAGATATAAAAAGTATCAGAATTAAACATGTATAAAAGCACATGGCGTTGGAAAGATAGGACTCATGTCTTCCGCTGTTTCATCTGGCTAAGATAGTTTTCTCCTGATCTATCGGTTTCCTTACTAATCCCATTCAGTTACGCTCGTAGCACTGTTTGAGGAATGTTTGTAAGCATTTAATCATCACCCCTACTGAAGGGATGGCGTCACTTGTGCTCTTCTTTGGAGTCCAGGCTATTGAAACGTCTGCTCGAGGTTTCCTCACGTCCTGGTGGATCGGAACGCAGGTCACGCGGCGCTGGGAGAAATGCGTCGGATGTGCTTAATTGGACGTAGGTCAAGGATAATACATGTAGAAGCCTTGCCTTGGCCAGAAACGAAGACATCTTGCAGCAGTGCAATACTGAGAGTTCCTTTTATCAGGTCTGATCGTTCTGTAAGTTCGTTACGAGGAATAGTAGTACAGTAGCAGCAGCAGTAGTAGTATTTTATTCAACTTTTTCAACTGCTTAACGTCAATATTCAACGTTGTCAAAAATGGCCGTCAATTCTTGCTTAGAGTCCCATATGGAGACCCTGGAATTCGCTACCTGCTAGCATCAGGGACTGTCGAAATAAAATTGAATTCAAACGCAAACTTACTAGGCACTTGGTCAGTAATTGATTTCTTGTAAATAGTTTCCTTAATCTATCACAAAATATTTCAATATCCAGTAATTTCATCACTATAAAATTTTGTTATTCTAGGTTTAATTTGTAATTTAGTAAATATAAAGTATTCTTTGTTTTTCTATGATAAATTATCTAGCTTTCATTAGTCAGGTAATCTTTTCGTACTTTGATTGTTATTGTAATTGTAAATTTAATATTGTAATTTTATTTGTAATTGTAATTGTAAATTTATTACTAATTGTAATTTTATTCTTCATATTATAGTTGGAATCTCCTGGTGGAGGGGCAGAGAAGGCCTGACGGCCTTATCTCTACCAGGTTAAATAAATAAATACTAAAATAAATACTAAATATCAAGGGCAGAATTCTTTTAGGTTTCTTACGTCTACAACAAGGAACTCAGAGTTTTTCCCTGCCTGGAGTAAGTCGTGGTAAGATTGTACAGTCCTTCACCGGGTTTGAGCCCAATAACCTCGGACTAAACGACTAGCATGGTAGCTATAAGTTGTGTTTGTAAAAGTGTCCAACTTTCAGGGAAGCTGCAACTCTCTGCAATCTTCTGACATTGAAATAGATTATGTACCTCCCATTCTTCCTTTCTTCTTCGAAGTACGTATGTAGGATAAAGGTTGGTAATATTGTGATAGTTCTTTTTGAGAATTTATTACAATTTTACTGAGCGAGGGGAAGATCCATTTTTTTCGTCAACGTATTAAGGTAATGTTCGTGGACAAGTTTCTGCACAAAACCGGTCCTTCTCTCACTCATTAAAATTGTAATAAATTCTCAGAAATAACTACCACAATATTACTCGTATCACAAATATACCAACCTTTACCCTTTGTACTGAGATCATTCACAAGTTCGTAAGAATAACTATCATGAGAGGAACTCAGAGACAGTTTTTTTCCCGAATTGAGGCCTTGAAATCACAAAGGTGCTAACTGCCAAAAAAAAAAAAAAAGCACAGTTATTTGAGAAAAACTATTATTACAAAGTTCTGTGGAGAACTGTTCTGCGTCACGTATCGATCATGACCTCAACTGTTCAGATGTCTCACGGCACTTGCCCCGAATGATATATCAATTTTGCAAAAAAAAAAAAAAAAAAAAAAAAAAAAAAAAAAAAAAAAAAAAAAGAGAGAGAGAGAGAGAGAGAGAGAGAGGCACAGCCACATTTGACATTTCAAGGCCTCAATTATAAACTATCGTATTTCTAGCCCCTATACTGCAGACCAAAGATGGATTTCAGGCAAAATTAACATAATGCACTTACGCAAACTAATAATTATCCAGCTACAAATCACCATAAGTTCCATTTTCAATGCATAAAAATAAGCCTGTTGTTTACTAATTTATTCATAGTTTGATTGACCATTTTTCCTATTTTCAGTACGGTATATGCCACATTTGTGGCACACGTTATAAGCCGGAACACGTGACTCATCCCTTTCTTTCGCCCCCACACGTCATTGGCTATGGTAGAGGGAGGGGAAATATGTATTCAGTGTTCTTGCGGACGTCACAGATACGTAATTCAAGGTCGGAGGATTGTGGACGGGGAACAAACTCTTTCCCCATGCCCCCACCCCTCTCTTCCCCAATTCTCTCCCTGGTATATGCATTCAAACAGTAATTTTCAGTAACACAATACAATTCAGAAGAAAGCTAGGATTCGAACCTTTGTATTGGGGTAATACACATGAAAAGTCTCTTTCGCCTTTATTTGTTGTCTGGATTGCAGGTAACAATAATTGTACTGGCTGGCTAGCTTTACGAAGGCTGGACCAGAGACGGTCTGAACACTTAGGCATGCTTTCACATATTGTGTGCCCTATATACAAGATGAACCGTAAGTAATTTATTATCATAATACACTGCTCTCTTAAATTCACTAAGAATATTGGGAATTAAGTCAATGGTTTTCTCAAAACACACGCAGTTGGGGTAACAGCATAATTTATACTGTGAATAATGCGTATTTTTGTGAATATAAATTCACAAAAAATAACTGAAACATAATTAAATATTTTTCCTTTTTTGTCATATATTTTCCCGATTTTTAGCACCTAAAAATCCGAGCCCTAATACTAATATCATCGAATTCTTGAGACGTATTAAAATTCTATATGAACTGTTTCCGTCACATTAATTCACTGACAATGAATGAGTTGGACTCGTTTAATGGCTGTTTCGTTTTCATGACGCAAGTAGCGGAAGGTGAGAACGTGTTCTGAATGCTGTGTTTTCTTATCTGGTAGGACAAGAAATAGTTATTAAGAATATAATTTGACAACCAAAAAGTTGGCAAGCAGCTACTTTCTGGCCGTGACTTGGAAATGCTGACACACCCAGCACTAATATGAATATGCAAGCGCTTTCACAGCTCTCGTTAAGAGATAGATATCACTCCTTTTAGGAAACGCAGGCCTACGTATAAAGAGTAAATAAAACAACTACAGTATGTATTGCTATTTTCCATACTCAATTTACGTTTTTTTTTTCATAATATGATAAAACATAGACACATTATTATTATTATTATTATTATTATTATTATTATTATTATTATTATTATTAGAGCCCGGATGTTTGGCAAAATGCCCTTTTTACTGGGTGGAGGTAGGGGTTTGCGAGTCTAACTCCGAACCCAGTGGGACGAGTTGCCTGGGTGAGGTTTTTTCGGAGTTTTTCCTTCACTCCTATGGATGAATATCAGGTAACTTTATCAGGCGATTGGAACCCCTCTCATCTTCGCCACTTCCTTTCCTTCATCATCCCGTTAATTCTTCTGGTTTTCAGATCGCTCTACAGGCGGCCTTCCGAAGCTGCTGGTTATCTCGACCGGCCACCGTGGATTGCATTCATGTGATGATGGATAACTTCTGCAACGGAACCCGGGGCAGACTTTCTCGGGAGAGGACTTCCGCCTCGGACCGTTAAGGGAGCCTTTGGGGGGGGGGCCCGAAACAGGAATGGTATATGGACTCTGTTGGCTCTAGGGACCGGTCGTTAAGGGGGTCAAGTAGTTAGGTCGGTGCGCGTAGAGGAACGGTGGGCATGCAACTCATCCCATATGGGGGGAGGTGTACAATACACTTCAGGTCGTAATGCGTGGGATGT
Source organism: Periplaneta americana (assembly GCF_040183065.1). Classification (NCBI taxonomy): domain Eukaryota; kingdom Metazoa; phylum Arthropoda; class Insecta; order Blattodea; family Blattidae; genus Periplaneta; species Periplaneta americana. Next base: position 71,045,423 of record NC_091129.1, on the reverse strand, counting down.
TCCCTCCCTCCCTAACAAGAAAAAAATCATTTTCATAGATATAAATGTGATTTGGAGTAAATCAAAGTGATAGAGCCAATTTTTGTTTTGCCTATTTTGCCTTTTTAAGGCGTTTCTTACTAATTCAATAGTAAATGCCTTTTTGTCATTTTAAAGCAATATTTCTTGTTTCTTTGCAATTTTCTAATTAACTGTAATGTAATGTATATGAAATTTAAATACGGTATATAAAACAATGACTCACTTTACTAATAATCATGCTTTAATACTATTGGATTGGTGTAATATGAATAATGATCGACAATCCACAGTTACAAAATACAGTATTATAATGTCATGTTTTCACGATACCAACAATCAGCTTTACAATTAAATATTAAGCCCGTTGTCATAGAAATTGTCACGTAGCATTTTCAATTGTTTGCTTCATATTTTCAAATCTTATCCTTACTTGAGTAAGAAACAGTCAGTTATTAAAGATTAATATTCTCATAGCTAGCAGTGCTTATTTCTGTACAGATTATTGTGCACTTTACTGCGGAATCCGGGCCAAACAGTCATTCAGCTGAGTGCGCCCCTTGTATAATGGCAGTTGACTTGAACATAACAAAAAAAAAAAAACTTCAACGTATATGCCTAACTTGGAGTCAGGCCACAAAGGGAAACATTGACGGAGGGGGGTTCGGTCCGGTGCTGCGGATTGAATTCGGCGTAGCTCAGTGGTCAGAGCGCTTGGTAGTAGAACCAAGGACCCGGGTTCGATCCCCGGTGCCGGAGCGAATTTTTCTCCTCAAATATTAATTGTTAATATTACAGATGTTATTCTGTGGGACAAATTAATAAAATCTTTAATATACACATTTATTCATCCTATGGCAGCCGTACATAGGAGACTGTTGCATTTTCGAAACAAAGAAATATAATGACATATAGGAGATTTTATTATATGCTGTATCACTATTTAAGTTATTTAATAGAGCAAAAATCTGAAAATCGATAAATAGGAGTTATTGCAGGAACAACGACGATAAGCACTGTTGAGCGAAGAATAGGTGTACGTAAAGATTAAGTTTTAGTCTTACAGAATTTATCTGTTATGGTAACAACCATTGTTATCATAACAGATAAATTGTGTAGGACCAAAAAAAAAAAATCTTTACGTAGATTCTTAGGGTCTGTTCCCAGTTCAAGTCTGATGAATACAGACAGACAGTAGCAGTCTGGTACATTACAAATATTTGCTTACGGATTTCACAGAGATGAGATGAATGCGCAAATAGACAAGTTGACACGGTAAACATCAGTTAGGGATGAAAGTGGCCTACTGAAGAAGCTGTTCGGACAGCAGTTTGTTCCACTGTTTTGAGCGTAGTCATGGTTTGCGATAAGAGACAATTGACTACAGACTAAGGAAAACAACCAGAAGAAACAAGATTGGTGACGTGAAATACGGGCCGGACTGAGAAACGGCTTCAAGGGCAGCCGCCAGAAGGTCAGCGAGCGGGATGCATTGCGGGTCAGGGGCACCAGCTGCCGCACACATGTCTGGCGGGACACGCACTTGCTTCGGTGCGGGCGCTCCGAATGTGAGCAGTCGGCGGAGACAGAGCTCTACTTTTTAAAAGGAAATCTAACATCACTTTCCTAGCCGCTGTGAAAGAGAACAAGGTCTATGGTACAGCTGAAGACTTCCTTCCTTTCAGCAAGTGAAATATATACTGTGCTCCAACCACGAGAAAGTCTTTGCGGAATGAAACGCAGCGGGGTACTGCTGTGAATAAATGTTGATGTCATAATATGTCATATGGTCACACACGTGGATACTCGTATCTCTATTGGCTCGCTCTCACAGCACAAACAATAACATTAATACTGTTCGCAGATATGCACTGCTTTACTAGAACACGGGAATCGACATCGTAACATATGTTAGAGGACTGAGTTTATATACGCTAGAATTGTACACCAGTGAACTTCATTTTATGCAATCTTAATTTTTAATGTGTGACAATCCGAATAACAGATAAAGAATTTTCAAGTGACAGTAATATATAGTGCAATCAAGTGAGACTAGTGAAAATTCACAATTTTTAAAAACATCGCCCCATTCAACATCGCAACATGGCAAATCACAGAAATGAACTATAGTGATATAACAATAACCAATGGTGAATTTTAACAAGTGTTTTAAATTGTATTTTAGATATTGATTTAGATGTAAAAGTTTTAGTGTCATTAGTTAATAACACGCAAGATGCCACCATAGAAAAAATATGAACAAGTATCACATACACACAACATATCACGGAAGTTCACAACATACACACCAACTGGCTAGGTTTTTAATTTTAATTATTACTACGCATATGCATCTGATGATGATACAAAATAAGGTATCGAAAACGTTAATGCGATAGACTAATTCATGTAATTAGAATCACAATTGTACAAAAGATAAGCATACTGTAGGTGGCCAATTAAAAACTTATTATACATTTATATCATAGTAGCTTATCGGTAAATAAAACAAAAATGAAATTTACAAACAATAACATTGTTACACACATATTTATACTACCCTAGTTACAAAATTAGATCACTGTTAATCTCCTGGTCTTTTAATCCCTCCATACAGGAAATAACATATGGAGGACAGCGCATGGTTTTTAAACTGACGTTATAACTCTAATATTATCTATCTACTTCGCTCCAATAGATGACGCAATAGTAAGCACATTCCTTTCTCCTGGTTGGAGAACAGTACATACATACATACATACATACATACATACATACATAACATATATACAACCGGGACATTTGAAAAATACCTCGTTAAAAACATGGAACATTTTGTAAAAAAGCGCGACACACAAAAAAAGTAAAAAATCTCAACATTATTAATTAAATAATCTTCAATTATTAAATTAATTATTAAACTGAAGGACCTACTACTGAACTACTTTTATTTTATTTTCATCACAGCGTAGTAATTTTACGCACCTTTTTTCATATACAGATATTATGTTGAACGTTGTGCTGAAGTTGATGCATTGTCATTTTTTATACTGCAGTAGATTCACAGTGAATATTATACTTACAAGAACTGTGATTTGTTCAAGAAGTTTGGACTCTTTCAACGTTATTTTTATTACACTGAAAAATTCAACGCACATTAACTTTCTAAAATTGGTTTTTAAATACTACATCACGTATACTAGAACATATCGGCCGGGACGCTAACATCGCCATATCGACATTTGTACGAAGAATCGGTATACACGATGTTCAGAGACAATCGCGATCGAACGTTGTAGTCTATCTGTAGTATTCGGTAGGATACTCACAAGTAAAGCCTTTTTTTGAAATCGAGAAAAAGCGGGACGGGAATCGACTTTTTGTAAAAAAAAACGGGACTGTCCCGGGTAAAACGGGACGAATGGGATACCTAACGTATATGTATAACAGGGTTGCCATATGTCTTGAAAAAAGCGGGATTTTCCTGAATTTTAGCGCATGGAGAAGTGTCCCGCCCGATTTTCAACAAATAGGCAAATCGATGGCTGAGAACCAGATTGTTCTAAGTCCAACTTTTTATAAGAAAGAAATCTGTGTTTCATTGTGTTCCAGTTCTTGTCTGCATATATGAATCGAACAACATTGTAAATATTCCTCTCCATAAGGCTCCTACAAAGCTATTCCAAATTGTTTCATGAAGCTTTGAATGTCAGGAGCTGAAAATAGCTCTCCTGAAAAAAAAAATAGTAAAATGGGCTTGGAACAGCCTGGTTCTGGGCCAACGAAATGTCCTGAATTTAAGATTGATTTAAAACTTCCACTTCAGGGTCTTTAGGAAGAGTTCACGAATTAAATTTATTATATTTCTTCTGTTAAAGACGCTACAAGCTATCCTGCGGTCGCTGTCCCCGCTGATCTGTTAAGGCTCATTTGCAATGAAAATTAAACATAAAGTAAGCGTCAACTTAAGAATATAAACGTTACGGTAAAATCAAGAAGTCATACCATCATTCACGATGGGAACATAAACATAACAGCAAACATACTTGGTAACCACGGAAACATAACAACGACGCCATTTCCTCATATTCTGTCGTATAATTCAGCGCTCCACGATTGTGTTCTGTTTGCAGATCACGTAAGCATAAGCATGAAAGTTTGGAGTTTGCAAACTTTCATGTTAACGTCTTACGGTAATGTTTATGTCAATGCTTATATGAATCATTGTGAATGATCCCATTTGGTAGCCTGGGCGCAAACTTCTGTGTTTATGTTACGGTTATGTTTAATTTTAATTGTGAATGGGAATTTATTGTTGCATTTTAGCACCAAAGATTACAATCATTAGTAGGCCTTCTACAAATTCGACTCAGTCACTGTTAAGAATTTTCAGAAAAAAGGAAACAATTGATATATCACTTATCTTAAGTATTTACAAACGTGGTTAAATTCTTCCATTGATCTCAAGTGTTTCAATTTGTTACTCTTGAACAGTAGCGGTTGACTTGGCTACCTTAAACTAAAATATTTTAGTGTTTTTATTAGTATATAATATATGACATTAGTTATCTGTCACCCAATAGCGTTACTATATTACACTGTCAAAATAAATTATTCAGAATAATGAACCAAGTGAACAATTCCAAGCATGTAAACATCTCTTACGCGGAGTAGCTCACCGCGTGAGACAAATAGAGCTTTCCCTCTATAGGAGGAGGCCTTTGGGGACATTTTTAAGTTAATCATTTCATTTCAGTTACCTTAGTATGAAAACCTTCCGACAGTCTGCGCAATCGAATCACAATATTGAGAAACCTCACATGTCTATTTTTTTACGAAACTGGGTTATATATGATTTCGTATTCTAAACATGAAGACTCATGATATTATGAAGAGAAACCCCCACATATTCCCAACAACATTCATTTTAGCTAAAGTGTTAAGAAAAAAATAATTTGAGTATAAATCTAGGACCTGAGATGTTTTTTTTTTTTTTATCTCCTGAGAAGTTTAGTAGGGAACAGCGCAAGCAGACAACGTTCATTTTTCTTTCCTCCAACAACTGCATTCGTGGGATCAAGAAGGCACTTTCGTCACCCCCTAACAGTAGAATGAATTATGAATTTAATTAATTATGCAAACAATTTTGTTAGTTTAAAAGGAGGTTGTTTAATAATAATTAAAAAAATATCTATTTTATTATTCTTCAAATTTCTTTAAGGTGCGAAATATGCGCGAAAATGCTCGTTTCTTTTTACGAAATATTCACCGAAATTAGGATAAAATAATCAACAGTAATCTCACTAGAGGTTTTGATTTATCTAGAGAAAATCAAAACTCGAGTGGGATTTAATTGACTATTACACGATTAGAAGAAAGTATATAAAGATTAGAAGTAACGAAGTACTCCAATACAATAAAATATTAATTGACTTACGAAAATACAAAACTGTCTTCAAATTTGTACCACCTCAACATTATAAATATTACGCTAGTAGATGGCAGTAATGTGTTATTATTAGCTCTTTTCTTGATATCAGTTGTGCCAACTATGGAATCTTCATTGAACTCTCTGCAAGGTTACTGGACAAGAAGACTTTGTTGATTCAGCTTCATTTTTATTAAAACAGTTGCATTCCACTTCAATTATCCCGATTCCAGTAATCAACGTCACTTGACAGATGATTTTAGTATTAAACAATCTCTGACACGTGACTATTCATAATATCATATAGCAGAAGCTATAACAAACATAACCTAAATAATATAAACGAGTGTTAGAAAAGTTTTAATTAGGGATGATGAAATAAACAAGAAACGTTTTAATTAACGATGACGAAATAAAAAATAAACATGAATAATTTTAAAAGAAACAATTATTGAAAGTACAATTTTCAAATTTGAATGTTTTAGTGGTTGGTGGTTCAGTTGATGTTACATTGGACCTGTGCGTAAAAGAAGTGAACTCGTTGATGTACATGGTGTATCCCTCAACTGATTCAGGTTTTCCGAATGGTGCTCTTCATTTATTTGTAAATAGGGTTTCAGGGAAGATGCATAGCTATGACCAGTGATCTTTATTAATTCTTGTTCTTAATGCCAATCCAAGTCATATTTGAAAGTGCTGTGCATCGACTGGAGTAGTTTGTAATTTTCTGTTTTTGACGTCCAGACCAGTGCAGTTTGAAATGTTGGCAAACAAAGAAACAAATGCTTGGGTAGTGATAAAAATAAACAAATGCTAGGGACGCGATAAAATTGTGCGATAAGCAGCCATGATTGGTTGAAAGACGTCCTTTCGCACCGTTCTATTGGTCAAAAGTAGTGTGACGTAGTAAAAGTGTAATAGTCACCATAAAATCACACCCCTATGAATTAACAATTATATCAATCGAGTGGCAAACAATGAAGTTTTATATCAATCAGTTATGGGTAAAAATCTTGTTTCAAAGTGATTGCCGATAAGTGTTGTGGTTCAAAATAAATTAAGAAAAATATTTATAAAGTAGGCCTAAAGCTTTAACTATGAGGATAGACCTTTAGCAAAGGAGTTGACCCCAAAACCAAAAGTTTTAGGCGATTTTTCATCTTCTGATTATTACATTTATAAATATATTTCTCTTTTGTGCACCACCTGGACTAAGGTCAAGAGCCGTCACTGCTACCATGAAACTAATGTATTAGGACGCGAGAGAGGCTAAATTTAGTCCAGAGGCTCTAATTTAGGCTTGGAGGTCTTCAACGTGCTGGGAAACTCCGACACGGAACACACGGACTTTTTCGTCCTAAAAATCCATCGACTCCAGTCGGGTTTGAACCCGCAACTCTTATGTGTAGAGGAAAGCGCTTTATCCCTACATCAGTGAGGGCCAAATTTCTAGGAATGGCTGTATAAAAATAGCATTTTTGTATAAATACAGTAATTTGAATACCGGGATTCCAATATAGTAAATCTACTTACGAGGTGAAACGAACTGAAGCGTAATTTGAATACGAAGAGAATGGACTTAGTAAGTACGAGCAAGCTCTGATTATAATGAACTACGGACTGGACTCACCGGCGCTGCGTTCTTACAGAGCTTGTTATGACAGCGTCCTGCGCAACACCAAGAATTACAATATGCAAAATTTACGTTCCGAGAATCCAGCGCTTTTGCATTTGCTGTATATTTCCGCTCACTTTCATTGCAAGGCGTGTAAAATTGGGTCGCGACCCAAATCGAACGTCCTCCCCACCATTTCATACCAATTCTCTGCAATGTGCCCAGTATTTGGAGTGGAAATAAACCCGCATGCCACGTTAACGCCGGTTCATAAGTTTTCAACCCATGACTGTCAAAATACACACACTTTATTACACAATTAGTCCACGTTGTCACAAAGCATTTATTTAGAAATGTTACGATACTTCATGCTTCTCTGTGCTTCATACAGTGGTGAAGCCAGCTAGCTACAAATCTAATCGACCTGGATTCGATTCCCAGCAGGGAAGTGAGAACGTGTCTCTCCTCCTCCAGGGGATCGAATATGTGTCCTATCTATATTTGTCCTTTGCTCATTTAATACTATGGTCTTATTGGTTTCGAATAATTCAGAAATTCGGAGAAATGTGTTATGAAACAAAATGTCCAAAATAAACAAAAAAGTAAATAAATAAATAAGTAAAAAATTAGCAAATAAATAAATAAAAAATAGGTAAATAAATACGTAAATACAAAATAACTGAACACATATATAAATAATCATCTAAAATAATAAATCATTTTTTGGTTTTAACCACAGTATAGTGGTTTACTATCGTATCCACAGAGGGTGCTTTTGCCAAGTATGATACTTCGAAGGATACGCGACAGGCCTATCTAGGGGATATAATAGGATGACAGTTGAAAAGTGATGATGAAGGGTTAATTAGAATCGAGAATGAACCGGGTCGTGGCCCTTTAAATTGATACTATCCCAGCATTCGCAGGAAAGGATTTCGGAAACCACGAAAAACCCAAATCAGGATAGTCGGCCCCTGGGATCAAACCCTGGACTTGCCGAATACAAGTCGGGAATGATGATGATAATAATAATGATAATAATAATAATAATAATAATAATAATAATAATAATAATAATACTGAAGGTATTTCTCGTCTACTCTTAAGAAATGAGGGCGTATATGAAGAATGGAAGCAGATATCCCTGTTTTCATGACCTCGACATTACAAAGATATGATTTGGTCTGCATCACGCTCCGTCCATTCTTACCATCAGGAAAGATCCAGTACAGAATTTAACTTGAGGTTTAATGAATCCCAGGATCAGTCTGGATGTTTTCGCAATGAGAAAAATCCCGGCACCACCTGAGATTGAACCATGAACCTTCCAGTCGTAGTCAGTTGCCGTATAGTCCGAGCGTTCAGTTAATACCCAGGCGGAAGGCATGCGTTGGATATATCTTTTTTGCACGTATCAGACAGACAGACAGACAGACTAGATAGATAGATAGATAGATAGATAGATAGATAGATAGATAGATAGATAGATAGATAGATAGATAGATAGATAGATAGACATAGATAGATAGATAGATAGATAGATAGATAGATAGATAGATAGATAGATAGATAGATAGATAGATAGACATAGATAGATAGATAGATAGATAGATAGATAGATAGATAGATAGATAGATAGATAGATAGATAGATAGATAGATAGATAGATAGATAGATAGATAGATAGATAGAAAGTTGTAACGTAGAGAGAAGAATATTCTAGTAGCGCTAGAGGCTAGAGGGTCCAGAAATATTGTGGTATCTGATGGACACACATTGAGGAGACGCTCATCTCCTAGGAAACAGTAATATCACATCTTCCGCGTCGTCATGGACACGAAGGCGGGATACCGTACGTCTATTGTTCCGTCTCCGAAAGAAATAAGCGTTCTTTAGCATGTAACAGAATTCAAGTTCTGATTATTTCCTCTTCTAATGCGCCTATCTTAGAGAATACGATGAGTTCTGCGAAAAAGTGTTAGATTTGTAATAATAATAGTTCTTCCACATTCAGTTAAAAACGCTACCGTATTCATCTCACTTGAATACACCTTTTTGTTAAGGAAGGGCATTACTCCATGCAGTTATTAAAATGTACATAAGCTTCACAATAGTTTGAAAAGGTCCTGGAATAAGGCTATTTCTATGGAAATCTGATTGCTGTTGTAATTTCGGAATAAAGCCTTTTTAGTAATCACTTATTCAATTATTATTTAGGCCTGCTAGGTATGCCTTGTCTTTGTCTTACACTGTATAAAGCAGGAATCTTAACCCAAACTGATCTCTCTACTTATTCGTTAATGCCAACTCTTGCATTAAAATCCTCAAGAATGACGAGGATAGGACCAAAGTGGTCAGTTATTGAATAATGTTGATAGTCATTATTGTCATTGTCATCATTATTAAGTTATTACTATTATTATTATTATTATTATTATTATTATTATTATTATTATTATTATTATTTCGTCATAATCTCTCATGTTCAATGTCCTTTGTTTTGTCTATTTTTTTTCAGCTGTAATCTTGCGCCATACCAACACTGGTCCACAGCTGTGGAGTAACGGTTAGCATGCCTGATCTGAAACGAGCGGGCCCAAGTTCAAATCTAGCTTAGGAACAAAAGCTGGGTAACTTTCGGCGCTGGACCCTGGACTCATTTCGCTGGCATTATCATCATCTCATTCAGACGCTGGATCTCCATAGCAGGTGATAAAGCGCCGTAAAATAACTAATTAAAAAACTATCATTTGTTAAAAATTCTCAAGGGTGAGAAATGAACGTGCAAAATGTTCGACCTTGAGAATAATGTATACTTATTGTTGAAGATTATGATGATCATAGTAATAATAATAATAATAATAATAATAATAATAATAATAATAATAATAATAATAAGTCGTATATTTTTCGACATTTTATTTATACAAATATAATTTCCTTAAATAAATTATGAACTATATATTCGCTAATATTTATTTAACAAATTAAAGGTAGTGTGTCCCGCTCCGTGGCGTCGCGGTCTAAGGCATCCTGTCTAGGACTCGCGTTACGGAATGCGCGCTGGTTGAGTCCTCATGGGGGAAGAAATTTTCTCATGAAATTTCGGCCAGTGTATGGGACCGGTGTCCACCCAGCATCGTGATGCACTTGGGGAGCTACGATAGGTAGCGAAATCCGATTGCGAATACCAGCTATAACGGCTGGGGGGATCATCGTGCTAACCACACGATACCTCCATTCTGGTTGGATGATCGTTCACCTCTGCTTCGGCATGTGGGCGTGAGGTCGGCAGCCGGCTGGTCGGTCTAGGCCCTTCACGGGCTGTAGCGCCACGGATTATTATTAAAGGTAGTGTATAAAAGGTAAAGAAAAAAAACTTTAGAGTATTTAAGTTTCGGCAGCTCGTGCGACAAACTTTTCAAGAAAGAAGCTCACAGTGAAATGCAGAAAAGCAAAAACATGCTTGAAACACTAAGCAATTAAATTCAACAACAGGGTTATGTTACAAAGAAATGCATGAGCGAAGACTAGCCGTTGATGAACTGCACGTGTTTGACAACGATTTTCTCAGAACAAACGGCAGAAATCTAATCTAGCTCGCCAACTTAGACAGTCAACGATGAAATGTGCAACATAAACTTTGCTTCAGAAAAATATTCGTTATTCATGCCCACTATCTCAAGATGAACCTTGAAACGTAATAGTATCTGTCGCTTCCAGTGTCACCTTATTTCGCTGACAGAGGAAAGAGGAGAAACTGAGAAGCCGCTCTTTCTACGGGACCTATTAACCTTCTTGTTTCAAAGAGACCACTTGTTATGTTCCCAATTTGAAGAACTGAAATGCTGAGTATTACAATTCTGTCACTGGGTTTGACAGTTTCGTTGTCTTGCCAATCTCAAGAGAGGAAAATTAAATTTCAGTGTCACAAGAGTCCGACTTGAATTTCAACAATAAATTCTCATTATTTGGTTTGTAATATTTATGTTATTGTCATTAATGTTAAGGGGGAATGAGTTTTTGTTATTAAAATCCGTAGCGCGATAAACCAAGGTCATCCATGCGACTAATGAACTAACGTCCATTTCCCTCAACAGAGGTGAACGATCGTTCTGCCAGTACATGGTAATGTGTGATCAGCAAGATGATCTCCTCAACTGTATCTTACTTTCGAAGCCATATTTCGCTACTCAATGTAGCTCCTCAAATTCCTCACGATTCTGGGTGGGTACCGATCCCATACAATAGTCGAAATTTTTACTCACATGAGCACTCAAACCAGCGCGCATGCCATACAACTGTCCAAGACATGATCCTTTAGACCACGCGGCAATGACTCAGAACGTTTCTGTTGTATTTCTGGTTTAGTCTTATTTGTATAGGTTTTATAATAATTACAAATGTAAGTTAATATTTCATGTTACTACAGTGCGTTCGTAGCTCGGCCGGACCGTTCCGCGGCGGCCTTGGACTGGGTGAAGATTGGCGCGCCTGCCGTCAGAGTAGCGCTGTAGCCGCGGAACGGTGTACTTCGGAGACAGCATTACTGAATAATTATACAGGGTGTTAAAAAAGTATCCAGTATTTTAGGAGGTGCTAGTATCTATCAAAACAAGAAAAGAATGTCTAATAAACATGGGTTCTACAACACATACTTTCTGAGATCTGAACACTTGTTCATAAGAGGTGCTCAATGTTACGTCCATTCATGACAATGCATTCCTCTGCCCCTCGGCGTAAGGAATCACGCACTCTTTGAAATTTGTTTTAATATGTTAATAAGAAAGTCCTGATAACGATCCCCAGTTAATCTCTGTGGTAGCACGTATGGCCCTATTAATCTATCACCAAGAACGCCTGCCCATACGTTGATTGAGAATCGGTGCTGATGCCTTATTTCTTCAACTGCATGGGGATTTTCATCAGCCCACATACACTGATTCCGAAAATTCACAACACCATCTCTGCTGAACTCCGCTCATATCCGCAACCAGACTTTTGTTTTCAGTATTCCTTGCGACGTCTCATTATTCCATGCCAGGGGTGTCAATTACGGTATGATTATCTGGTACTGTGCTGTATTGTAGGAGCTGAGAAATGCACTGCCATGAATGGACGTCACATTGAGCACCTCCTATGAACAAGTGTTCAGATCTCAGAAAGTATGTGTTGTAGGACCCATGTCTATTAGACATTATTTTCTTGTTTTGATGCATACTAGCACCTCCTAAAGTATTGGATATATTTTTAACACCCTGTATAGTTCAGCTCCATGAGATACAGATAAATATATATAAAAAATTCGCATGAACCAATGTCCTTCAAGAGGCTACTGATTATTATTATTTTTGTATCATCTGTGATAAATAATAGACGAATTCCAAAGTGCTGAACTAATGTAGAGATTCATATTGTACATCTACTCAAATTTGCCAATTTATGTAGTTTACACGCTGTATGTTAAGGTCGTCTGCCATACAGAACTGCCAGAATAAAACACGTTTGACCACAGGAAAACGAGATACTTTGTCCCTGAAATACAGGGCTGCAGATGAAGTTCACCAGTCCTTTCTTACACGCATCGAAATGTGGATGTTTGATAGTAAACTAAAATTGTTTCAATAATTTATTATCATAGTAGACTGCCCTCTTAAATTGATTGAGTATACTGGAAATTAAATCAATGGTTGTCCCAAAACACGCAATGAAATGTTTCACACAAAACATTTTTTTTTTCGAAAAGGAAGCAAAAACGAACAAAATTGCATTGAACTATTTTGTTTGAAATATCTCAAAGAATAACCCCTTGAAATTAATAATATTACTTACAGTTCACTTTGTATATCTCGCAATATTGGATAGTATGTCGGTGTGTAAGGAGGAAGTAAACAATGACGAAGAAGACATAGGGGTACAGATGTGGGATTAACATTTGGAGCGAGTCTTGATGGGAGTCCACCTATATGTAGCCAATAATTATTTCGCACGGGTCCATGCCTGTGAAGTAACGGTTAGCGCGTCTAGCCGCGAAACCAGGTGGCCTGGGTTTGATTCCCGGTCGACGTTAAGTTATTGGTTGAGGTTTTTTTTCCGGGGTTTTCCTCAACCCAATATGAGCAAATGCTGGGTAACTTTCGGTGCTGGACCCCGGACTCATTTCACTGGCATTATCACCTTCATCTTATTCAGACGCTAAATAACCTAAGATGTTGATAAAGCGTCGCAAAATAACCTACTAAAATAAAAAAATAATAAAAAATTTTGCGCGACTGTCCACAAGTACCATCTCATTTCACCGGCATTATCACCTTCATTTCATTCAGACGCTAAATAACCTAATATGTTGATAAAGCGTCGTAAAATAGCCTACTAGAATAATAAAAAAATAAATAAAAAATTTCGCACGACTGTCCACAAGTAGCATATATACAGGGGCTCTTGTTGAGTGCACATGCAACGAAGCTCCAAATTTTATTTCCGTTACTGTACATCTCGGATGAAATTATAATGAATACGATCATCAGTTCAATAGCTCAGGACAAAATGCTATAAACAGACGGTTACATTAACATTACCCCACTGTTAGGTTGTGTCTCCGTTTAAACATCGAAACAGTCTCTTTGGAACATCAGAAACTTTGTTTATATTTCGTGGAGTGAGCAGGTCTTGAAATGGAAACGACAACGTCGATGCAAGTTCAAGTAGCGTCTGCATCGCCTGCTCGATATGCAACCCGGGCAACCTGAGGGTAATGCATTACCTATTCATTCCGCCCCTCACTGCACAGTGCACACTGAGCGTCTTCTTGTGCAGCTACAGTTTTAATTATTCTCCAGTGTGCTGCAAATGAATGCGATAAATTTAGATCAAACACACATTTTGATTAAATTAAACGCAATTAATCTGACTAAGCAATGCGAGCTACCGCGTAAAATATGCACGGTACTGTAGCTAAATTTGATAACTTTTGCAGTCGAAGTGCGAAGAGAATATGAAGTTCAATCGTATTTCATCTTACGTCAATGAAACCTTGTCACGTCATTCTTCATAACAATTTTTATCTGACTGTATGGATGGCATAATAATAATAATGAAGAATAAGAAGAAGAAGAAGAAGAAGAAGAAGAAGAAGAAGAAGAAGAAGAAGCGTTTTAGGCTTTCAATGTGAATGTGATCAGAAATAAGTTTATGGATATTCCACTTTTTTCCAACGTTTCGGAGTTCACACAGGTTACATCATCAAGACAAATACTGTAAACATGACCAGAGGGGACATTTACTCTACTAGACTCGTTATGTCTCCCTATCCCAAAGAACTGAGCATCGGTAATTCTTCATTACTGCTTATATACGACAATTGCTAGAGTCAAATAAGATAACGAGTAACATTAACATAAGTATAAATATTACAATATAGAGTATGTAGGCTTATGTTTAGTGAGCAGTCCGAAGAAAGGTTGCAACCTCATGACACCAATAAGTCACCATTAGACCGCGAAACTTCATGCATAAGTATGTTTTTATTGATTTTGCATATTGAAAGAGTACAAGTAGATCTTTGCCCATCATGATTTTTATCTTCGAATGAAGGCAACTTTATTTTGCATAAATGTATATTTCGAGGGTTTTCCCATTTAAATGCATATATTTTTCATTTTGCATATTTAAATGTACATTATAATAGTAACAACTTACTTGTTTTCTCCAATTTATTATCTAAGTTCAAATTTTCTCTTTGGTAAAAATAGAATTATTTCCAAGAAATATAAAACATACATGAGAAATAAAACCAATAATTACTTAATTACTGTTGGGAAATGAAATTGTTGCGACGACAATGGAAACTTCTCCCTACTGTATATACGAGGGTCATACTGTAAGTCATGAGCAACCGATTCTTATAAATCTTAATTTTTATTTTTTAGGCAAACCAGGTACATAGAGATGGGAGAAATAATTTAAATACCGATATATTGATATTGCAAACCTAATTTCGATAAACATATATTGCAGAAAATATATCGGTATATCGAAACGATTCGATATATCGCTGTCCCGTAAGCAAATTAATAGATAGGCCTACTAATGCAATTACATTTGTGGGCGTACATTTATTACAATAAACTTAAATTTTAATAGCCTATTCCTTGTTAGAATTGCAATTAACATCATAACAATCAAAAGATTAAATGTAAAATTGCAACGATAAACAATACATTTTCAATATCATAATTTTATTATTATGTAGTTCCTAACCTAAATCAAAATTATTGTGGAGGTAAGATGAGCTTAAATGATACAATGGGAAAGTGTTAAGTGAACTCTATATGGGTCAGAATTTGACACTGAAACATTCATTCATTCATAGTGTTCTGCCCAAAGGCAAGTCTTTCACTGCAAACAGAGCATTCTCCACTCTTTCCTATTTTCTGCCTTCCTCTTTGTCTCCTCATATGATGCATATATTATCTTAATGTCGTCTATCGTCTGGTATCTTCTCTGCCTGAACTCTTCTCCCGTTCACCATTCCTTCTAGTACATCCTTCAGTAGGCAGTTTCTTCTCAGCCAATTCCTTTTCCTCCTCCTGATCAGTTTCAGCATCATTTTTTCTACATGCACTCTTTCCAACACAGCTTCGTTTCTTACTCTGTGTGTCCATTTCACACGCTCCAGCCTTCTCCATAACCACATTCCAAATGCTTCTATTTGTTTCTTTGTAATGTCCATATTTCTGCCCCATACAATGCTGCACTCCACACAAAGCATTTAACTAGTCTCTTTCTTAGTTCTTTCTCAGAGGTTCGCAGAAGACGCTCCTTTTTCTATTAAAAGCATCCTTTGCCATTGCTATTCTCCTTTTGACTTCTTGGCAGCAGTTCATGTTATTGCTTATAGTACACCCCAAGTATTTGAAGATGTTCACTTGCTCTACTGCCTCATTTAGAATTCACAAGTCCATCTTCTTTATTTTCTTCCTAAGACCATGGTTTGCATCTTGTTGGCAATTATCTTCATTCCATATTGCTCACAGCTGTCATTTAGCTCCAGTAGCTTATCCTTTAGTATTATCTAACAACGCCATATCAGCAAATCTTAAACACTTTATTCTTCTTCCTCCTAATATCACTCCTCCCATGTTCTGAAAACAGTTCTTCACTAAATCCTCCAAGTAGATGTTGAACAGGGTACGTGATAAAGGGCATCGTACTCTTCTCCCTATTTCACTTGCTTCTGACATTTCTTCTCCTTTGACGCGTTTCATTTATAGGTTACTGAAAAACCTTCTCTCTTTCCAATCCATTCCAATTTTCTTTAAAATCCCCTCTCTTTCCAATCCATTCCAATTTTCTTTAAGATCCGCATCAGTTTTTTCCAATCCACGATTCAATTATTCTAATTTTATATAGGATTCAATCGAGGATACAAATAAATGCTCTTTTCTAGATAACAACGTAATCATTTTTAAATCTAAGTAAACAGTACTTGTATTCATTTTTAAATGTAAGTAAACAGTAGGCCTACTCAGAATGTTACAAGTTTTAACAAACTTCACAATAATTGTGATTTGAAACAAACCTTCTATAGTAAGTTCCCATTGCAAGTTATTGTTACACTCCAACATTCAAAATCTCAATGGTGGTGGTGGTGGTGGTGGTGGTGGTGATGATGATGATAATGATGATGATGATGGTGATTATGGGGATAAAATTTTTATGTACTAAAATATAGTCTATAATAATAAAACAATGTCAGTACTAGGTTGTGCATAGAAATCCTAGCTGTAAACAAATCTCAAACCACTATTACATCCTTGTTTCTCTTTCCATTTAAAAACACAGAAATAAAAGTTTTAAAGTCAAACGATTCCTTTTCAGAGTGGCAGTTGCTCCTGCCTTGGAGAAATTAATACTAAAACAGTAGTAGATAAAGCTCCCGTCTCAGTGTCACGTTCGCACACGTTGGGTTTTGAATTTGGTACTGCATATTAAATAGTTTGAATTCGAATTCTAGACCAGCCAATCAGAGAAAGGCATTGATTGGATTGGATATTTGAAGATTGCAAAATTATGTAACTACCCACTTTCATTAACGCCATCTCTCAGGGAATTATCGGAGTTAACTAGTGTGGATTTTGTTGTTCATAATAATTCCACAAAAACAAAAACAAATATAAAAAAACCGATATATTATACGATATATTTAATCAAAATTTCGATATCGATATATCAAAACAAAAAATATCGGTATTTCGTAAAAACCGATATATCGTTCCCATCTCTAGGTACGTCATCTTAATCTACAGACTTTTCTGTCACTTTTAAACATAGCCTCCACATGGAAATCTGTCTTACAAGAAGTGCCCAAAAGGCTCCTGTCAGCACGCATACATGCATGAACCCGTCGTCACATTGAATGCCGGATGGTTTAATGTATCCTTGGAGAATGTTGTATTGCCTCGTCTTCCAAAACACGGGCTCGAAGATTCTCTTCATATTGTACCGGGATTCCATACATAAGCTCTTTTAAATGATCCACGAATAAAAGTCTAATAGATTTAGGTCCGGAGAGCGCAGAGGCCAAGAAATTGGTCCATCTCTACCTATCCATCTGTCACAGAACCTTTGATTTAGAAATCGACGAACATTGACACTGAAATGAGAAGAAACTCTATCGTGCGTGAAGTACGTGTTTTGTCGTATTGCTAACGTCACACTGTGTAACAGAATAAGCAAGGTGTACTGTAAGAACACTTAGTATCTTTCTCTGTTCAACCTGGGTGGAAGAACATGAGGTTCCACCAAAACGTCACCAACAATGTCCGGCTCAAACATTGACATTTCCATGTGGTATGCTGTCTTTTTTCTGTAATGTACCGCATCATACAATGTGACCACGGATACAGAAATTGAATCGCTAAAGAAAGAGGTGGCTGAACTAAAAGGGAAGCTGCAGCAGACGGAAGAACGGGTGAGAGAGATGAACAATGCAATTGTAAGATTAATAACAATATTGTTTACTTCTGTGCAGAGGAAAATGCCCTTCAGTAGCTTTGGGGATTTCAATAAATAGATGTGAAAATCTTTACATGTAAAATGTTTCAAATTAGATTGTACTGTTACAATACCCTTTACTGCTTCTACTGATAGTCTGTTCCTTTCATCTGACCACTTGGTATTGATTAGTGAAAATACTCTTTCAACATTGGCATTGTGTGCAATTATTGAAAAAAAATTGACACATACAGTATACAGCAAAGTTTGGAAACACTCAACATTCACAACCTGCTCAAAAAATGTACTCCACTGAAAAGCTATTGTTTCCAAGAAAAATATTCATCTTACTTCAAAATAAATTCTTTCAAAGCACAGAATTCACAGAATGCATATTTTTCATATAACGACAGAAACACATACTTTTGACCTCAGATTTTATCTTAATAATATCCTGCGACAAGAAGATTTTAAAATGATTGATGGAACTGTCTGAAGAGTCTTTTCAGGAACCTTTAATTTTCTGAGGATCTCCAATGTAAATTTGGGAATTGTTCCTCGCGCACCAAACATAAGTCCAATGACATTCCAATCTTGAATATTATATTTATGACTGAGATCATCACAGCATGGAAGGCAAATAGTGCGCTTTTCTTCATGTACTTGCTTTGGTTGATCTTCATTAATTTCAAACCTTACTGTTGAGTCAAGAATGAGACCAGTTTTTTTAATCTTCATTGAACATCATAAATCACCATCTCTATTCATCTTTATAATATTCAGTGTATATTATTTATTTTCAATAAATTTTTATCGTTTTGATAGCTACCACATCTCGTTGCAGAATATTAATTTTTAAAATTTCATTATGTATTTTTCTAACATTAATTTACATTTTCTTTTTTGTTCATTTGATGTGATTAGGATGCCGATACTTTAAATCCAAGATTTGGACGGCTATCATTTCGATATACTACTACTGTATTTCAATATCTGGTACATTGTGTTGTTGAAAGGCGGAAAGCCGGACATTTTGGCTTTATCGTAAAAAGCCGACCGGACGCTCACAAAATACTAAAAAAGCAGGACATGTCCGGCGAATTCCGGACGTCTGGCCCAGATCACATATAGATTGCTCATTCCTATGTTAAAATCGGCAGCACTTTGAAGAGGACAACCGGCAAGATCGCCACCGGTCCGCTTTAAACGAACACGAGATGGCAGTACAGTCCCTAATGCAATTAAAATGGGAGTTATGACGTGACTCCTCATGTAACAACTAGATGGCAGCATAGTAAACCTGACAAAAGTTGTTACCGTCAAAGCCTATTACTCAGAGCAATCTGGGTATATGATCTAGGAGTCTGGTCACCGTAGCCAAAGTATATTAAAAAATCTTCACAATTGTGGAAACGGAATGTATCATTGTCCTATTCCTGAACAGAGATGACTACAGGAACGTAATTATTTCTTTAATTATATTCTGAAGTACAAAACCGCTCTCTAAATTATATAATTCCATTTTTCTTTCTATATGGGAAGAAATATTTTAAAGTAAGTGATGTGAAGTTGTTAGTCCATGCATTAAATCGGCATCAGCGAATTTATTCAACTGAGCTCTCTGAGCTCAGGAAGTAAGATCGCACGTTTGGATGCGGGACAATAATACCCGCTGCACAAATGAGTCGTAAAACAGGACACTTAACACGCTTTGATGCTGCCTAGCAAGCAGAACGAATGCGAAAATTACGAGCAATAAATGTTAGCGTAGTGTTAACCCGAGTATGTCAATCCTTCCTACGAAAAGTACGGTGCACAGTATCAATTTTAAGTCTGATTATAAAGATGTTCGTTCCCTTTACCAGACCATGAGTCTCATTTTTGCAGTGAAATCTCAAACTCATGGCTTTTGTTTTTCGTGATTAGTTTATTTTGCGACGCTTTATCAACTGCTATGTTTATTTAGCGTCTGAGTGAAATGGAGGTAGTAATGCCTGAGAAATGAGTCCAGGGCCGAAAGTTACCCATTATTTGTTCTTAATGGGTTGGGGGAAACCCAAGGAAAAACCTCAACAAGGTGACACGTCCCAGCAAGAATTTGAACCCGAGTCAGCCCATTTCACCGTTACTCCATAGCGGTGGACCGCATAGGTTCCAGAGACCCTTAACGGTGTGAAATACTAGATAATTCATCAAATACCAAAAATCATACGTTCTTAATATAAAAATAAAGTTAGAACGGGCCCATATAAGTTGGTGCCACCACTAGTAGTAGCAGTAGCAGTAGCAGTAGCAGTAGCAGTAGTAGTAGTAGTAGTAGTAGTAGTAGTAGTAGTATTTATTTATTTAACCTCGTAGAGATAAGGCCGACAGGCCTTCTCTGTCCGTCTACCAGGGGATAAAAACTACAATATGAAGAATACAATTACAGTTAATATTAAATTTACAATTACAATTGCAATAGAAATCAAAGTACGAAATGATTGCCTGATTAATGAAAGCTAGACAATTTATCATAAAAGTTAAGAAAAAATATTTTTTGTATTTACTGAATAACAAATTAAATCTAGAATAAGAAAATTCTATAGTGATGAAATTACCGGATATTGAAATATTTTGTGATAAATTAATAGAACTATTTACAAGAAACCCTGACTGAACGAGTCTCAATTACTGACCAAGTGTCCATAGTAAATTTGCCTTTGAATTCAATTTTATTTCGACAGTCCCTAATGCTAGCAGGTAGCGAATTCCACAGTCTTGGCAGGGCTATTGTGAAAGAGGATGAGTATGAGGAGGTACGATGGGATGGTAATGTTAGTATTGTTTCATGGCGAGAGCGTGTGTTCAAATTATGGTGGGAAGGAAGGCAAGTGAATCGAGACAAGTACGAAGGAATAGAAGAGTTCAAGATTTCGAAGAGAAAGAGAAGTGAATGTAAATTTCTTTTCTTATCTAGTTTAAGCCAATCTATTGCTTCCAGGGATGGGGTAATAAGATCATATTTACGAACATTGCTTACAAAACGTACACACAAATTATGAGCACGTTGAAGTTTCGTTTTGTTGTCACTGGAAAGGTCAGTCAGTAAAATGTCAGCATAGTCAAAATAGGGAAATACAAGCGTCTGCACAAGGGACTTTTTTTAAGCAAGAAGGAAGATGAACATTTATCCGTTTTAGCACATCGATAATAGAATATGCTATTCTGCAGGTTTCTGTGATGTGCATGTCTATCCATGTGAATGTCAAGATTTTTTACTGAAGAATTGAAAGGGATATGCACTGTGCTTACTTTAACGGGGGAAATGTCGAGGTGTTTTACAGCGTCGGTTTGCCGTTTGTGTCCTGATATAATATTGCTTGTGTCTTTCCAGGATTGATTAGTAGTAGTAGTAGTATCAGGAAATGCTGTACTGGAATCAGCATCACCATCACCATCACCACCACCACCACCAGCAGCAGCAGTAGTAGTAGTAGTAGTAGTAGTAGTAGTAGCAGTAGTAGTAGCAGTAGTAGCAGCAGCAGCAGGAGCAGCAGCAGCAGCAGGAGCAGCAGCAGCAGGAGCAGCAGGAGCAGCAGCAGCAGTAGCAGGAGCAGCAGCAGCAGCAGTAGTAGCAGTAGCAGCAGTAGCAGCAGTAGTAGTAGTAGTAGCAGTAGCAGCAGTAGTAGTAGTAGTAGTAGTAGCAGTAGCAGCAGTAGCAGTAGCAGTAGCAGTAGTAGTAGCAGTAGCAGCAGCAGTAGTAGTAGTAGTAGTAGTAGTAGTAGTAGTAGTAGTAGTAGTAGTAGTAGTAACAGCTTTATAAATGTAAACTGCATCTCGAGACAATGTTTTTACCTTAGATTTTCAGAATCTATGATGATACTTTTCCAATTCACTGCGAGCTAAAGCAAAGAGATGCACTATCACCTTTACTTTTTAACTTTTAACAGACAGGGTTTGGAATTGAACGGGTTACATCAGCTTCTTGTCTATGCGGATGACGTGAATATGTTAGGAGAAAATCCACAAACGATTAGGGAAAACACGGAAATTTTACTTGAGGCAAGTAAAGCGATAGGTTTGGAAGTAAATCCCGAAAATACAAAGTATATGATTATGTCTCGTGACCAGAATATTGTACGAAATGAAAACATAAAAATTGGAGATTTATCCTTCGAAGAGATGGAAAAAGTCAAATACTGTATCTTGGAGCAACAGTAACAAATATGAATGACACTCGGGAGGAAATTAAACGCAGAATAAATATGGGAAATGCCTGTTATTATTCGGTTGAGAAGCTTTTGTCATCTAGTCTGCTGTTAAAAAATCTGAAAGTTAGAATTTATAAAACAGTTATATTACCGGTTGTTCTGTATGGTTGTGAAACTTGGACTCTCACTTTGAGAGAGGAACAGAGATTACGGGTGTTTGAGAATAAGATTCTTAGGAAAATATTTGGGGCTAAGAGGAATGAAGTTACAGGAATGGAGAAAGTTACACAATGCAGAACTGCAAGCATTGTATTCTTCACCTGACATAATTAGGAACATTAAATCCAGACGTTTGAGATGAAGGGGGCATGTAGCACGTATGGGCGAATTCAGAAATGTATATAGAGTGTTAGTTGGGAGACCAGAAGGAAAGAGACCTTTGGGGAGGCCGAGATGTAGATGGGAGGATAATATTAAAATGGATTTGAAGGAGGTGGCATATGATGGTAGAGACTGTATTAATCTTGCTCAGGATAGGGATCGATGGCGGGCTTATGTGAGGGCGGCAATGACCCTGCGGGTTCCTTAAAAGCCATTTGTAAGCGAGTATGATGACAGTCAAATTGTAGCAGGAAACATGAGTATCTATTACGACGGTCATTGTCCATGCCCACCACACATTACATCTGAATTCCCGGGATCTGAATACGTATTCCCCATGTTGGGTCGATACACTAGCCACTTAGATAACAATACGGTATGAATAAATTTAATTAAACAGCAGTAATAACAGAAGGACATTAAAAATGCGAGACAATTCCTGTATGCTAATAAGAAGCGGGCTGAGTGTTGTTATACTAGCCCATTTAATAAACACATCGCTGAGCATAACACAAAGCTCTAATCTGGGACTGTACGGGGCAAGACGGAGCAGGTAGCGGCTAGAACAATGGAAGATGTCCTGCAGGTATTCCAGGGCCACGAGCTCCTACCAAGTCGCTCAAGACCGCTCCTACCTGAAAGGAATATTCCAATACAGGCACGAGAAGCCCACTAAGCTTGACTCGCACAGAAATTCACCATTTATACATGCAGAAACTCTCCCAAAGATAGAGGAAAATAAAATTCTGCATAAAAGATCGCTCTAATAGCACCTTTCTACTTAATTATGTACACATTCCACATGCGCAAATAATAAATTGGCATTACCGAAACCGATAACAATAATTGAAGAGGGCCAACATTAAAAGATAAACATGTTGCTTTTTAATGCTTTACTTTTGTATCCTAGTAGATTTTGTCTTCTCGAAGTTAGTCTCTATACACCGAAGTGCAGGGCATGATGGATACAAAACTGAGGTGCAACACGTCACGTGAACATGTACAGTGTGTCGAAAATTTATGGCATATTTAAAACCGGTAAGTGACGTAACTATCTTGGAGCAACAATAACAAATATAAAGGCCCATTCACAAAGAAAATTAAACATAACCGTAACCTAAACACAGAAGTTTGCGCCCAGACTACCAAATGGGATCATTCACAATGATTCACATAAGCATTGACATAAACATTACCGTAAGACGTTAACATGAAAGTTTGCAAACTCCAAACTTTCATGCTTACGCTTACGTAATTTGCAAACAGAACACAATCGTGGAGCGCTGAAGTATACGACAGAATATGAGGAAATGGCGTCGTTGTTATGTTTCCATGGTTACCAAGTATGTTTGCTATTATGTTTATGTTGCCATCGTGAATGATCTTGATTTTACCGTAACGTTTATATTCTTAAGTTAACGCTTATGTTATGTTTAATTTTCATTGTGAATGAGCCTTAAATGACACTCGAGAGAAAATTAAACGCAGGATAAATATGGGAAATGCCTGCTATTATTCGGTTGAGAAGCCTTTGCTTTCAAAGAAACTGAAATTTAGAATTTGTAAAATACTACCTATTGTTCTGTATGCTTGTGAAACTTGGACTCTCACTTTTTTTTAAGTAGGTTATTTTACGACGCTGTATCAACATCTCAGGTTATTTAGCGTTTGAATGAGATGAAGGTGATGTCGGTGAAATGAGTCCGGGATCCAGCACCGATAACTATGAGCATTTGCTCATTGGTTGAGGGAAAACCCCGAAAAAAACCTTAACCAAGTAACTTCCCCTGACCAGGATTCGAACCCGGGCCTCCTGGTTTCGCGGCCAGACGCGCTAACCGTTACTCCACAGGTGTGGACCTCTCACTCTGAGAGAGCAACAGAGGTTAAGGGTGTTCGAGAATAAGGTACTCAGGTAAATATTGGGGGCTAAGAGGGATGAAGTTATACAGGAGAATGGAGAAAGTTACACAACGCACAACTGCACGCATTGTATTCTTCACCTGACATAATTAGGTACATTAAATCCAGATCATTTGATGGGCACGGCATGTAGCACGTATAGGTGAATACAGAATTGCGTATAGAGCGTTAATTGGGAGACCTAAAGGAAAAATACTTTTGGGGAGACCAATATGTGGATGGGAGGTTAATATTAAAATAGATTTGAGGGAGATGGGATATGATGGTAGGGACGGGATTAATCTTGCTCAGAATAGGGACCGAGGCGCACTTATGTGAGGGTGACAATGAATCTCCGGGTTTTCTAAAAGTCATTTGTAAGTAAGTGACGTAACAAATGCATATTTCTGTGTATTCTTGGTTTCATATATATATATATATATATATATATATATATATATATATATATAGGAGGATGATATTTCAATCTTTGAATATCTGTACTAATGAAGGCACCTATAGCGATTGCGAAGTAATACCATAACAGATAGGTACATGCTGCAACAACCAAATATGTAAAAGATACCACAAATTTTAGTACAGTAAAGGCTCATTCACAAATAAAATTAAACATAACGTAAGCGTTAACTTAACGTTACAGTAAAATCAAGAAGGCATACCACCATTCACGATGGGAACATAAACATAACAGCAAACATACTTTGTAACCATGGAAACATAACAACGACGCCATTTCCTCATATTCTGTCGTATACTTCAGCGCTCCACGATTGTGTTCTGTTTGCAAATCACGTTAGCATAAGCATGAATGTTTGGAGTTTGCAAACTTTCATGTCCACGTCTTACGGTAATGTTTATGTCAATGCTTATGTGAATCATTGTGAATGATCCCATTTGATAGCCTGGGCGCAAACGTTTGCGTTTATGTTACGGTCATGTTTAATTTTCATTGTGAATGGGCCTTAAAACTTCTCAATGGCAAACAGCAATGGTTGAGATCTTTTTCAACGTATTTCCCACTGTAATTTGGACATTTTTTCATACCACAGGATGAAGTTTTGTATCCCTGTGTCGTAGAAGTCTGTCTCCTGAGATAGAAACCAATGTATGACATTCGTCTCAGTTTCGGTAGGGAATATGTTGAAAAACAGCTCAACAATTGCTTCATCTGTTCCAATAAATCTTTCCATGAAATTATGTTTTCTTTCTGTAAACGGTCCCATGCAAACTTACTTTCTGGGCGGGCCTCATAATTACGCTGGAGTGGCCAAATTTTGTAGAAGCACTTGTTTTGACATTATTAACATGGTGAAAGAAAAAAAATAACTTTTTTTTTATCTGCTCCTAAGAGAATGTTTGCTTGTGAGAGAACTTTCACTCCATATACACACACAAGAATAAAATACACGAGTAAATTTAGTGTATTTACAATACTTTTCCCTCGTTTAAGGATGAATTGCACCAATAGTTTTCGATTATATGAATATGCCATGCCTTGCACTTAACGAGTGATCCCAGTGACAGTAGCCCTGCCATCTTGCGTCATACACATCAAATCATCGTAATGAAAGCATAATGTATAGATAAAAAGCTTCCGATTATAACCCACACAATTATACAATCTAATAGTCGTATTCAATGTCGACAAACTAATTTAAAAACGCTTGTCCTTAACTCAAATTCATCCTGATGATAGGGAAAGCGAAAGAAATGAGACTGCAGCCTACGTAAACCGTGGGAGGTGGATAAAAATCCAGAAGAAATTATTTCCTGTATTTTAATCTGATATGCCGTTTTCCATCTCTTGTCTTGATGGAGTAGGAAGACAAGCATGTCAAGCAAGTAGAAACTGGTTTATTAATTTTTTACGTCGTCAAACTAAACAGTTCATTAGGAACTATGACGCGTTCTACATGTATTCTGTTACCTTCTTTTTGCTTCGTGGGCAAGTGTGTAAGCTACACTAGCATTGGATACACATATGACGATCATATATCAGATAATACTTGTCTGGTCTGATTCAACTAACCGAATAATTCTCTATGTAGTACGGAAGGAGTCATTCGCTGTGAGTAGAGTTAGCGTTTCTGGATAAGCAAAAACGGGACGTAGGTTCCAGTCCCGGCCAAAACATGAATTCCCCCCCCCCCCTTTATAAGGATTGATTGTGTCCGTTTAGGGACCAATGACGGGCTTATGTGAGAGCGGCAATGAACCTCCGGGTTCCTTAAAAGAAGCCAGTAAGTAAGTAATTAAGTATAATTTTGGGCAGAATACTTAATGAATGAATGAATTTATTATTATTATTATTATTATTATTATTATTATTATTATTATCAAGGAAAACCTCTACACTAAAATATAACTATCACCTAAAAATGTATTAATTAACAGAAAAGAATGTATTAGAGTCTCCTCGGTGTATTAATTGACAATAAATTATATTTTCACAACCACATTGATTATATTTAAAACCATGCAATAAGAATGTTAGGTATAATTCGGTCAATTACTTATTCTTTTTCAACACCTGACTCTCTTTTAATACTATACTATACACTAGTGAGATCGAAACTCGAATATGCATCTGTAGTTTGGAACTCTATTACTAGTTCTGATTCGGCAAAACTGGAAAATATTCAAAAGAAATTTAATTCATTATGTTCTTACCGATTTCTGCCTAATAACTCTGAGTATAACTATGATAAAAAATGCGAGCACTTTAAATGTCGAAGCCTGTATGTCAGACGTCATGATCTCGATTACTTATTCTTATGTAAGGTCCTTAAAGGTGACATTAATTGTCAATCTTTCTTGAACAGTGTCAGCCTTCGTATTCCTATAAAGGACACGAGACATCACAAACTCTTCTATATTAGAAATTCTAAATCTTCCTCGCCGGTCTCCAGATGTATTAAACATGTTAACTTACATGTAGGCGATTTCGATCCATTCAATATTAGAACATGGCAATGTCTTTGCTAATTTTAATTGCATTATCTTTCTACACATTTTGGTAATACTTTTGTATGAATCAACAACTTTCCATAAAATATAATAGTATTAATTCTTGTAAACTAATCATTGTAATCTATGTTATTTATTTTGTTGTTATCTCTATTATGTAATGTGTACCATAGTTGTTCATTTTATTGCATTATTTGTATCACTGTGCTGGACGTTTATTGGCCTATAGCTGTTATCCAGCACATAAATATCAATAAATAAATAAATAATAATGATAATAATAATAATAATAATAATATTATTATTATTATTATTATTATTATTATTATTATTGGACACATGTAAAAAAGGAGAAATAGAGAAGGAAAACCTCTGAAGACCTGACTGCTCATCACAAATTTTATTCGGGACTCTGCGGATTGAAGACGTTTAGTTTTAAATAATGGCACATCTTTGAAATATCTATCTAAAATGGGGGATAACTTGCTAACTGGTAGAAACATTTTTTCAGCAAGTACAGTAGTTAAATATCACAGGTTACCATTCAAATTACTTTATTTTGTACCTTACATATTTTGCAGTGGATGAATTGAATTGAAAGAGGTGAATAAGGAGGACAAATTTAAAAGGTACGCAAAACGCGTCCTTGCAAGAAACTAAATATGTGAGCTCCAAGCCTGTTGGCCACTAGTCTCACTCCGGGTTACGCTGCTCCACTGAAGGAGCTCTAGAAAATTTTTAAGGGGGAAAACCGAAAATGGACGTAACCTCTTAGGTACCACATACGCGAGGGGGACGGAAATGTGATCACGGGACGGGACGAGGAGGAGATGGCTGGTGTAAATCTGCACATTGAAATGAACTGTGCCATTTCGCAGTGCAGGAGGAGTCGAGAAGACTGTCGTCTGTTGTTCGATGACAAGGTAGGTGAAGACCGCCAGGAGAGACGCCGTGAATTCTGAATCTGCAAATTGAAAGGTTCCCTGTCCTTTCGCATTGCGACTACATGAGTGACATTGCACATGTATTTCATAATTTTATAGACTCTGAACTAGGGCATTAAGGTGTTTGTTAGAAAAAAAGGGGAACTTATGGGGAAGGGCATATAGGTCCGTGGCCCATTTCTGTTAGGGCTCATCCCGACATTTGTATTAACGCCTTAGGAAAATCACGGAATACCTTAGGCAGGATGAGTTGTCTCAATATAAGAAACTAGCCAATTTGGCTTGCAGTGGATGACTCTGAACATACCATATATACAAGATCTGGTAGCGATGTTTGTCGAGAAAGATCGGCTGGAGTTAAAAACCGGTTATCGGCCTAGGAAATGAAAAAGGGTGTGGCTTGAAGTGCATTGTACATTGTACAAAGAATAGACGTGTGTTTTACAAAAGTGTTTCCTCCTTAGGGGGGGCTTCTTTATAGTAAACATGGGACAAAGCTGTACAGGCTTACTCTAGAAATTCCGCTCAGCAAGTCTGTCATGCTAGAGTGCATCATGCAGGCTTTTAAAATAATAGAAACTGCAGCCTTGTGCCGCCCCAACAACCGAAAACAGGATGTATAAATGCTAACATACACTGTCGTTTGAGAGAAGACAACGCCGAACATAACGTCGCGCACGCAGAACACAGGTGTATAATTTTACGATTAAGTCCCGTTAAGGTCATACAAATATTTATTTTGATACATTGTAGATACTGTACATATTGTGTACGTATATATAATGTTCTCTTACTGAAGTTGAATCACGCCATAGCTATGTCAATTCTATAATTTTCTGCTCGGGAGCTAGCATTAACACGAGCACACACAAACACACGCTAATATACACTCACACATAAATATACTGTATATATAAACACAACACACACGATTACATGAAAACATGCAAACAAACAGCATGACAAAATATCACACTCACACATACACACAATTACGCGCCAAATAGGGAAAAGGCTCGTCTAAAATTACCCAATTCAACAAATAACGAATTTTCTGAAATTCTTTCATAATTAAAAAAAAAACAAGTATCTGAGATGGAAGAACAGTTGGAAGAAGAGCAGTTCGGTTTCAGGAAGGAAAAAAGTACGAGAGATGCAATTGGACTGCTACGAACATTTGGCGAAAGATACCTAGAGAAGAATAAAGAAGTGTATAGTATTTGTGGATTTAGAAAAGGCGTTTGACAGAGTGGATTGGAATAAACTGATGGGGATCCTAAAGAAAATTGGCGTGGATTGGAAAAGGAGGAGGCTGTTCAGTAACCTTTATATGAAACAACCAGTCAAAGTCAGCATAGGAGAGGAAATGTCAGAAGGAAGTGAAATAGGGAGATGAGTACGACAAGGATGCCCTTTAACATCTACTCTGTTCAATATCTACTTGCAGGATTTGGTGAAGAACTGTTTTCAGAACATGGGAGGGGTAAAAATAGGAGGAAGAAGAATAAAGTGCATAACATTTGCTGATGAAATGACATTGTTAGCAGAAGAGGAGACGATACTAAATGATATGCTAGTGGAGTTAAATGACAGCTGTGAGCAGCATGTGATGAAGATAAATGCAAAAAATACGAAGACCATGGTTGTCGGAAGAAAAATAAAGAAGGTAAACTTGCGAATTCTAAATGAGGCAGTAGAGCAAGTGGACAGCTTCAAATACTTGGGGTGTACTATAAGCAGTAAAATGAGCTGCTGCCAAGAAGTGAAAAGGAGAATAGCAATGGCAAAGAAAGCTTTTAATAGAAAAAGGAGCATCTTCTGCGGATCTCTGGAGAAAGAACTAAGGAAGAGACTGGTGAAGTGCTTTGTGTGGAGTGTGACATTGTATGGGGCAGAAACATGGACATTACGTCGAAATGAAGAGAAACGAATAGAAGCATTTGAAATGTGGATATGGAGAAGAATGGAGCGTGTGAAATGGACAGACAGAATAAGAAACGAAGTTGCGTTGGAAAGAGTGGACGAAGAAACAATGATGCTGAAACTGATCAGGAAGAGGAAAAGGAATTGGCTGGGTCATGGTTGAGAAGAAACCCCCTACTAAGGATGCACTGGAAGGAATGGTGAACGGGAGAAGAGTTCGTGGCAGAAGAATATATCAGATGATAGACGACATTAAGATATATGGATCATATGCGGAGACAAAGAGGAAGGCAGAAAATAGGAAAGACTGCATAATGCTGGGTTTGCAGTGAAAGAGCTGACCTTAGGCAGAACACTATGAATATATGAATTAATTATTGTTACTTCTCCAAATGTAAAAAAAAAAAAAAAAAAAAAAAAAAAAATCGCAGTGTTGTAGCATTCCAGTTGCGCTCAAGCGTGGGTTCGACTTTCGCCTTGGCTGATTACTTGGTTGAATACTGACGTTGAATACCTCTTTCGCCGTACCGAGCGTGGGGTCCGTTCAGAAATCCGTGGTGAACCAAGAAAATCGCAGAATTTCAAATGTTTACTGCAGCAAAACTATGAACTGGATGCTAATGTTATCAGTAGTTCGGTAATGAAGCAATGTAACTTATATGACCACGGCCAATGGCATCACTTCCCCTCGCCGCGGACATGAGAGCGTCGAAACGCTGTATAAAATTAAATGTGCCGCGCGGTCTCTCAGTAATATCTCGGCATCGAGAGCAGCTACAGACCTGTGCTACCACTCGCTTGATTTGTAAACGCGAGTTCTACGATATAAAAGTCACAATAAACACGAACGATGCACTTTGAGTGAACTACAGTTAAAAATTTGTTGAAAGATGAGACTAAGTTCGGAGTGTCGCTTCTTATAAAGACATAACAGACTATATTTCATACCTTTCATTAATTAAACGTGTCGCGCAGTCTGTCAGTAATATCTCGGCATAGAGAGCAGCTACAGACCTGTGCTACCACTCGTTTGAATTGTAAACTCGAATTCTACAATATAATAGTCACAATAAGCAGAAACGATGCACTTTGAGTGAACTACAGTGAAACATTTGTTGAGAGATGAGACTAAGTTCGGAGTGTCTTTATAACATAACAGACTATATTTCATACCTTTCATTAATTACCTTCTCTTATCTTAGACCCATATTCTACACTTGTAAGACGAAACAAAAATAACACTCAAACCAACACAACTGTGGTTTCATTCTCGAAAATGTATGACGTATTCTTCGTTGCCGGTATATTACAGATGCAGCGCAATTTTTTTTTCCGCACTTTTGCCCCAACCTAAGGACAATGTCAGGAAATCCTCTGCCTCATCTCGCTATCACCAATTTCATCGACGCTAAATAGATGTAACCTAGTAGTGGTGAATTTATTAGTGATGTACAGTAGTGGCAAAAGAACCGGACCGACCCTTGTAGCCGATTTTAGAGACACAGATTCAAATTTTGCTGGTCACAAAACACATCCATCTTGTATAATTAATTGTAACAATGAAATTTGTTGGATTTGTTCGATTCTTACCGTATTTTGTTTCCTTCAGTGCCTCAAACTTACAGACGAAAAAACTTTGAGAGTTTTATTTTATCTGGCATAAATATTACATTTATACCTCTATTCGACAAAGATAACTGCGTATTTTTACATTAAATAGCAGTACATACCTGTGGCTTCACTATCCATATTGAATTACCACATTTTGACACAATACACAGCACAGGATTCTTTTGTATCAGCTACAAGAATCGGTCCGGTTTTCTTTGCCACTACTGTACATATAAACTCGCCTTACATTAAAAAAACTGGATTGTTAAAATATACACAGTAATTTTCTTTTATTTGAACAATAACTTGCTATATCGTCAGAAATAACTTTAGGCTGGTTTTCTATTTGCACTGTAATTTACGACATTGGACAGCAATTTTCTCTTGCGTCTTGTTTTCAACTAAAGCACGTTATTTTTATTTTTCTTTACCGCGGCAACGTACTCACAACGTGAGAAATGTCTTCCCTGCAGAGTTTTGTTGTTATTTCCATGTAATTTATTTCCAATGTTGAGCCGTGCTTCCCGAATACAGTTTCATTCTAAACTGAGGCGTATTCTTTTGTTTTATTTTTTATTTCCATGGTAACATATGTTCATTGCGGAAAAATGTTTTCCGTGCAGAAAGTATCGGAAAATAAATAACGACACGCAAAATAATCCAACAAATCAATTCGCAGCCAGTTCCCCACGTAGAAACGCTGCAGTTTTGTGCAGACTATACATTATCCTTGCGAACTGTGAAGGGCAAACACGTATTGTGTATAATGAAATGTGCACTGGCCCTTCCTCTTCACCTTGGGGCTGCATCACGTTGGACTCAGCCCACTAAGTGATAGGACGGAGGTGACGTCACAAAGCCTGAACCTGCACGTCGGACGGCCGGGGTCGATTCCCGACATGGGCGTTGGCATGAGTGTCTAGACCGGTTTGTTGCGCTGTCAAAGAGGAACCCGGGGCTGTCGCCCATTTAAGCCAACTCCCGAAATATTGCCCGCATACGACTAGCAAGCTAACATTCGTAGCGTACATTCAACACAATTATTCTACTAGTGTTGTTAGTGAATTACATTAATCAGGTTTAGCGATTTAATACGATAGCTACATCGAGACTGGATGGATGGACGGTCAGACAGGTAAGATATATAGATAGATGGAGGACAGATAAGACGGATGGATGGATAGATAGATGGATCGATGGATGGATGGATAGATAGATAGATAGATAGATAGATAGATAGATAGATAGATAGATAGATAGATAGATAGATAGATAGATAGATAGATAGATAGATAGATAGATAGATAGATAGATAGATAGATAGATAGATAGATAGATAGATAGATAGATAGATAGATAGATAGATAGATAGATATAGATAGACAGACAAGTATATAGACAGACAGATAATGGATAAGATGATCGATGATAAATAAAATGTATAGTTAGACTGTTGGAAGATGGATAAGATACATCGACATTTGAATGGAAGATGGATCAGATACAATGATAGATGAATGAATGATAGATGAGATACATTGATAAATGAATGGATGATGGATAAGATACACAGATGGATAGATGATAGATTAGATAGATAGATAGATAGATAGATAGACAGATAGATAGACAGATAGATAGATAGATAGATAGATAGATAGATAGATAGATAGATAGATAGATAGATAGATAGATAGATAGATAGATAGATAGATAGATAGATAGATAGATAGATAGATGGATGGATGGAAGATGGATAAGACACCACACACACACATATAGATGATAGATTAGATAGACAGATAAGACAGGTAGATAAAATAGATTAGACAGATATATGGACAGACAAATAGACAGGTAGGCAGACGGAAAAAGATAGAAAACGGAAAAGAAAACATATAAGGGATGATGAAAGACAGACAGTAAGAAAGACAAAAGAAAAACGGGAAGCAGAAAAAAGAAAACAGGCAAAGAGAAAAATGAAAGGTATCTATAGAAATTCACGAGAAATAAGATAGTCAACAGCTGTGGAGTAACAGTTAGTATGTCTAACTGTGAAACGAGCAGACTCGGGTTCAAATCAGGATTGGATCAAGTTACCTGGTTGATGATAGATTTCTGGGGGATTCCCCTCAACCCATTAAGAGCGAGAGTAGTGTTAAAGTGAACATCAAGAGAACATAAATGCTGGGTGACATTCGGCGCTGGCTCATTTCGCCGGCATCACCACCTTTATTTCTCTCAGACGCTAGATAACCATCGCAGTTGATCATCGTAAAATAAACAAAAGGAAGAAGAAGAAGAGAGAGAAACAAGGTTCAATAGCGATAAATTAAACAGCTAAATGAAGGGTTCAGAACCATAGTGGGCGAAGCGCCATTTACTAAAACCGTAGAAAACAAGGGTTAAAAAGAAGTTATTACCATAATTTAATGGATATATAAAGCAAGTAATATAAAGTATAAACATTAAAACTAAATGATATGTCAATCTTCATTAAACTATGGTATTCACTTAACTTTAACCCTTGCTTTCTCCATTTTTAATAAATGGCGCTTGGCCCACTATGGCTCTGAACCCTTCAAATAACAGATAGCGTTAGAATGAGCTCATGCGTTATAAATATGTATTATGGAAACAAAAATATCAGGTGTAATTGGATTAGTGTTGATTAATTCAAATAAAACTACAATACAGAAAGCGTTGATCAATGGCATCAATCAAAATTATCCTGAATATTAACAGAATGGTAAGAAGGAAGAAAATGGAGGAGCAAGAGCAACAAACTGTAACAATACTGGAAAGAGAATGTTGATGGTAAAGCGAGAATGGCGAAAGAAAGGAAAGTAGTGTTGTAACAACGCGTGTGAAAAGCATTCCATTCTCTATAAATATCATAAAATGTGCCGAGAATTCAATCA
The DNA here is from genome assembly GCF_040183065.1 of Periplaneta americana. NCBI lineage: Eukaryota > Metazoa > Arthropoda > Insecta > Blattodea > Blattidae > Periplaneta > Periplaneta americana. The sequence continues at coordinate 71,010,504 of NC_091129.1, read as the reverse complement.
TGGACCCACCTCACCGAGATCCATGAGCTAAGCCAAATAGGTTGTGAACAGCGTTGCCAGGTTGCTGTAATCAAAAATCCCTACTGCCCTTATAAAATATCCCTATTTCACGCAAAAAAATCCCTTCATAAACTATTTTTATATGACAAGCAACTGAAGGCTTCAGAACCATAGTGGGCCAAGCGCCGTTTACTAAAACCGTAGAAAACAAGGGTTAAAATGAAGTTATTACCATAACTCTTTGGAAACATATAGCAAGTAATATAAAGTACACGCATTAAAACTAAATACAGTATTATGTCAATCTTCATTAAACTATGGTATGCACTTAAATTTAACCCTGGCTTTCTCCGTTTTTAACAAATGGCGCTTGGCCCACTATGGCTCTGAACTCTTCAATTGTAAATAAACTGTGTTTCAACCAATAAATAATAATAGAATATGTTTTACCTTGTGTGTTCAAAATTTCCATCAGGTTCAACTAGATCTCTTCAAGATCGTGTGAATGTTAGATCTTTCACAATTTTAATATCTAGTAGAGTGTTCTGATTGATTTCTACAAAGTGGTCAATTGAATTAAAACTTCGATTATGTTCAACTACATAAAAAAATATCGAAATTCTGACTTTATAACATGTTTATCTTGTTCAAGTACTTATACTTTAAAGATTTCTAATTTGTGTTGCATTCTTTTCTTTAACTTTTGATAAACCGTGCATTGAGTTCATGTTTCCCTGCTATACACTCATTTTCACATGCCTTACATATAGCCTTACTAACGTTATCAGTCTTGTGTAACAAACTTTTAAAATACAAAAAAGCATGTGTTGCTATTTGAGTATGGCCGAAGTAATCACAGAATCTTTGTGTAAGTACAGATCGAAATGTGTTTCAGATTACTAGAACTGTGAATTTGAAATTAAAATGCATGTTGATTGTTGTTATGAATATCAACAAATGGATAAGAAAACCCTACAATTTGGCGAATGTTACAAAAATAGTCCCTCAATTCCTACCAGGTTAAAATATCCCTACGATATACTTTTCTTTCTATTATTCATAAATGATCTTACCCCCGTAATAAAAAATATAGGCCTATTATTTGCAGATGAAACAAGTATAGTAATTATAGTCAATAACACCAATACATTCGAATCTTTAACAGAGGAAATTCTCTTCAAAATTTGTGACTGGTGCTCAGCCAATAAATTAGTCTTAAATTGCAACAAAACTAACACAATTCAATTTAAATCCTGTCGAAATTCAACCTCGCAAATTTCAAGCGCAATAATAGGTTCCTATTAGAAACAACAATCAAATTTCTTGGCTTAAAAATCAATGTGTTAAATTTAAAAAATCATATTAAATAAATTACTCCCAAACCAAATTCAGCATGGTTTGCTATTAGATCTATACAAAAGGTAGTAAATATCAACACCTTAAAAAGAATATACTTTGCATACTTCCACTCCGGTAATGAGTTTTGGAATAATATTCTGGGGAAATTTCACAGATAGCAACAGTATATTCCTACTACAAAAATGTAATTAGAATAATAGTAGGTGCCAAATCTAGGGAATCGTGCAGGACTATTTTCAAAAAACTACAAATAATGACCATGACTTGTCAGTATATTTTTTCATTAATAATCTTCCTTGTATGTAATCGTGAAAACTTTGTAACTGATTCAAGAGTTCACAGCATAAATACGCGTAAAAAATGACTTTCATACTCCATCGGCAAGTCTATCGTGCTATCAAAAAGGTATGCGTTATAAGGCAGTAAAATTTTTCAATAGCCTCTCTATCGATATAAAAAATGAAACTCAAAACATAAGATTATTCAGGGCCAAATTAAAGAAGTACCTAATTTCTTACGCCTTCTATTCTGTAGGTGAATTCATGACATTCAACAACGCTTCATGAAAATGATACTAAAACTTTGTATTGTACTAGTAGACTATATTGTAAATCTCTTCTGTATAATTTCAACTAGACTGTGACTATAAATTAAGACTTTATAGTAGTACAGGGATATCATTTTATTTTTACTTCAATTTTTATTGTGCCTGAGTTTTTGAATGTACTTCACTCCCACCCCTTCTACTAACGAAGTTCCAAATGTCCTCCACACAGAACCAGGGCCGCATATACGAGTAGCAGTACTGAGTTAGTGAGTATAGTACGTTTCAGAAATATGTTCGCGTTTTCCAGTGACGAAAACTTCTAATATTGAATCATATTTTCTCACAGATACTGTGGTCAGTTTGTCTACGTCGCATCCCGATTTCCCACACCTGCTTCTGCTCGTTTTACTCTAAAGACTAGTGGCTGGGCTTTCTTAGCTCTTTTCTGAAAACATTAATTTCTGTTAGGAGTTAATTGGACGTCTACATAATATTATGCAACTCGTTAAGTAATTAACTATCACGTGATTTCTCCCCTTCCTACGATCCTGCGACATAACCACTTGGACGGACAGTAGATAGCATGTCTGAGTAATTTTATCTGTGCGGATCGGGCAGAAGTGAAGATTGAATTTACAGTACGTAAGGTACTCTTTTATAGAGTAGGTATAGAATTATTTCAACATGAGTTACTAAGTATGAAGGACGAAACTGGTAATTGGAATTAGATGCGATAGTCTATAGTGCGATAATATGCACAAAAAAAACTGAAGCCTGTATCGAAATGAACGGCCACCATTTTCAAAAATGTGTTTAAATATCCATATTATGATTATTTTCCATTTTAACTTCATTCTCTATATTGTACGCTAATGTGCTGTAGACAGTATAATATACACTGCATAATGAATACGTTCGCATGGATAACTCAGTTCGTGAGTAAAAACAGTTATTGTTAACATTGTACTATAACTATTTTGATTAAACAAAACCTAATGAAAATTATCAAACTCAAAATTACGATATTTCCTACTTTACGTAAATGGATGAACCACTTTTCTTCCCTCCTATACCTATTGAAGTGATTTGTTTGTATTTTAGGCCAGTATCACCGAACTCCAGTCGTGGAAGGGGGTAGCAAACGGTGTTTTCGCGTCTCAACCATTAAACCAAAGGTATAGCCAGGTTAATATTAAAAATGTTAGTAAAAATAAAATGATGTCCCTGGATTAAGTTTTTTGACTTGTTCCATATTCTAGCTGTGAAGCAATATATGAATACCATGGAATGTTAATAAATACAATATAATATAATAGGGATTTTACCCTACATTTGGCAACACTGGTTGTGAAAAGTTCTTATTCTAGAATATAAGGCAGTGAAGACAAACAGGACCACAAAGAATTATTACAAACGAGAAGTGGAAACAGAAAACAGAAGCAGGGGCAGTAGCAGCACCGTGCGTTACACTTCCTAGCCCAGTTTCCGCTCCGAGCACCCGCCACTTGTAGGAGCGGGCATGGTGGGGGAGGGGGCGCTTGCTCCGGTCCAGCCAGACCCGGCCCGGCCCGGCACAGCCCAGGCGGTGCAGCTGTCGCCCAGACTCGCCGCCGGTTCGTCGGTAGCACCTGGTAGACCACGCACCAATGGAATCATATCACAAAGCCAATAAGTTGCTATCAATATTTGCAGTTCCGTTCGCTATCAACCCACCAACGCCAATTTTATCTTCGGTTTTGAATCGCTATCTGCGAAGAAAAGAAGGCACTTCGTGTCTCGAAGACTGTGAGAGATGGTGAACTGTTGTCGATAGATGAACAAGGTGTGGGTTGGCCCTGGGAATGAGAGGTGTGCTCCGTGGAAAATACTCCATTTATATTTACGTTTCAGTAGACAAAAACAAGTTTTATGGGTGAATTTTACCATTAATCAATGTCTGTTGGGTCAACCCTGTGTTCAATGTACATGTCTTTTTAATCTTTCTGTGACTTCTTCCCGTGTCATGTATAATAATAATAATAATAATAATAATACTTTATTTTTTCTGGTAGAGTTAAGGCCGTTAGGCCTTCTCTTCCACTCAACCAGAGGTTAAAAAGGAAATACATGATAATACAATGTTAGTACAACAGAAAGTTAAAAGGTATACCTAAGCAAGATCTAAACAGAAATTGTGAATTACTATTGTGACTCTTAAAAATAAAGTAAATCCATGGCTCTACAGCCCGTGAAGGCCCAGACAGACCAGTCGGCTGCTGGCCTCACTCCCACATGCCGAAGCAGGGGTGGACGATCATCCAACCAGAATGGAAGTATCGTGTGGTTAGCACGGTGATCCCCCCAGCCGTTATAGCTGGCTTTCACAACCGAATTTCGCTACCTATCGTAGCTCCCCAAGTGCATCACGATGCTGGGTGGGCACCGGTCCCATACACTGGCCGAAATTTCATGAGAAAATTTCTTCCCCCATGAGGACTCGAACCAGCGCGCATTCCGTAACGCGAGTCCTAGGCAGGACTTCTTATATAAAGGAATACAATATTTCATTAAGATATCATAAGGGAATGAAATTTTGTACAGACTGATTATTTAGTCCTGACAGCTCGGCTACGCGAAAGAGGGGTAGTAATAGGGGTAGTGGGGAGAGTTCTGGAGTAGAGATAAGAGAAAGCGGTCAGTAAACAAATGCAGTGCAGCTTAAGTGTACTGGAAACACACTGCTCTACCGAACGCGTAACATCCGACCGCTCTGAATGCAAGTAAATGACTAACCCGAACACCCCTTGGCGTAACTTAATGGACTCGCCTGACCCAGGCGCACATTGTCTGCGACTGTCAGGACTAAATAATCATGCTGTACATGTGTTATTATTAACCAGATACACCGGTGATATAATTTTTGTGAATTTAGCTTTAAAAACATGGAAGTCAGCAATTTCAGTATAGTGTACCCGTAAGCGTCGATGGAACCGGTGATAGCGAAGTAGTATTTGGAGAGTTGAGGCCAAGATTCGCCATGTGAGTGCGTGACATCGCCGTACAGTTGGGAAAACCCTCGGAAAACAATCTAAACATGGAATCATCCAAAGCGGGAATCGAAGTCACGTTCTAGCGCAGCTCCGAATCGGCAGGCAGACGCACGTACAGTCTGAGCTACATCGGCGACTGTCTTATCTTATTATCAAAATCATGTAGTACATATCACTGCATGGAGATGACTGACCCAATTTCGGATAAGCAAAATTTCAGATATTAAATTAATGTATATCCTTTTTTAGAGTTAAAAAGTTGGAAACTGTCTCATAAGTTGTGTACATCAAAACATCATGTATATTAAAAAAAAAAAAAAGAGTTGATGCAATCCATACAGCAGGTATAGTATTACTAGCTGTAAATATTGATTCTTCGCCATTTCTTAATAGTGCGAAATTTTCTTCTACATTCCCCTAATATTCTGCTCATTATAAGTTACATTGAAATTAAAAATGAATGAGTGTATCGTAGCCTTCATCGTATGTAAATTTCGTATTTCATAAATTTAGTACATAGCATAACCTCCAAATTTCTTTCTAAAAATTCAGTTACACGACTTGAATGTTTCGGTTAAACCGGTTTTCGGATGGCAGAGGGTCGTTTAACATAGGTTTTACTGTATAGTTAGTTTTATATTATTACAAACGACACAAGCAAAATACCAATAATAAAGAGTTCCCACTTACCTACAAGCAACCAACATCTACTATAACTAATTTTCTTCCCATTTTTACTACTGAATCACTGGAAATGAAAAGACATTAAATAAAATACACAAAATATTGTTTTAACGATACATTTTCGAAGTCCAATTAATCTAATTGCAGGCCATTTATTTTTCCATTAAGTTTAGTGTGGTGCTGACATTAATTAATAAAAGAAGCATTTCCCACTGAAACTTTGAACTCTATACAAATGAAATATTTCTTTCTTCCTTCCTTTGTGGCCTACCAGAAATAAAAAGATTGTAGTCGCCAAGTTTCAAAAGTAATCTTTTATGGCTAACTCAGTTTAAATGCGTCTTGCATTAAGTACACGTTTACGATGGGTTCTGGTTTGTATTGTGATAAATATATTACCGCGATATTCACACAGTAATCACAGTGTAGTTGATGTAAAGCAGGAAAGTTCAAAGTTTCCTTGCAACGCAAGTTCATTCCACAAATATTTACGGCGCCACCCAGAACTTCCCAAAACAAGATTATGTACTGTGCCATCATAGAAGTCTAGTTTTATCTACAGGGATGGTCGAATGATTACGAAGCTTATTATATCCGACTTTCCGGGTTCAAAGTCGGCAGAAAGTAATTGATTAATGAGCTACAAATATTTTTACCATTAATTTCTTCGGAAGTAAACCAGATCCCTGGGCCCAATATTATAAATTTACGGCATGTAAAAGAATCCAAAGAGGAATCTACAAAAAATTTGCCAGTCGCTTCTCGCTCACTTTAAAACTGAGATATGTATCAGTCTTCCCTTTCACTTATCGTACCATCGGGAGTACTGGAATTGATTACAGCTCAGATAACACTTAATCGACAACAGGACCGTCGTCAAACCGACTAACACTCATTTAACTTTATACATCGTGACCAGAACATAATACGAAATGGAAATATAAAAATTGGAAATTTATCTTTTGAAAAAGTGGAAAAGTTCAAATAACTTGGAGCAACAATAACAAATACAAATGACACTCGAGAGAAAATTAAACGCAGAATAAATATGGGAAATGCCTGTTATTATTCGTCTGAGAAGCTTTGTTATCCAGTCTGCCCTCAAAAAATCTGAAAGTTATAATTTATAAAACAGTTTTATTACCGGTTGTTCTATACTCTCACTTTGAGAGAGGAACAGAGGATTAGGGTGTTCGAGAATAGGATGCTCAGGAAAATAATTTGGGGGCTAAGGGGGATGAAGTTACAGGAGAATGGAGAAAGTTACATAACGCACAACTGCACGCTTTGTATTCTTCACCTAACATAACTAGGAACATCAAATCCAGACATGTATATAGTGTGTTAGTTGGGAGGCCGGAGGGAAAAAGACCTTTGAGGCGGTCGAGACGTAGATAGATGGGAGGATAATATTAAAATGGATTTGAGGGAGATGGGATGAGAGTAGTGACTGGATTAATCTTCCTCAGGATAGGCAGGCTTATATGAGGGTCACAATGAACTTCCGAGTTCCTTAAAACCTATTTATTTTAAATTCAAAATTCAAATATACAGAATAAAGAAATATAATTACAAAAACAAACAAAGAGAAATACAAATAAAATAACACAAGCAATATAAAAAGAAGATACAGTAGTATTAACAAAATTTGAGACCGAATGAGCAGCGCTCGTGTTCGGTCGCAGTTCAGATATAATATTAAAATAAAAAATAATAATATAAATAAATAAGTAAAATAAAATAGGAACTAAAATATAATTACAGCGGCAATGGAATTAAGTATATAATATAATATTAACACTAGAGAAGAATAATATCGCACGTGAAAAGTAGGATTAATATATATTTCAAAATTATAGAATACAAATATAATATAGGTTGATTAATTCATACACATAGGCTATAAATTTATTTAATCAAATTTAAGATATTAACACGTTTCTAATTTTCTTGTTATATGTTAGTGGGTTACATGTTAGAAGTTCTGGGTGTAATTTAGTTAAAGCATTGTACAACCGAGGACCAAAATTTATGCTATGCTTTAGACCAGCAGATGTGAGACATTTAGGTTCTACTAATGTTGAATTAATATTTCGTCTTGTGTCATAATTGTGTGTCTGTAATACAAACTTATTACGATTTTTATGATAAAATTTTAACAGCGTATACTTATAAATTTGTTCAATATTAAATACATTAAATTCAGAATAAATTAATTTAGTTGGATAATCGAAACGTTTCTTCAAACAAATTTTAATTATTCGTTTTTGTAGTAAATTTAACGGACTAAGATTAATTTTTGTACTTCCACCCCAAACAATTATACCATATTGAATGATAGACTGAATAATGGCCAAATAAAATTTCGTAAAACTCTAATAGGTAAGTAGCAGCGAAGATTAACGAATTTATAAATTGTTTTACGAAGCCTCTTACAAAGATAAGTAATGTGATGAGGCCATTTTAAATTCTGATCAATAATGATACCCAGATATTTGACATACGTGGCTTCTTTCAAAGGTGGACATTTACAACTTTTGGGATCTAAACAATTTTCACTGTGTATTATTAGTCTATATTTATCGCTAAATTTAAAATTTTGAACACTGGCAGCTGTTAACGAAAAAGGAACTAAAGTTGATTTAGATATATTTAAAGAAAGAAAGTTGGAATTAAGCCATTTTTTAACAATGTTAGCACCTATATTAGCATTTCTATATGCTTCCTGCCAAGAAAAACCACTGAAAATAACTACTGTATCATCCGCATATGAATATATAGATCCATTAAATGTTTCTAAATTTATATTTAGCAGATCATTAACATATATTAGAAATAAAATAGGTAAGTAAGGTTACAAAATCCTCCGGTAGGTTGGTGCTACAGCGCGGACCTGCTTTCTGTGAAGTCAGATTCAATCCCCGGTGTTGATTACAATAATAATTGAGGTGTGGTAAACAAAATCGCAGATTCTGGCTGATTTTTTAAATCCGATGGAGAGTACTTTGCGTCATTTAGCCAAGCCATAAAAGTAAATCATTTTTGCCATCGTACCGTTGCCTTCTGTATTCCATGGGAAGCGATCTATATCACCACACGATTATGATAGGCTTGTAATGTTGGGGACCGATAGGGTGCGTTACGATGGTTTCAAGTTTATTATCCAATACTCTGGCGTGCGTAAACAGTGTACCTGCTGAATACTCCGTTCGCCAGTCACTACTGTAGTGGGCTATGCGTAAACAGTGCACCTGCTGATACTCCGTTAGCCAGTCACTACTGTAGCATGCGTAAACAGTGTACCTGCTGAATACTCCGTTCGCCAGTCACTACTGTAGTGGGCTATGCGTAAACAGTGCACCTACTGAATACTCCGTTAGCCAGTCACTACTGTAGCATGCGTAAACAGTGTACCTGCTGAATACTCCGTTCGCCAGTCACTACTGTAGTGGGCTATGCGTAAACAGTGCACCTGCTGAATACTCCGTTAGCCAGTCACTACTGTAGCATGCGTAAACAGTGTACCTGCTAAATACTCCGTTTGCTAGTCAGTACGCTAGCATGCGTAAACAGTGTATCTGCTGAATATTCCGTTCGCCAGTCACTACTGTAGCATGCGTAAACAGTGTACCTGCTGAATACTCCGTTCGCCAGTCACTACTGTAGCATGCGTAAACAGTGTACCTGCTGAATACTCCGTTCGCCAGTCACTACTGTAGCATGCGTAAACAGTGTACCTGCTGAATACTCCGTTAGCCAGTCACTACTGTAGCATGCGTAAACAGTGTACCTGCTGAATACTCCGTTCGCCAGTCACTACTGTAGCATACGTAAACAGTGTACCTGCTGAATACTCCGTTCGCCAGTCACTATGCGTAAACAGTGTACCTGCTGAATACTCCGTTCGCCAGTCACTACTGTAGCATGCGTAAACAGTGTACCTGCTGAATACTCCGTTCGCCAGTCACTACTGTAGCATGCGTAAACAGTGTACCTGCTGAATACTCCGTTAGCCAGTCACTACTGTAGCATGCGTAAACAGTGTACCTGCTGAATACTCCGTTCGCCAGTCACTACTGTAGCATGCGTAAACAGTGTACCTGCTGAATACTCCGTTCGCCAGTCACTACTGTAGCATGCGTAAACAGTGTATCTGCTGAATACTCCGTTAGCCAGTCATTACTGTAGCATGCGTAAACAGTGTACCTGCTGAATACTCCGTTAGCCAGTCACTACTGTAGCATGCGTAAACAGTGTACCCGCTGAATACTCCGTTCGCCAATCACTACTGTAGTAGGCTATGAGTAAACAGTGTACCTGCTGAATACTCCGTTCGCCAGTCACTACTGTAGCATGCGTAAACAGTGCACCCGCTGAATATTCCGTTCGCCAATCACTACTGTAGTAGGCTATGAGTAAACAGTGTACCTGCTGAATACTCCGTTCGCCAGTCACTACTGTAGCATGCGTAAACATGCGATTTGAGCGAAGTTTTTCTCGACATAAAAATAAATTGTTTTCGTGATAATCGGAGAAGATTAACCTTTGAGGCACTGAAGATTATGTAGTTATAGTGATTGTACGGGTCCTGAAGTAAAAGAGGAAACTCAAACCCACGAATAATTAATTCTTTGATAATTCTTCTGCACATAACGAAAGGTACGTAAAAATATATCTTTGTAATGTTATGTAGCTTATATTTACTTTTAGAGCTGTCCAGATTTGTTTATGGGCACCTTGTTATTCCCGTAATCGATTGCAAAATCAAATCAATGTCCACGTAATACAGTTCACGTTCCTCCTCAGCCTATGTACCATGCTCCAATCAACATGTGTAATCTGTTCCCAACATTACAAGCATATTTATGACTAATGAAGTAATGCTGGAGTGCCGGTAGGGAAACGGGAAAACTTCGTGAAAACCTACCACCTAACAGCGTCTCTCCCCCACCACAAATTCCACTTGGACGCACCGGGGTATGAACCCGGCTTACCAACGTGTAAAGCCGAGGTCTAGCCATTCGGCTAATGGTGCGTCTGGCTGAAAAATCAACATGGTTTTACACAAGTTCTTCGGGGGAGAAAAAACACCACTATATAGATAGAGACTTAATAAACGGTACTGTAGAATCAAAATGTGTGTAGAAAATAATTTTTGAAATCAAAAGCAATGAGACAAATGGAAATATTCAATGTACTGTACTTCTTACCTCATGCAGAGTGCACACGATCACACATTTGCGCTTACCTGCAAAGAAATAGAAAAGTACAGTTAGACAAATCGTTTTCATGGTAATAAATCGTAGTAGCAGTAGCAATAATAATAATAATAATAATAATAATAATAATAATAATAATAATAATAATAATAACAGCCAATCAACCGGCTCATTGGCACTCGATTGAACTATGAGAGTTCGATTATACTGATAGTACACAGCACGGTACTCTAGAATTAATAATAACACATAATTTTTTTCTTACGTTCATTTGTTTATCCTACGTTTATTTTTTTACCATCATCTCTGATTCGATAGTAAGCCTGTACTCATACATTTTCACTCCAACAAAATATAACCAATCAAATGCGAATACCTAAGTCTCCACGTAGAACAGTTATTATAACAATTGAGCCATTAGAAATAAGAGTTGATGGAAAAAGAGTTAATACAAATTATTAAGCCTATAACCCTAGTTTAATGCATATGTCTGTATCTATAACCTCAAATGTTTAGTTTTTTTCTGTAATTAATTTGTTATATTCCTACCATTTCTGGTTCATTCAATTACGGTAGAGAAAACATGCATTCTGCTATTGATTAATGGGAGGGAATTCATTACGTTGCTATAACCTGAAATATTCAGGTTTTTTTTTTTTATAAATTAAATTTCAGCTATCCGCGTTGTTCTCCTTGCAAGAAAGGTGATACAATTTGTGTGGTTTGCGAAGATAAATAGATAAGTCACTGCCATGAACATTGCATCATGATTATATTATAAAAATTTCAATCAAAATTACATCTTTCTCGCATCGGAATTATCTCACTGAATACAATACGTGCTTGATATTTTTTTCGAGACCTTAGGTCTCGAAAAAAATATCATGACAGCATACATTCGTTAAGCTCAATTAAATTATCGAGAAACTATCAGCACTCATTGTATTATAGAAGATTTAATCATTATTATTTACCTCCAACAATGGGGCTTTGCCTGGCTTTTCGACGATGGCCGGATTCGGGACGGATTCATACACTTAAGCTTACAATGACCATTCTGCGTCCTATATCTATCAGTGATTATTGCCCAAGTCTTACAGGTGGTCTGGGTGGCATTCGTGAATCCGAAGCTGACATGTGGACCATCCTGTCTCATCTCTGACAGAGCCTGGTCACACTCACAGACGAGCACCAATAACCCAGGGCCAGGAATCAGAAACCATCCCTGTATCAGCATCGGAAAACCCATTACCGCCATGACTTCACTTCACCCCAGCCTATTTTAACTACTGCAGATTGCAGATGATAATTGGAATGAAGTGGAAGTGGAGACTGTTGACGGAATGGAAGAGGAAAAAGGGAATATCCCGAGAAAAATCGTCTGCAATATCTGCTTTGTAAACCACAAATTCCATCAGGGAAAGTTCGGGAATCGAAGCAGGACCGCCTGGATGGAAGACAATCGCCCTAACATGTCTAGCTTTCACTTCCATTACAAACAACCAACACTAACTCATAGTGGGACTCTGTCATTACATGGTCTGCATGTAGAGTGACCAGACGTCCTCTTTTGTCCGGACATGTCCTCCTTTTTAGGCCTTTGTCCGGGGTCTTGGCAGATTTTAAAAAATCAAGAAATGTCCTCCTTTTCGTAACTTGTATGCCTGATATTTTGAAATTATCTGATTTGACGCCCTTTTCAAGTAATTTGCCTGTAGGTTGCAGCATCGACGGAATATACTCTTTGCCAATGATCAGAAGTATCTTTGCTCCTCCGTGTTATGCTCACAGGCAGCTAGTAAATCGAGAGATCGAAGTGCGAATGTAATAGATGAATAAATAGATATTTCCTGTCCTCTTTAATAATTATAGTTTCCTTGATTTTCATAATATGTAGCTAATAATTATTTTGTAGTAAAATAAATATTAACATAATTTTAAGTATGATATAAGCCTAGATCTATACTGTAAATATTTTGTAACAAAATAAATACTGATGTAATTTAAAGTATAATATAGGCCTAAGCCTAAATCTAAGTACATATTTTCTGTCCTCTTTTTTCGAACAATGTCCTCCTTTTTGAAGCTTTCTGTCCTCATTTTTATCGATGACTATAATAATATTGCTAAAATTTATTATTAATGTATTGTATGTGAACCAAAATATGTTAATTTCGGTTAATGGAACATGATGAAATAATAAAGAGAGAAAAAACACGCACACAGATCCCTACATCGATAGGAAAGAAACTTTTATAATAAGCAAAGGTTTTCTTGTCATAGAACGAAGAATACCTGGGGTTCCTTAGCAGAGTTAGCGACCACACTGCAAGGGCACACGATAAGATTTACGTGACGAGATGTAAGCACGACGCAGATCGAAGTTAATATTTGACAAGAATAAGTGTTAAAATTTGAAGCATCGGTAGGTGGATTTCCAAAATGAATTGTAAAATTGAAGCATCGGTCTACACTCTGAGAAACTACGGTAAGGAACCCACACATTTAATTTATTTTCACAGATGTTCCTTTGTTTTACACGACGTACAAAACTTCTCTCCTGCTTGTATTAATTGTGCATGCAAGTCGTGACTCATGTAAAATCCTTGAGCAAGGCTCGTGTGACCTTACACTAAAGTTTTGAATGAATGACCGGCGGTAAATATCAAGGTCAGTGGGCTGCTGGCAGAGGACAAATTCGAATTCTCGCGAGGCGGATGTGGCCGCACAAAGTGCTCGTGGCCCGAGAACGCTGTGAACACTGTCCTGGCTAGATTAACCCGCAGGGTGCACCAAGACAGTAACACAGCTTCCACTTTGTGAGTCGAGGGTTGTTTCCGAGATCGGTAATCATGAATGTAACACACTTTCAACCACACAACACGAAAGAAATTCTGAGACACTTGCCAAAAATGACGAGGAGGGAATAAATGATTTATTTATTTATTTAATGCACTTATTGATTTTATCTGACAGGATAAAAACCATTAGGCCTTCTATATATATATATATATATATATAATATAATTCCATTGCCGCTGTAATTTAAATTTTAGTTCCTATTTTATTTTACTTATTTATTTTTATTATTTTTTTCTATATTTCTCTTATATTAATATTGTATTATATAATTTCTGTAACTGTAATTTTAATTTTATTTCCTATTTTATTTTATATTCTCTTATAGGCCTATTAATATATCTGAACTGCGACCGAACACGAGCGCTGCTCATTCGGTCTCAAATTTTGTTAATACTACTGTATCTCCTTTTTTATATTGATTGTATTATTTTATTTCTATTTCTCGTGTTTGTTTGTAATTATATTCTCTTCTATCCCACCAGATAATACAACACAACATAATAATATAGTGACAAAAATAATACAAATTACATTAAAGTCCAATAAATTATCAATAGGCTGAAAGAACACATACTTACTGGCTTTTTAAGGAACCCGGAGGTTTATTGCCGCCCTCACATAAGCCCGCCATTGGTCCCTATCCTGAGCAAGATTAATCCAGTCTCTACCATCATATCCCACCTCCCTCAAATCCATTTTAATATTATCTTCCCATCTACGTCTCGGTCTCCCCAAAGATCTTTTTCCCTCCTGCCTCCCAACTAACACTCTATATGCATTTCTGGATTCGCCCATACGTGCTACATGCCCTTCCTATCTCAAACGTCTGGATTTAATGTTCCTAATTATGTCAGGTGAAGAATACAATGTGTGGAACTCTGCGTTGTGTAACTTTCTCCATTCTCCTGTAACTTCATTCCTCTTAGCCCCAAATATTTTCCTAAGCACCTTATTCTCAAACACCCTTAACCTATGTTCCTCTCTCAGAGTGAGAGTCCAAGTTTCACAGCCATACAGAACAACCGGTAATATAACTGTTTTATAAATTCTAGCTTTCAGATTTTTTGACAGCAGACTAGATGACAAAAGCTTCTCAACCGAATAATAACAGGCATTTCCCATATTTATTCTGTGTTTTATTTCCTCCCGAGTGCCATTTATATTTGTTACTGTTGCTCCAAGATATTTAAATTTTTCCACCTCTTCGAAGCATAAATCTCCAATTTTTATAGTTCCATTTCGTACAATATTCTGGTCACGAGTCATAATCATATACTTAGTCTTTTCGGGATTTACTTCCAACCCTTCGCTTTACTTGCTTCAAGTAGAATTTCCGCGTTTTCTCTAATCGTTTGTTGATTTTTCTCCTAACATATTCACGTCATCGCATAGACAAGAAGTTGATGTAACTCGTTCAATTCCAAACCCTCTGTGTTATCCTGAACTTTCCTAATGGCATATTCTAGAGCAAAGTTAAAAAGTAAAGGTGAAAGTGCATCTCCCTGCTTTAGCCCGCAGTGAATTGGAAAAGCAACAGATAGAAATTGGCCTATACGGACTCTGCTGTAAGTTTCACTAAGACACATTTTAATTAATTGAACTAGTTTCTTGGGAATACCAAATGCAATAAGAATATTATATAAAACTTCTCTCTTAACCGAGTCATACGCCTTTTTGAAATCTATGAATAACTGATGTACTGTACCCTTATAGAGCATTATTAAGCTAATACAAAAAAGGAAAAAAAGAGAGAACGACGAAATAACAGCAATAACAATGATAATTATAATAGCAATAATCTTATTATTATTACTATTATTATTATTATTATTATTATTATTATTATTATTATTATTATTCCATGTATTGTGGGTCCCTATCACCACAGTATGGCGCGTCCTCAGGTTGCGGATAGAGGAGACGGCCTCCAGATATGGAGGGTAGCTGCGAATATATTGAATAAGCAGTCGTGGACAGCCGATAAGGGGTGGTCCTCCAGCTTGGGGGTTGGGTGAAGGGCTAACAACCCATCACCGTAAAAAACAGTTTGTTACGAAACCTTATAATAAGTCTCGGATTGGGACTGATTCTCTGGCACGACCACAGCAAAAGAGAGTGTTAGTTGGGAGGCCAGAAGGAAAAATACCTTTGGGGAGGCCGAGACGTACATGGGAGGATAATATTAAAATTGATTTGAGGGAGGTGGGATATGATGATAGAGACTGGATTAATCTTGCACAAGATAGGGACCGATGGCGGTCTTATGTGAGGGCGGCAATGAACCTATGGGTTCCTTAAAAGCCATTTGTAAGTTATTATTATTATTATTATTATTATTATTATTATTATTATTTTACTACAATACAGTAGTTATCCTTCATCCAAGGAAATTTTCCTCCTCAACAAATTTCTATCCTCAGCACCTTAATACTGATAATAATGATACATTGGAAAACTAAGGAAAAATTTGAGCGACCATGTTAAAATAATGGAGGAAGAATCTCCAAGAAGCTCCTGGGGTATCGTCCAAGAAGGAAGAGCTCTGTTGGACGTCAGGCTGAAAGGAGGTAGGAAACGGTAACATACCACATGGTCTAATACTTGACTGGAAGATAATAGTTATAACAATAATAATGATAATAATCAGGGGCAAGTATTTATGGAGATTGATCTTGTCATGTGTGTTTTTTAATATTGGTGTCGGCGGAGATTGTTGGAGGTTGATTTGTAGCCTACACTTGGCGGAAATTAATTGACATTTTGGAAAATACAATTATTTTGGAATTGGAGTATTAACTCAGTATGAATATTACTTTCCAAATAATTAACATTAAAGGTTCGCTGGATTCTGGTAAAGGTGCGGTATGGCCAAGACAGTATTTGTTGGATTGAGACTGTATTTAATATACTTTAATTAAAAACGAAATAAACGTACAGTCCACATTGAAATTATTAGTGAAATGTTGAATTTTCCGTCTTTTGAGTTCACGAATGTAATCAGAACACCTGGAATACCATTTGATGTAGCCCACTTGGATATAGCCTATAACAAATTCAAGCGAAAAAAAAAAATTAAAAAAAACTCAGAATATGAAATTCGCTATAAAACGATGCAATAGTAATAATTCGCGAAAATGTTTATATTTCGCTATTGGAACTCTATTTCGCGATATGTCGCGATTGTTTTATCCGCGTATTATTAATCAGAATCACTTAATTTGTAAAGATTAGTATAAATCTATTGTACATCTATTATGTCGTGATTTTCGCGATTTCCATAAATACCCGGCCCAGATAATAATACATAATTACATTACATATTAAAGGCAAAAGTGACAATATGATATATAGAATAGTCCTAATATTGATCAGATATAGAAAAGACGAAGAAAAAGAAGAAAAACAGATGTTGAAGACTCAATGCAATGTAAAACACGCATACATTCCCATCATGCACTTTATTGGAATATTTAACAGAGATAACACTCGTTCAGCACAATGACCGCTCTACCAATCGTTATAACTGATTTACGAAACCGAATTTCGCTACGCACTGTATAGTGCGACTAAGTACTTAGTGAAATGCTGAACTAAAAGTCTTACATCATTCTTGACAATCGCACAGAGCATGTAACATCGGACCTGCCAACCTACGGGACATGAAATGCGGGAAATGGGAATATAATAGGGACGCTGTGGAGGGACGGTTAACACGCTTGACCGTGAAACCAGCGGACCCGAGATCAAATCCTGGTTGGGACAAGTTACCAGGTTGAGATTTTCCCGGCAGTTCCCCCCCCCCCCCCCTCAATCCACGAGTCGTGAGCTAATTACAGGTGACTCGCGCATTGTATGTACATGAAAGTTGGTAGGTGTGTAATTTTACAACAAACTTACAGCACCAACTGCCGACCTGGATGGCTCAAGCGGTAGGGGCACGGCATGCCTCTATCGCTTGGTCAAAAGGTTTTGGGTTCGAGTCTCGCCTTGGGCATGGGTGTTGTTTACGTAGTAGTTTAAGAAAGCTGAAAAACAGAAAAAGAGAAACGAAAGAGGGGAAAAATAAGAAAAAAAACCTGCTTCCAATACGGCTCGCCCCTTTGTCGCACAGTAGCTCTTTAATACATCGCGATGCTGGATGGGCACCGGTTTTGTACAAAGGTCGTGATTATAGGCTATGATAGAATGTCTTCCCTCATAAGAAGTCCAATCAGCGTTCATTCTATACTGCTAGTCAAACTCATGACGCCTTAGACCACGCGGGTGCAGCACAAGACGAGGAAATATATGTACAGTATTAGAAGACAGTTTTGACGCACAGATACTTTATAAGTCCCAGAAAGGAGGCATTTCGCATGATCAGACATACAACGAAACAAAACTAATTTTATTACTTCAACTATTATCTGTGCATTTCGAACTGACGGATCAAGGTCACGTACAAACTTACAAAAGTACAAACCACGCACGAGTCACTGAACTGAAAACTGTGAACTGAAGCACTGGTAATTCCGGCTGTCCCAGCTGACTTTAGTTGAGGAGAATGGTCCAGGATTGAGGTAAGCACACGTGGCAAGTGCAGTCCATCGCTTGACCTTGAGCTGCCAGTTCGAAATTCAGAGATAGTAGTCGATCTCTTGTGAACCAGGTCGCTCGTCGTCTGATCAGACGCACTGCCTCCTTTCTGGGGCTTTATCTATGCGACAAAACTTTTTTCTAAGATTGCACATTATTTACTACAGACCACTGAAGGGCGGGTTCTACAGTACGTCACTTGTGCATTGGACCTTATCACAGCCATACAGAGAAAGACCACAGGACTGAATTTGGATTGTTTTCCTTCTTTTTTCACTACAATAATAGACTTCATGTTTACTCTTGCCAATTAAACAGAAATGTAACATATTGATGTAAAAACTTAGTTTTGCAGTGTAACAGCTATAGTAGAAGCGTATAGAATGTTAGTTGGGAGACCTGAGGGAAAAACACTTTTGGGGAGGCGGTGACGTAGATGGGAGGATAATATTAAAGTGGATTTGAGGGAGTTGGGATATGGTGGTAGGAACTGGATGAATCTTGCTCAGGACAGGGACCGATGGCGGGCGTATGTGAGGACGGCAATGAGCCTCCGGTTATCTAAAAGACATTTGTAAGCAAGTAAGAACTATAGTAGAAACATGCAAATTTTCAAACTCACGTTTGACTTCATAACCTAAATTGTAGAATGGAGAAGGTTATGTAAAAAAATTATATTTCTGCGGCATACCATCTCCATTATACAGTATGGTTCAATCTCACTACACTCCGAACCTAGTTCTTATGTCCACAATGAAAGAACGCTTAAGAAAGTAGTAGCCCATCAGATAGGAATGTGACCATTGCAATTTCCTTTGTGTAAGAAACTTCCAGCTTTAGAAACAACTGGCAGTAAAGTGAGGTAAAGATATAACATGGCTTTTGTTTCCCAATCCTTAACCCCTGTCCTCCTACTTGCTAACGCAACCCCGCCCCCTGAACGGGACTTGTTTGCAAAATCAGAGATAAGACGCAGCGATAACAGTTCAGCTTGTGCTTGTGCGTTTGAAGTAAGCCAGAGGGAATAAACAAAGGGTAAATGGGTAGATATGTGAGTCAGACGTATTTCTGGGAGGGTGGATTTATATACAATAGAAGGGGTTCTTGACAGAGTTGGACATTATGAAGTATAATGTAAAATGACTTTCAATTCAGGATTCAAGGCACTGGTAAAAAGACAAAACAACAATATTAACGATGATGATGATGATGATGACGATGATAATAATAATAATAACAATAATAATAATAATAATAATAATAATAATAATAATCACAAAACAGGCCTTAGTAAACATGTTTTGCGTTCATTAACAGTCTCGTCACACGTGACCATTTAAGATAGTATACTTCTTTCGGTTTGTAATTTGTGATTATTTCAGTAACTATGTTACTGTACATTGTTATTGTTAAGGAGTAGTTATACTTTCAATTCTTCTATAATCTCTCCTGTGGTCCAAGACAGAAAAATTCGCAATGCAATTTTACAGAACTTACATCATTGACGATACACGTTAGTTACTTCTCATGTTACTATAAAATCGTGGTATGCAATGACAAGGCTAGGATAATCTACGTAAAGATTATTTTCTTTGGTCCTACAGAATATATCTGTTATGGTAACAATTAATATTAGGGGAGAAAAATTCGCTCCGGCGCCGGGGATCGAACCCGGGTTCCTCTCCTCTAGTGTTTTTCTCTTTGTGGCCTGACTCCAAGTTGGGCATGTATGTTGACATTTTATATTAAGTCAACTTCCATTATACAAGAAGCGCACTCAGTTGAGTGACTTGGTGGCCGGGATTCCATAGTAATATGTACAGTAATCTGTACAGAAATATGCAATGTTGCTAGAAGAATCTACTTAAAGATTGTTTTTTTCATCCTACAGAATATATCTGTTATGGTTACTGGAGGAGAGGGATTCGATCCGGTGCTGTGGATTGAACTTCGGCGTAGTTCAATGGTGAGAGCGCTTGGTACATAGAACCAAGGACTCGGGTTCGATCCCCGGCACTGGAGCGAATTTTTCTCCTTAATATTAAAGGCTAGGATAAGTTTTCTCGTGGCACTCCCTAGAATGGGATCAGAAGAAAGAGATAATGAGAAATATTATATATTAGGAGGGGCCAGTTAAATATTAGGAAGATGAGAAATACTATGAGAAGGGAAAGAAGGGTTAGAAAGAAGAGTGAAAAGGATTAGGGGAAGAATGAGAAACACAGAATTATAAATATTGGAGAAGAAGAGGTGGAGCTTAGGAGGAAGGATTAAGAGGGCCAAGAAAAAGATCAGGAATACAAAGAGAATTAGAAATATTATGGAAAAGGTAGAATTTAGGAGGAAGATGAAGGACTAATAGAGAGCCAGAAGAAAAATCAAGAGTAGAAAGAGAATTAGAAATGTTGGGAGAAAAGAGGTAGAATTTAGGAGGAAGAAGGATTAAGACAGCCAGAAGAAAGATCAGAACTAGAAAGAGAATTAGAAATATTGAAAAAGAGGTAGAATTTAGAAAGAAGAAGAATTAAGAAAAAACAAGAAGAAAGATCAAGACTAGAAAATGAATTTAAAATATTGGGGAAGAAGAGGCTCTAGGACCCAGGAGGGAGACATAGGATTAAGAAATATCAGAAGTGGAAAGAAAATTAGAAATGTTGGGGAAGAAGAGGTAGGATTCAGAAGGAAGACGAAGGATTAAGAAAGATCAGAAGTGGAAAGAGAATTAGAAATATTGGGAATGAAGATATAGGATTCAGAAGGAAGACGAAGGATTAAGAAAGATCAGAAGTGGAAAGAGAATTAGAAATATTGGGGAAGAAGAAATAGGACCTAGGAGGAAGAAGAAGGATTAAAAGAAAGACTAATAGAAGAAAGAGAAAGACAAGAAAAGACAAAGAGTATTAATGGGAAACGGATATAATCAGAACGCAGGAAATAAGAATGAAGAGGGTCACAAAACAGACTATATTAAAAATTAAGAGATAACTGTTTGAAATGAGAAGAACATGAGTTTGAGAAGAATTAAGAAAATTATTGAAAGCATGGGAAGAAGAAAGATTAGGAGAATAGCAATGGGATTATAAAAACATGAAGAGCATTGAATTAGAAGAATATGGGGAATAATTTTACCTCCAACACTGGCCACGAAATTTTGCTATGCACACGCCAAGGAAGAATAAAATGGAATGTTATGTGGCGGTAATAACACGGCTTTAGCTTCATTGGCGTTCAAGACTTAACCATAACTGGACAAATAATCTCGCATGAAAGCGGTCAGTCAGCTGTTAAAAAGGACAAGTACCAATTAGTTAATCAGCGCGATGCCGCAGTTGTACGCCTGTTGGATAGATAACGCAAACAGCTGTGTACGTTGGGTTGCCCGACATGTGGGAACATTAGAACAGAGAGAATGGAGATCCAACAGGTTGTTCATGTCGGGTGCTTAGTAAGCGAATGTGTTTACATTTCGCTGAAGGCTCCTTCAGAAAGTTTCGAACGACGCGACGATTCCTAATAAGCACATTACGGTAATGGAACATTATAATGTTGGTTATTACTTTTTGCTTTCATCCTACTACTTTTCCTCCTCTTCTGTTCCTGGTTTCCCTTCAATTTTAGTAAGAACAGAGTGGTTAAGTTTTATTGTGGCTAATCACGACTTAATTTCGAATGGAAATTCCACTTAAGCATTCTCTCGTAAACTTGAAATATGGAAAAAGAAAAAGGATGAAGCGGGCAGTGAAAATAATGACGCGGACAGTGAAAATAATGACGCGGACAGTGAAAATAATGACGCGGACAGTGAAAAGGATGACGCGGATAGTGAAAAGAATGACGCGGACAGTGAAAATAAAGACAACGACAGTGAAAATAATGACGCGGACAGTAAAATAATGACGCGGATAGTGAAAAGGATGACGCGGACAATGAAAAGAATGACGCGGACAGTGCAAAGAATGACGCGGACAGTAAAAAGAAAGACGCGGATAGTGAAAAGAATGACGCGGACAGTGAAAATAATGACGCGGACAGTGAAAATAATGACGCGGACAGTGAAAAGAATGACGCGGACAGTGAAAATAATGACGCGGACAGTGAAAAGGATGACGCGGATAGTGAAAAGAATGACGCGGACAATGAAAAGAATGACGCGGACAGTAAAATAATGACGCGGATAGTGAAAAGGATGACGCGGACAATGAAAAGAATGACGCGGACAGTGCAAAGAATGACGCGGACAGTAAAAAGAAAGACGCGGATAGTGAAAAGAATGACGCGGACAGTGAAAATAATGACGCGGACAGTGAAAAGAATGACGCGGACAGTGAAAAGGATGACGCGGATAGTGAAAAGAATGACGCGGACAGTGAAAATAATGACGCGGACAGTGAAAATAATGACGCGGACAGTGAAAAGAATGACGCGGACAGTGAAAATAATGACGCGGACAGTGAAAAGGATGACGCGGATAATGAAAAGAATGACGCGGACAGTGAAAATAATGACGCGTATAGTGAAAATAATGACGCGGACAGTGAAAATAATGACGCGTATAGTGAAAAGAATGACGCGGACAGTGAAAATAATGACGCGGACAGTGAAAAGAATGAACGCGGATAGTGAAAAGAACGACGCGGACAGTGAAAATAATGACGCGTATAGTGAAAAGAATGACGCGGACAGTGAAAAGAATGACTCGGGCAGCAAAAAGAAAGAAGCAAATAGTGAAAATGAGGAAGTGGAAAATGAAAAGTGAGAAGAAGATAAAATGGAACTGGAGAGAAATGAAGAAACAAGTTGAGAAGAATGAAGTCTAAAAACAAGGGGGGGGGGGATGATATGTTCATAAAACAGAAGAGTCGAAGGAAGAATAGTTTCTGTAATATGAAAAAATGGTGCAATGTAGACTGTAGAACAAAGAACAGACTGAGACTCATGATGATGTAAGGAGAAAAATCTTCACTGCAGCTTCTGGAAAAATATTATGTTCTTTTTGTAACTTCAAATTTGTCGAAAATCTGAAAATCTACACTAGGAACTGGATAGAAACATATGCTTCTTAAATAAAAAGCAAGAAGTAGCTGTCTACTGATGAAAACAATGAACGTTTATGTAGGTTGAATCGTACATGAGGAAGGGGATCGCAGCCCTCAAGCTGAAAACCTCTGAACGTATTACTGTTGAAATAGTAAAATAATTTTGGTCATTTGGAGCACCAACTCGAAAATCCTCTCACACACTTTAAATGTGCATTAAACGGCAATTATGAGCGTCCGCTAGACAGGTGTTGGTCAAGTACACGAATCAATGCAAAGTGATGTGGCCAAACAATAGGTACTCAAACACCTTCCTGTGATTAAAAGGCCTCTGTGAAAGCAGCGGCCCTCGTGGCGGGTTGCTTTTGTTTCGCCTCTCGTAATTACTTCCAGGTAGCGTAAGCTGACCCGAGCAACGCGATCGGCCAATAAACTGTAAGAGACTATTTCCAGCCTCGCCCAGGTCTCGGAAAACATTTCACAACGCCACAAACTGAAGGGAGGAAAATTTTCCTCAGGAGATGGGAAAAGAGAAAGTGAAAGAGACAGGAAGACGATTCAACAATCTTCGAAAATTAAGTTATGTCAGCCACAAGAAAGAGAATATTTTCTTTTCTCGTGCGTGTGTATGAAATGACACGTCAAACCTGTTCTAACGAACGGAAATGTGAGATCTTATTTCAGAAAGAAGGAGGCCTTAGCAATTACTTTCAGGCTCAAGTGTTGTGAATTCAGGTATGGTTTTTCATGAAAAGAATCGTGGCTCGATGTTCCACCCCCCCCCCCGGTAGATCACGTGTTAAGGTTTATAAATGTTCTAAAATGACACACGTCACAATACGACAAATAAACTAGAGTCGACGGCATTTCGGAAGGCGGTCGTCTGCTATATGCGCCGTAACATTTCTGGTATGTGAAGTCACAAGCTTGTACAGTAGAACCAATCGGAATCAGTAACACGATTCTTGTTCCGAAGTCGTCGATTCCAACGATTCAATTATACATTACGAATCGATTCTAACGTTTCGTTCACGATTCTTCCCTGTCTGCGATTCCATATATTCTTTTGAATCGTCAACGAACGACTCACAGGACACGTTCCTTTGCAAACCACGGGTAGAACAAAAACGTTCTACATCTCTCGCATAGATGGCATACGAGGCGAGACTGTCTTTTTCTCATTGGCTGGAACCATTCATCATGATAGAGCCCGGATTTTTATGTAATTACATATTGCATTCCTTTACTTGTAGACTGCTGAAAATGACAAATGTCTGCGATTTGTGGTTCTGATATGGTTATAGTCGAGTTTCAATTTAGCCTACATATTTTTCACATATTCTTAGTAATATTACATAAATTTACATATTATGTAAAGAATTTAACATTTTTGTACATATCTAGGCAATTATTGAGTTCTTAATTTTTTATTAAATTCATTTTATTTTTCAGAGTAAATTATTGATTCCCCCCCCCCCCCATATCTGGACATATATCTTAAAGTCCCTGTTCCGTTATTCCGTCTGGAAGGCTGCCTTTTGTTCTTACTATAGTACACGATGCTGGTAAAGAGGGAGGGCCCTTACTGACGTTATGTTTTGTTCACAACTATAGAAAATAGTTCAATTTCTAAGGCTGGTTTAAAAGAATAGTTCTTTTATAAATAAAAAAAAAAACAAACATAAAACTAGGGATTCGAACTCATAGTAGTTCGGAGTGCCTCAACTCTGTACATTTTCATTAATGCTTTCTCAGAATTTGGGATGATCAGGTGAGCCGGTCATTTAACTTTGTTACAAATTGAAAGTAGGCTATTAGCGAGGGGTTTGGGTCGGGTGTCATGTAAATCAAAATACCATTATGTGTGCCACAGAAAAATATTTTTCTAGGAAATCTCGAGACACAAGAAAAAGCATAAATTATGGCAGAGACAAGTTGTATTTGCAAACTATACAATGGGGTGGAAACTGCAAATCGACTTCCCAGGCTGCATCCTCCCACTTCAACTGACCAGTTAAATTGTGACGACATTTTTGTGAATTTAATGCATTAATAAATATTGATTTTAAATTGCATATTTTATTAATACTACATATTTAATTACATATTTCCCCGATATTTACTACATTTTATGTACATATTTCGCACTTTCATATTACATAAAGTCCACATCTGTGGAGTAACGGCCGCGAAACCAGGTGGCCCGGGTTCGAATCCCGGTCGGGGCAAGTTTCCTGCTTGAGATTTTTCCGGGGTTTTCCCTCAACCCAATACGAGCAAATGCTGGGTAACTTTCGGTGCTGGACCCCGGACTCATTTCACCGGCATTATCACCTTCTTTCATTCAGACGCTAAATAACCTAGATGTTGATACAGCGTCGTAAAATAACTCAATAAAATAAAAAGTATTACATAAAACTCCGGGGCCTAATAATGACCTCCATTAGTCTACAAGATTATCCAAGATAGTGTTTTTTAATTATAATTTATCAACTGAACCTTATTATCACGTACATTTTTTGCATTATATCTCTATTTAACTATGCAAATTTCAAGTTCGTGTTCATTATTTTTCACACTTAACAAATGCAGTATTTTGATATCACTCTCGCTCGGGAGCATTCGGCACGGTTCGGAAATGTCCGCTGACAGATTACATCAAACAAGTAAATAGAATCGTGGATTATGATATCATGCAGATTCGTTACTATTCTTTTGAAGGACGATTCGTTACGATTCTTTATTATTAGTCGTTCGAATGAACGATTCGTTCACTAATCGACCCAACTCTAGTAACAAGTGCTTCCCGAGTTGATTTTGTTCACGTGTGTGTTTCAAGACATTTAATAAGTAAAACTAATATAATTAGGCCTATACTGTGTAAGACAAATACATGGTAGGAAAGACTGTAAAAGGACAAGTACTCACAGGTAGAAGCGGAAAATAGTGTTTAAGATGTATAATTATTTTAAAAATATTTACAAGCAGAACGCTGTCGGCCATCATGCTGCTGGCTGCAACGTTGCCAACGCGAAAAGAACGACTGCAGAAGCATTTGGTGTGGCTTTGTGAACCGTGCAAAGAATACACCCTGTCCCGCTTAGAGGGATCGAGAAATAAGTGATAATTTCAAGTATAAATAATGGTTTATTGACATATCTTTTTATATAACTTGATGTAAAAACTCTCCGAAAATGCTCAATGCAACTCGATGTGTGCGTCTTGAGTTGCTCTACAGACACCTAATGGTATTCAACCTCCCGCCAATTGTTTGTACCATTTGTGGAGCCACTAGCGCAATTGAATTTGTGTTACGTTGCCTCAGTTCCTCCAAAGTGTTAGCTCTTCCTCTTTGGTACACAGCATCCTTCACAAAGCCTCAGAAAAAAAAAAAAGTCTAAGGGAGTCAGATCGAGTGACCTGGTTGGCTAGGCAATGGATCCTCGTCTTCCGATCTACCGATCCATCTATCCATGTTGTACTCGCGTAACAGATTTTTCTTCTGCTAGCCATAGCACACGCTGAACTTTCTGTTGTGGTGTCCACATGTTGATCATGGCGTGTTCTCCTACAAAATAACGCCAGGCTTGTTTTAGCAACAAAGGAACGAAAGTTATGCACGCAGCTGTTTTCAAACTTTGTTGCGTAAACTTGGACAGTTTCTCTATCTTGTCAGATGTAAATCTCAACAATATCTTTATCTGGTTTTAAGTGGTGAGCACTTATTTCTCGATCCCTCAAAGCCAGATTGTATTGTTGGTGAAGGAAAGAGGGTTTTTTTTTGGCGTCATGGTTACAGTAACCAGGGGCTAAGGTTTTTTGAGAATTTAAATTCTCTCCTGCGCTATTCGTATCGCGCGAGCCTTATGTATGATGTGGAAATGTATATTGCCTTACTCTCGTTATCTGTCTCTCTCGACGCAAACGCTAGCAGATAATCACCTTCCCAATTGCTGCCGACTCTAGCAATATTACAATACTGAATTTTCAACATGCTTCCACATTTCGGTAGCACCATGATAAATTAAAGTTACACTACAGGTAACTATGCCACAGCTAACTGCACTAATCCAAAGGCGCTATAATAATAATAATAATAATAATAATAATAATAATAATAATAATAATAATAATAATAATAATAATAATAATAATAATTCATATTAGAGCTTAACTATATACATTACACCTAATCATGCTAAACCTAACTTCGTTACGCTTCCATTTGTTAATGATATGCTGTAATATATTTAACCACGATAAAGCTAACTATACATTATGTTTACACCTATTAAAGATACACTTAAGCATAATAAAGCTAGCTATGTAACACTTAACCTCGCTAAACACTTTGGGTGCTATTCATAGACATTTCGCAGCACGCGCTACGAGCGTACTAAGCTAGCCCCGGCTATCCACAGGCTACTAGTACAGAATTCAAATCATATCCCATCGCTAACACTGGTTTATGAATACGAAAAACGCTGATCATCCACCGGAAGCCCGCGCTAAAAATGTCTATGAATACGGCCCATAATATGGAGCGCGGCAGCGTTGCGGTTAGGCTCTGCAAGCCGAATGTCGCGGGTTCGATTCTTATTGGGTAATGAATTTTCTCCACTGGTTTAATCTTTCTGTCCGCACTATGGTCCTGTGATTTACTCAGCTTCTGACAGAAGTG
Organism: Periplaneta americana; assembly: GCF_040183065.1. NCBI lineage: Eukaryota > Metazoa > Arthropoda > Insecta > Blattodea > Blattidae > Periplaneta > Periplaneta americana. The sequence continues at coordinate 70,982,512 of NC_091129.1, read as the reverse complement.
ATTGCAGGGGTATTTACTTAGCGTGCAAAGGTGACAAGTATGTAGGACTGATGTCCATATTGTTACTAATACCGAAGTGAAGAAAAGGTGATAGTCTTAACCTTACTCTACCTTGTGAACCTCTATGACCTGAAAAAATGATATTTTTAAACATATTACATATACCTAACTTTGTTTCTTTTAACCACGACAAAACTAATTGCAATACACTTAACCATACATAACTACGATACACTTAACCACAAGAAACGTAATTACACTTAACCACTTGAAACGTTACCTATACTTCACTTAAACCACATGAAACGTAACTATGCTTGACTTAACCACGTAGAACATAACTAGGTACGCTTGACTTAACCACAGGAAACATAGCTACACTTCACTTACCCATGTGAAACATAAATACACTTCACTCAACCACGTAAAATTAACTACATTCCTCTTAAAGACGTCAAATCCAACTACATTCCTCGTAATAATGTTAAAGATAGCTACGTATCTTTTAACCACATAAATCTAAGTACATTTATTTCTCTTACCACGTCTAAATAAAATTGTTCTTCTGAATCACTTGAAACGTAACTACGTTTATCATAACATCAAACCTAACTACGTTTATCTTAACTACTGGGTGTTCATTTCAAAGTGTGTCATGACGTCACTGTTGTTGGGTCACCGATTTGAAGCGAGTTTCAGCTTATATGTTAGAGAAGTTGCCTATTATTTAAGGCGTTCTTCAATCTGAACTTGAGAACGTGTACGGTATAACTTGAACGTCGTAGCAACAGATGGCGGTCTGAACGGTCTGTGTGCTACAATAACCTCTTTAGAACTGTGTTTTGCGCCGGCAAGTCGTACGCAGGGTATTTGTTATCATCGGTTGCGTACGGTAACATTCCACAACACAAATCAAATGCTCCGTATCCATGTTGACCGTCGAAGTTAATGTCAACAAATACGTAAGTAATCGTCTTAACCCTCTCCCCATATCCCGACAGTACGTATTTCCAAACAGTTCACATTCCTGCCACTACCGGCGTTATCGTACGTATCGGCACGTACTCTTCAGAATGAACGCCGTACTTGCTAGCCAACTTCTCTGCCTCTTAGATTATACACCTGAGCTGCGGAAGTGTAGGAAGATTGAATTCTCTAGGCTCATCAGCTAGCCACATGACGGCATACAGCGAGCCAAGACACATTTTGAACTGAACACCCAGTATGTTCAGCCCAACTATGTTTATTTTAATCACGTCAAACCTATAACTACGTTCTCTTAACCATGAAAAACCTAATCAAGTTTCCTAACTCCGCAAACATAATTACGTTTCTCTTAGCCACGTTGTAACTGATTGCATTCACGTAACCACGTAAAACCTAATTGTGATGTACGTAATCTCGAAAACCCTAAACGTACGCTACACTCTAATTTGCTTATTATAAAAGCTGTGCTATATTTAACTATGCATACGAAACAACGCCGAAACCAAGTATGCTAGACCTATATGTTGATTTAACAGCGCTGCATTTACTCACGCAAAATTTGTCTAAATCATACTTACAAAAAAAAAATCTTGACGTACATTAAACTGCAGTGAATTAAGTTACACTGTACTACATTAAATAAAAACAGAAGGAAATGTAATATCTGTGTTAAGCATTTCCGTGTTTTTCTCTTTTACTTATTTCTGCTGAGTTGTTCAAATTCGCACGTTTACCTTCTTTATGTTTATTTATTTTTTTAAGTTGGTTATTTAACGACGCTGTATCAACTACGAGGTTATTTTGCGTCGATGAGATTCGTGATAGCGAGATGGTATTTGGCGAGATGAGGCCAAGGATTCGCCATAGATTACCAGGCATTCACCTTACAGTTGGGGAAAACCTCGGAAAAAACCCAACCAGGTAATCAGCCCAAGAGGGGAGCGAACCCGCGCCCGAGCGCAACTTCAGAACGGCAGGCAAGCGCCTTAACCGACTGAGCCACGCCGGTGGCTCTTTATGTTTATTATGTGTGGTTTTGTCCATATATTTTTGGACGTAGTTTGCTTACGAACATCGATAAAATTATAATCAGACCTCGGATTTTTAGTCACTTAAAAACTAACTTCTAGGCACCTAAAATAGATCGTGAATTTATAAAAATAGGCACAAAAACATAAATTTAGGCACCTCAAAATATAATTTCAAGCAGCTAAAAATACTATTTTGTGCAGCTAAAATATCATTATATCCACATAAATTACAATAACTACAAAAATGAAATTAATTAGTGAGTACTAAGCATTGCGGTATACAGTGACAAAAATAGTGAAAAAGTATTGCGATTATAAAGTTTATTTTTATTAAGTATTAAATTATGAATACTGCTACGTAATGAATTCGTCGGTCTCATTACTCTAATACATACGTGCTCATACTACAATTAAATTAATTAACTTACCGATGAATTTACAATTAACACATTATTCGTAAATGCCATTGAAATTCATAACAACGTTTTTCTCTAATGTTTTTATTATGAACCTTTGCCTTTTCTTAGAATCATTTTATAAGCGAAAAAAATTCTTCCCAATGATACCCAAGCAATGGATGCATATTTAAATCTAGCAATATTTGCCATGCTGATTTCTTTAGGGAGACCTACAGTACATCCTCCCGCTTCATCACATTCCTACTGTCAGCTCAAGTGCTCAACAAAACCAGACACCTTCCAGGAATTTCTTCATTCCTACAACCAAACTATCACAGGATATTTGAACTATACCCACCCCATGACATTCAAAACTTCCTCTTTCACTGGAACACGAAAATTTAAAAATATATACGTAACAAATAAAAATAGGTCTCAATGAGCAAAATAGGCATTTTTAGAAACAGTAAAACCTCTCAAACGTCCATGTTTTACATATAAAATGTGAAGACATTAACTCGTTTTAGTTTACCCCTACAGAAAAAATGGGCATTTAACCAAAATCCGAGGTCTAATTATAATAAAACTGTGGAAGACGATAACATCATTGCCACGGTGTTGATAAAAGTGCGTTCTTGCCACATGTTAACTCTATTTTGTAGAAACGACAACCTTGATATCACTTCCTGGTGTCGAGGATTATGAAGAAAGCATTGTGTTTCGTAACTGTGGGAACTGTGTCGGAACGAAGGAGGGGACACCTACCACGGCCTTACCGTATCAATGATATAGCTGGGAAAACGAGCAAGGTCCTTATATACTGCCACGCAAATCTGATCCAATTAAACGGAAACAATACGCAAGCAGTTTTCCCATAATGATTTGTAACGACGGTATCACGTCGAAAGGTAAATAAAGAAAGAAAAATCAACCGCTTAGAAACCAGAACTCTTTAACAATGTCACTATGAGAAACAATTGAAGGGTTCAGAGCCATAGTGGGCCAAGCGCCATTTATTAAAAACGGAGAAAGCAAGGGTTAAAGTTAAGTGAATACCATAGTTTAATGAAGATTGACATATCATTAAGTTTGAATGTGTATACTTTATATTACTTGCTATATGTTTGCATTGAATTATGGTAATAACTTCATTTTAACCTTTGTTTTCTAAGGTTTTTGTAAATGGTGCTTGGCCCACAATGGTTCTGAACCCTTCAATTGATCAAATGGCCAAGAGATAAAGCATTGGCAGAAATATTTGAGCAGTCTACAGCGATGATGTCCAACCTCGTCTACGGATTTCGTATTATTTCTTAAGTACATGTCCTCCGTTATCAGAACCTCACATCGTTATTTATATATTGTCATTCTGACAAAAAAAAAAAAAAAAAAAAAAAAAAAAATAGACACACACGTAAGTCAAGGAGAACGAGGGTCAGTGGTAGTGATAGCGATAACAGTAGAAGTAATGCAAGTGCAAAAGTTAACATTTCGTGCATTACATTCGACTTTCGCGGATTTAAACTCGGACGACAGTGACGGAATTTTAAGAACGATGCAAATAGTGGACATGGATGACCGCCTTTGAGAGCAACATAAATTCGGATATTTAGTGATGTACATTTAAGGGTGTTTGAGAATAAGGTGCTTAGGAAAATATTTGGGTCTAAGAGGGATGAAGTTAAAGGAGAATAGAGAAAGTTACACAACCAGAACTGTACGCACTGTATCTTCACCTAACGTAACACTCCATTTTCTAACACTAAATGCTCTACATCCGAGGAATCCATTTCGACAACTATAGACTGGAAGTGAAAGCGATTTCTTGCATCCAATGTGACCACACTTCCAGAGCAAGGTTCTAGGCACGCAGACGCTTCCATTTTACTTGCCCAAGGGTGCCTCCAATGTGACCGCAGCCTCGTGCAAGACTTCGCTCTATTTTCCTTTGTTTTGTTTGTTTGTTACTTTTCTGTCTGTTTATAGATCAAGCGTTATGAATAATCTATAACGAAGATATATTCAAGGAGTATATTAGGTGCAAAATAAACATCTTTATCCCTAGTCGTGTGAGCCAGGCGCTGGCTGAAGTGGACTTGGACAAATTCACGCTACAGGAGTGCGGTCATTTTTTGTGTCTAAAGCTGTACCTACTGATGGAATATTGAAACTATACTCTTTTTCGTGGAGCGTAGAACAGCTTTGGATCAAAAGAATGCATAAATACCTTGAGCTTGCAAAGGAAGCTCTTAAATAAAATTATTTATAAACTTTGTAGCCTCGTATTCATGCAAAATAAGTTTCTTGTCTATGATTGCTATCGAAACAAAAGCGGAAAATCTTGAAATTGAAATATCAATATGCGTGGGTATCATATAGAGTCCAAATTTTAGAAGATAGTTTTTAAAAATAGGCACATTTATCGCATTAGGACCTAATTAATTTTTACTTTATAACTTCTGAAACATTTTTAGATTTCTGTGCTCAACGTTGTTTATATGTATGTTTCTAAGTACAACATAATGTATGTTAATAAGGCGTCCCTTGTTTTATTTTGTAAATCATCTGGCGACTCTTTACACGACCTCCACTTTGGGAACCAGTGCTCTAGAGCAGCGGTCATCAACACAATGCACCCTCGGTCTAGCGTCTTTTACCCGCGGATAAGACACTGCCCTATCGTGCATCCGTGGCTGCTGACCGAGTATGCTTTCTAGAGCCCGGACGAGAAGTTATGGCATCGGCTCGAGGGACGCATTTTAGTATGTTTGCTTGGACTCGCCCTCACACTCAACTGGAGGGGTGTTGGGTTAGTTGGTTACTAGCATTCCGAGTGTTCAGATCGTTCTGCTACTACCGCTATTGCTAATACTGAAAACATTGTCCTTCTGAGCGCCCTCATTACGGCATTGTCTAAGGTGTGAAATCATAGAGTAGTTCATAGTCAAGGACATGAAATAGCATACAATGTATGGAAATTCATGTCAGAAGAGGCTGTAAACGGAATACCAATTCCATTGCAAAGCGTGTGTGCAAGAGTACTGGCTGCCACTGGTATTTCAAAGCGAACCTTGGCAAGAATCAGGAAAGAAGGGGAAAATATTGAGGCAGGAACAGCAGATCTTTCTCCAGTCCGGAAAAATCACAGCCGAAGAAGAAGACTGTTGCAGCTGTAGACAGTTTTGATGAGGAAGTTCTAAGAAGACTCATTTATAATTTCTACGCTACGCATAAGCAGAGGCCGACTCTGCAATCGCTTCTTCCAAGAATGGATATCAGTGTATGATTATGTGAAGAAAGTAGAGATTAATTACATTGCAATTGAGCACGTGATAGACAGTATTTTTTAGAACATTTCCATAAACTTAGGGACATCTGATTCCAGCACAGATCAGTCGTCTGATTCGGACGGAGAATAAGAATGTAAAGATGGAATAGCGGGCGTAATTCCATTAGGTACCTTCGGACTCTTGAGTAGGAAAGTGGTGATACTAAGGTAAGACGAGTGTTTTTAGAAAGAGATGAAACGGATATGCCTGTCGCTCTGAGCTTGAGAACCGTAACCCAAACAACCCCCACTCCTGTACCCTGCTGGGCGGCAATTTAAAACTTCGCGCATGTTGGTGCCATAACATCTCGTCTCAGCTCTACCCCTCCCTTCTGCACGAGGGTGCATATTTTGATGCACTGCTTACCCGTTACCCATTTCACCGAGTGCTGACGACTACTGCTCTAGAGTCTAGACCATTCCACCACTGCAGGGGAAAGAAAGAAAAAAGAAAGAAAGAAAGAAAATAAAAGGCCGGTATGTGCAGGTAGCACAGAACAGTTCTCAAAAAGTGGGATGTGAGAGTTTGAACCTGGCATGCAGGCCTACCGGTATATCATGAATTCATGAAATCTGAGGCCTAAAATGTCTTGATCCAGGGTTCAAGAGCGGTTTCGAAAGAGCTGTCGAACAAAGATAAGCAGCAAGAGAAAGGCGGAGAAGAAGACGGTTTAGAATTGCGGAGGTGTACACATCCAGGTATCCGTCTGTGTGTGTGTGTGTGTGTTGTCTCCCTTTTTATTACAGCTTACAGGAAAGCAAAAGTAATGGGAATTCCGAGAAGAGAAAATTGAACTGAAGCTTTCTTGCTGCAGCAGCTTTCTTCTTCGTCTCCCCCACACACATATCTTCACTCATGTTATAGCTAAATCAATTTCCATTTCCGATAAACTAGACGTTACATTATTATTATTATTATTATTATTATTATTATCTACAAAACATTTTTAAAGGAACCCGAGGTTCATTGCCGTTCTCACATAAGCAAAGTTAAAAAGTAAATACCTATTAATTTGAGAGAAGTTCGTTCCGGCACCAGGAATCGAACTCGCGACCTCTCTGCTCTGCGCGCTGAGCGCTCATTCCAACTGAGCTATGCCGGGACACGATCCACGGTGCCGGCCGAACTCCCCTCATTATATCGTCATTAGCCTACTACCTGCATTTTAGACATACAAGTCATATATGCAGGAGCGCATATTTAAATGACTTTATGGCATCTCCTTACTTTAGCCCGCAATGAATTGGAAAGCATCTGACAGAAACTGACCTGCACGGACTCTGCTGTACGTTTCACTGAGACACATTCTAATTAAACGAATTAGTTTCTTGAGAATATCAAATTCAATAAGAATATGATATAAAACTTATATTATTATTATTATTATTATTATTATTATTATTATTATTATTATTATTTCCCGCTCCGTAGCGTCGTTGTCTAAGGCATCCTGCCTACGACTCGCGTTACGAAATGCGCGCTGGTTCGCGTCCTCATGAGGGAAGACATTTTCTCATGAAATTTCGTCCAGTGTATGGGACCGGTGCCCACCCAGCATCGTGATTCACTTGGGGAGCTGCGATAGGTAGTTAAAATCCGGTTTCGCAAACCAGCTGTAACGGCTGGGGGGGATCATCGTGCTAACCATACGATACCTCCATTCTGGTTGGATGATCGTTCACCTCTCCTTCGGCATGTGGATGTGAGGCCAGGAGCCGGCTGGTCGGTCTTGGCCCTTCAAAGGGCTGTAGCGCCATGGATTTTTTGATGATGATGATGATGATGATGATGATTATTATTATTATTATTATTAATTCTAACCATTATTTGGTAATTGAAGAACTAAGAGAAAGATTTTCAGTAGCCAAGCGAGTAGAGCAACACGTTAATAGTCTATATATTAGAAGATTCTTGAAAAAATTCATCAGGATCTAAATGAAGGTTACAAAACATTGGCTATATTTGTCGACCTCCCAAAAACCTCTAACAGTATTAATCATGATATTGTTCTTCGCATACTATGGAACTATGGTATTCGTGGCCCAGTCTACGATTGGGTTAAATATTATAAACAATGTTGTGTCGCTTATAAACGAAATCGCTTCTCAGAAAAAAAGATAATTGAAATTACATTGGAAGGAATGACAATTCAATATCGATTCAATTAAAATAATATAATCAATGTGGTAGTTGCGAAAACCTGTAACTAGGCTAGAAACTGTCAATGGTTAACGATAACTGAACCTGATTTCCCTAGATTTGTGACGAAAAACAGTAGGCGACATGGTGATGATGACATAATTACTATTACAGTTATTAATCTTGTCTGATTAAAGTTGTGGAGTTCATTAGGATACAAACCCGGGTTCAACTTCTAGAAGAGGTATAAAGATTTAACTATCATGATTGCGAAGGAGTATGCATATCCCCCTTTAAGTTATACAGGGTTGTTTCCGATCTCTGATAACGAATTTGAATGACATCATGTGCGTCAGGAATCACACCAACAGCTGAATTGCGGCGAGAGGTGACAGTAAGGTAGTGAGTGATTTCATATCATAGTGCACGGTGTATCACAGTAGCAATATCCAAGAAAATCGAGCCTTTTTGGGAAGAGTACAAAACAACTCTTTCCGATGCCAAGTACAGTTACATGAAAATAATAGGAGCCTGCAAAGAACGTAGTTTCGTTATTTCCAAGAAAGGCATCTTGTGTGTGCCTAATAAGATTGGCAAAGCTCGGATGGGATTCATTACAGAGTGGAAAAAGCAAGCAAACCCACCCCTCGTCACAAGTCGCCGCATCCCACGAAATGATACAAATGAATTCCATTCGAGCTTTACCTATCTTATTAAGTATAGGGAAGGAAGATGCCTTTCTTGGAAATAACGAAACTTCGTTTATTGCAGGCTTCTTTTATTTTCACTTAACTGTACTTGGCATTGGAAAGCGTCGTAATATACCCCTCCCAAAAAGGCTCGATTTTCTTGGGAATTTCTGCTGTGAGTCGCCGTGCATTCTGACTATGAGATCACGCACTACTGGTCTGTCACCTCGCGCCACAGTGCAGCTGTCGTGTAACTCCTGATGTCATTCAAATTCGTTATCAGAGATCGGAAACAATCCTGTACAGTATTTTCTCTTGTCTCTCAAGGAATAGTCTTTCGTCATGCGACGATGACGTCGACGACGATGGTGGTGGTGGTAGTAGTAATCGTCACCATAAAGTGAGAATCAGCATTGCTGAAGCGCTCAGAAGCTTAAACATCTTTGAAGTACTTGAAGAGGTGCATTGCATATCATCGGACGGTTCCATAAAAACAGCAGATATTGTTGCCTTCAATAGAAAGGAGACGTTCGAATTCAGATACATTTTGGACCCAACTGTGAGAGTCGAGAAGGATGCCGGTCAAGCAGAAGAAGTAAATAAGGAAAAGCAAAGACATTACGAGCCATGTATTCTCTATTTTTGTGAAAAGTATGACATTCCCAATTTGGATGTAATCGGGATATTAATTGGAGCACGTGGTAGTATTACAAAATTTTGTATTACTACATTGTTGCGTTTAGGTTTAAATATGTCATCTTTGGAAGAAATAACACTAAATGTTTTGAGAGATTCATTACATCTTATAGTAAGTTACCATTTACATAATCAAATAAATGAATAATAAAAAATGACCCGATTACAGATAGCTGCTCTTTTAATTCATAACCACTTCGATTAAATAAATAAACTATAAATAATAAAAATTAATATTCAGAAAAAGAAAAAAATATTTCATTAATAAATTAAACTCTCTTTTATTGACTGATCAATAGGCTGAACCTTTTAATGGTTGCCCTTAAAAAAAAAGGGCAGCTACCCAACAGTTTGGGATCTCTCTCTAAAAAGACTTTGTAACAATATATTACTGCAATAATAGCTGATTCTGTAGTACAATACTTACGACATTTTGATAGTAGACTAATAAGCATATTATACAAATAGCATTACATTTATATAAGGAATTTCCCTTAAAGTTTCTGCATAATTATTATGTTAAAATTTCGTGATTTTTACTCGTAACATTATATAAAAATCAGGAATAATTTTATTATATTACCAATTTTTCTTCCTTCGTGATAATCGGAAGCTAACCACAATACATTAAATGAAATCTGTTGAACGTTTGATGTTACAATTCGGCAAAGACATAAAATTTATATAAATGATCGAAATAATGTCAGTCATGTACATAATCCGACTTCAAAGTCAAACGATCCTTTTATCTTTATCTGACTAAGCTTAATGGAAATTCTGACTATTCATCCGGCTTATTGTTGATTTATATTTCAATGACGTTGCAAATTGCGGCACAAAATAGTGCAATCTGAACTACCATAATGGATATCTTTTGTCTTGTGTAGGCATACAGTGTATACAGAATGTGGAAATCAATTCAGGGATGGACTGAAGATCTGAAACCATACTCAATTCCAAATAATTCTAATTATTTTCTCAGTGGACAAAGTATTGTGACGCTTCAAAAATTAACTTCGAATCTTAGGCATCAAGTTTTACAGAAGGAAGAGCCTTGGTCTGAATGGTCTTAATATAGAACTCAAGTAGACTATGGAGAATATCTGAAGACGACATGCTCAAATTCTTTCAAAATAAATGAAATATGGATCAACTCTCTCAAATTTGGGAGGACAGTTTAATAATAAGCATAAGAACCAAAGAACGACGTGAAAGATATAGAGAAATATCCTTACTATAAATTGTAACAAATTCATTTGCAAATATAATTTTAAAAAGGTAAACAGATCGATCTTATGAAAATAACCTGGAGAAAGAGCAATGTGGCTTTAGAAGAGGTCGGGGATGCACAAACGCCATATATAGTTATTCCCCAACAAATAACAGAAGAGCTAGTTCATTTTACCCGTTTTCCATACTATTCATAGACTACGAAAAAGCTTACTATAATGTAAATAAAAAAAATGGAGATAATGTTAGAAAATGTTCTCCCAAACAATCAGTTATCAACTTAAAAGTATACACAGTAACATGAGAACATATTATAAAACCGGTAATGTTAGAAAATGCTCTCCCAAACAATCCGTTATCAACTTAAAAAGTATACACAGTAACATGAGAACATATTATAAAACCGATAATGTTAGAAAATGCTCTCCCAAACAATCCGTTATCAACTTAATAAGTATACACAGTAACATGAGAACATATTATAAAACCAATGCTAGAAAATGCTCTCCCAAACAATCCGTTATCAACTTAAAAAGTATTAACAGTAATATGAGAACATATTATAAAACCGATAATGTTAGAAAATGCTCTCCCAAAGCAATCCGTTATCAACTTAAAAAGTATACACAGTAACATGAGAACATATTATAAAACCGATAATGTTATAAAATGCTCTCCCAAACAATCCGTTATCAACTTAAAAAGTTTACATAGTAACATGAGAACGTATAAAACCGATAAATACAAAGCAGTAAAACAGAAATGTTTATTTTCTCCAACTTTTTAACATAAACATTAACAGAATAATAAACGAACGGAAATCACGATAAAAGGCAGCTTAAAAGTAACAGAAATTAACATTATAAAGATACTTCAATATCCAAATGGCTAAATTATTATTGCAAATTTGAAGATGAACTACAAATCGCAACGTATCAGCTACATGAAATGCCAAGAAATAATCTCTAAAGATAAATATCTACATACAACAAAATTAATGAGAATATGTAGCACAGATCTTCAGAGGGTTCATATTGCAATTGATGACAAAATCAATGAACAGGTGACCAGCTTAATTTACTTAGGGAATAGAGACAATAGAAATGAAGCTATAAAAATGTAATAAATTAAATGTAATGGTAAAAAGAAACTTTGGTCAACAGATGGCAACTGACACAAAATTATCATTACACAACGTTCAGTAATACCAAAGTATCCTAACATTTGGATGCAAAACTTAGATTTTAAACAAAAAGCAACAAAAACAGTTGGAGACAACTGTTTTTTTCTAAGATCTCTCCTAGGATGAACTTTTCTAGACACAAAAAGGAATTAGGATTTTTGAAACGCTTTAAAAACCAAAAAACATCCTTGATGAAATAAAATAATACAAAAAACAATGGCTATAACACATCGACAGGATGGATAACAGACTTCCAAAATCTACATTATCATATAAAGCTATGAGAATGTGAGAGAACGGGACTTCGGGCATCAAAGTGAAGAAGGATAGATCAAGAACACTTAGTTGAGTTTCCCAATACAGGACATTAAGGCTGATGTGTTCAAGATGAGTTACGAAAATAACTGTTCGCTTACTTACAGTGAATAAAACGTAATTCTAGTTATGATACAGAATGATCGAGAAGTGGCAAAACCCCCTTTACTTGGCGAAGATTTGAGTTTGGCGTATTAGTAACCTTGTGAAACTTGGTAACCATGCAGTGGGTGTAATAACCGGTATTATACAACGGAAGAATTACGAGCAGCTGTGGAAGATGCCTTCAATGCACGTCACCCGGATTATCTCTGCAAAACATCTTCCACAACAAGGCACAGAATTCAGCTGTGTTACATCAACGACGGTCTCCACACCGATGTTTTCTCTTTTTTTAGTAGGTCATTTTACGACGCTGTATCAACATCTCAGGTTATTTAGCGTCTGAATGAGATGAAGGTAATAATGCCGGTGAAATGAGTCCGGGGTCCAGCACCGAAAGTTAACCAGCATTTGCTCAAATTGGGTTGAGGGAAACCCCCGGAAAAAACCTCAACCAAGCAACTTGCCTCGTCCGGATTCGAACCCGGGCCACCTGGTTTCGCGGCTAGACGTGCTAACCGTTACTCCACAGGTGTGGACAATATCGATGTTGTGGACTTCTAAGCCATCAGGTAAAGTATCCATATCTAGCATTCTATCATAACCATCATAGTGTCGAAAATAAAGACGGGTATGCCCACTTCTCGGCCACTTTCTACTAGCTGCAAACGTTCTCTCTCTCTCTCTCTCTCATATACACATTTTATAATTTTGAACGATATTAAAGAGGTGTAGGTATATGGGATGATAAACAGGGAGACAGATTGTAGGTGGAAGATATGACAAACCCATGCGCGCATGTACCACTTATGCGGTCCATATGTCCTACCTAAAATTTTTTATTAGAGTCCTCTCATTAAGGGAGAAAGTTCTTTTTACAACACGATTCTTCCGCTTTATTTCGTTTCCAAAAGACGCCAAGCTAAGTAGCTATATCGCTCTTAAAAATCCACTGCCATCTGTCTGGTTTCAATCCGCGAGCCTCGATCTATAGGCCCTACTTCGTTCCAAGTCTGACAGGAGACGTAAATATTGCCGGCAGAGGAGGGGAGAAATATAATTTCTATTCAACCAATGACAGGAGGTCTCATCCACGCTTGACTAGAAGTTGGGCTGTCTGAAGCGTTCTACCTCTGTCCAACTTCAAGACAAGCGTGGAATGAGACCTCTGCCATTGGTTGAATAGCAATTATACTTCACTCTTCCTGTACCCGCAATGTTTGCTTCTCCTGTCAGACATTATGAGACGAAATATAGTGGCAAAGACCACCGAGGACTGTATCAAGATTGAGAAGGAAAAAGTAAACGTTATTTTCTATGCTAAACTTTTCTCAAGGGTCAAATTCATGACTACATGAACGTTATTCTATAAATCTAACAAAGCAATAAAGACGCGGACAACGCTAAGTTGTCACAGATGCCTACGACGTCTGACACGTGACCCTAAGGACTGCTAAGGCGCCTCTGGATGGACTACGCGCCCAGACTCTATTTCGGTCCCTGTAGTTCTGTCGGTGTCACCAAAGCTCGGTTCTCTAATTGCTAGTTAATCGGGTATCACAACTCAATCGATTAGTAGCTTTTCGCCCCCAGGCGGTGGTAGCGGCGGCGGCGGCAGTGTCATGGCCTCCTGGAGCGCTGCAGTCACCGCAGTGAGAGGGTGGGAGGGGGCACGCAAACAGCATCAGCATCTCAGACACATGAGCGAGAGGGGCGTGGCACATTTCACTGTGCATTGATTTCTGCTTCTTCTTCTTCTTCTTCCCCTTCCTCCAGGTGATATCCTGCTCATGTCCTATAGTTTTAAATAAAACTTTCCGCTGTCCAAATCGTTAAAAAAAAAAAAAAACTTCGTCCATATTAGAAGGCGATCCTGTATTTATAGTGAGAGCAAACTTCTATGACAACCGTTACTATGGTTACTGTCCGTTTAACGTCACTAACTCGACAATTCTCCCCTACCACCACAACAGAGTGTATTTATAGTTTTAATTTGTTTCTAAGAATATAAACGTCAACTGTTTTTCTTGACCGACAGACACCAGTAAGATGCGTGATACGTTTTCTTGAAGACAAAGCTACAATTTCTCTCGAGAATAAATATTTTCAATAAATAACGTAAAGAACGAGAAAAAGAAGTCATATTGAATATGGCCATCTCTTGTTCTTTCGACGTATCCTTTCCATTTGCTCTCGTGTTCCGTTATTGTATCTTAATTTAAAATGTCTTGTTCCTTACGAATAGCTGAATTTATTTTTATTTCTCCCGAAGTTATGTATTCTACAAGATTTACTTCAAAAGCGACTTTTACTGTAATTTCTTCTATATATACAGGGACATCATTTTATTTTTACTAACATTTCTATTTTCTAATCTTATTGAGAACTGGAAATACCGTTTGCTACCTCCTTCCACGACTGGAGTTCGATGATACTGGCGTAAAATACAAACAAATCACGTTACTAGGTATAGGAGGGAAGAAAAGTAGTTCATCCATTTACGTAAACTAGGGGATATCGCGATTTTGAGCTTGATAATTTTCATTAGGTTTTTGTTTCATCAAAATACAGTACAGTATTAACAATAAGTGCTTTTACTCACGAACTGAGTTATCTATTCGGACGTATTCATTATGCAGTGTATATTATACTGTCTACAGCACATTAGCGTACAATCGAAAAATAATCATAATGTGGATATTTAAACACATTTTTGAAAATAGTAGCCTTTCATTTCGATACAGGCTTCAGTTCTTTTGTGCATATTAACGCACTACAGACTACTGTATCTAATTCCAATTACCAGTTTCGTTCTTCGTACCAGTAACTCATGTTGAAATAATTCTGTACCTACTCTATAAAAGAGTACCTTAGTACTGTAAATTCAATCTTCACTTCTGCCCGATCCGAAAACATAAAATTACTCAGACATGCTATCTACTGTCCAAGTGGTTACGTCGCAGGGTCGTAGAAAGGAGGGAAATCACGTGACAGTTAATTACTTAACGAGGTCCTTTCATTTAAGTTATTTTAACCAGTTGTATAATAATACGTAGACGTCCATTCCTAACCGAAAATGTTTCAGAAAAGAGGTAAGACAGCCCAGCTTCTAGCCTTTAGAGAGGGGCGAGTAGAAGCGGGTGGGAGAAACCGGAATGCGACGTAGACAAACCGGACGTCAGTACCTGTGCGAAAATATGATTCAATATTGAAAGCTCTTTCGTCACTGGAAAACGCGAACATATTTCTGGAACGTAACATACTTACTCTGTACTGTTTACTATGGCCGTAAGGCGGCCTTGGTTCTGTGTGGAGGGCGGTTGGAAGTTTACTAGTAGAGGGGGTGAGAGTGAAGTACATTCAAAAACTCAGATACAATAAAAATTGAAGTAAAAATAAAATGATGTCCGTGTACAATGCGTGTAGTTCTGCGTTGTGTAACTTCCATGCTCCTGTAACTTCACCCTTCTCAGCTTCAAATATTTTTCTTATCACCTTATTCTCGAACACCCTTAACCTCTGCTCCTCTCAAAGTGAGAGTCCAAGTTTCACAACCAATACAGAACAAACGGCACAATAACTGTTTTATAAATTCTACCTTTCAGTCTTTTTGAAAACAGATCAGATGACAAAATCTTCTCAACCGAATAATACACTTATTCTGCATTTAATTTCCTCTTGAATATCACTTATATTTGTTACTGTTGCTTCAAGGTATATTAATTTTTCCATCTTTATTATTATTATTATTATTATTATTATTATTATTATTAGTAGTAGTAGTAGTAGTAGTAGTAGTAGTAGTAGTAGTAGTAGTAGTAGTAGTAATAGTATCAGTAGTAATATTTTACCGTTATACATATTCTTTAAATTTGAACGTATACCTGTGCAGTACATTTTTCAGTGCTGAAGCAGAGATTACCCACCAGAATGAGAACAATGTATTGTAGTAAGAGTTTCCTCCTGCTACGAAGGTCACAGAGTGCAAGGGCAACCTCTGTAACCTGAGGTCACCGAGTGATGAATGACAATAGCAAAGAAAGTGAAACTAGATTTCTGGTCACCCTCTGTGAATCTTGCTTTAATATGCCTTGTTCTCTCTCACTCTTGACTACAATCCTTTTTGTGTTTGCGAAGAAAGCGGCTGGAAACGATCTGATGATAACAGGTAAGACAATTCTTAATCTCTTACAGATTTTATAACAGTATTCTTGCTTTCTGCAATTATCTGGAAAAATAATCAGAATCTTATTTTTTAAGTTGATTATTTAACGACGCTGAATCAACTACTAGGTTATTTATCGTCGATGAGATTGGTGATAGTGAGATGGTATTTGGTGAGATGAGGCCGAGGATTCGCCATAGATTACCTGTCATTCACCTGACGGTTGGGAGAAACCTCGGAAAAAACCCAACCAGTAATCAGTCCAAGCGGGGATCGAACCCACGCCCGAACGTAACTTCAGGCCGGCAGGCAAGCGCCTTCACCGACTAAGCCACGCCGGTGGCCTCCGAATCTTATTAAGATCTATGTTTAGTTTCCGGTAAATGAACAGACTTTGAAAATTCGTTAATGCTCTGAACAGAATCTGGAAATCTATTATCAGTGAGTTCCAAGTTTAACCTCCGGTACATCCTGCGAGGTTTAGTCTCACCTGCGAAAAAAATCTATTATCAGACTTATATTTCTACCGAAAATAAATTGATAAATTCAACAAGGAATCTCAAGCTTAATTTCTAGGAGATACTTATTCTTGAATGCTACGATTGTTACAGTTAAAATGAAAATAATCTTACGACATTTGATAAAGAAACCTTCTTGTTGAATCTCTGCCAGGTTTACCGAACTCTGCTTTCATATATAATTTTCCTATTAAAACTGCAATACAAATCAAAGAAAATCTAACACAATTTTACCCCAGGGTTAGGAAGTTTTATTTATTTATTTTTTGAGAAATGCATCTATTTTTTCCAGGATACGTATTTAACTCTGCGTCATTTACCCGAACGTTCCGAACTACGTGTGACGCGCTAAACATGTATACTTCGTTTCTGGAATCTGTAGAGTATGGAACCGAAACAAGTCCTTTGCGCAAGTGGTGAGTGGAGGGGGCCAGTCCAATGACCGCTCTGGGGGGAAAGTATTGATTGAAGACGAGCGTCTAAATGCCACCCCTACCTATCACCTTCTGTCACGCGCATCTTACCCCTTAGCGGCTGTGAGCCGATGCAGCCCGCAATACACTCCCGCACCGATAGGCTCCGCCCATTTGTTTGTCATAGGCTCCATCCAAATGCGTAGATTTACTCCACAGATTTCAGAGACGGAGTGTAGTTCTTTTTGCACCTCTTTAGTGTTGCCGTCTGTGTACAACTGGAGGCATATCACAGCATGATTATGATTAATGAAGCAATGGTGGAATGCCGGTACGGAAAACGGGCTTTTCCGCAAAAACATACCTCTAAACACTCTCTTTGTCAAAAATTTCTGTTGTGACAGTAATCAAGACCATTGCAAACAAGTAGACAAAACATTTATGAAGAGACTAAATATATGGTCTTCAGTAAACTCTATAGGCCTATTTGGACAACACTACACAACAGTTTTTTTTTTTCCAATTCCTCTGTTCTTTTATCATTCCACGAACGATGCAACACCAACATGTCATCCATCAGTGGCAGCTAGAAAGTTTCTGTAGTTTATAAGTACTGTACTTATAAATAAACGAACTTAGAACGTAACCGCATGCACTAGAACGTGAAATGTTCGTGCTTGAAGTACCGCAAACGAAAGAAGTGCGAAACTGAATATATTGATCTTGTGAAAGTAAAGTCATAAATTTTTATATAGCCTATATGTATTGTATATGAAAAATCAAATAGGAATTTCTATCATACATATTTGCAAGGCAGAAAAAATTGTGCATGCATATCAAATGCGCCAAAGACGTCTCTTTTAGGAATGTGGAGTGTTCACAATAGACTGTCTTGTAGGCTATTTATGTCTATGCATCTTCACAGACCCAATCCCTTAATAAGAAACACGAAAGAGTATGAAGTTAAAATTATAGAATGTTAGACGTTCCTGAATCTATCGAGGAGTCCATGCAACGCTAGGATATTTATTTTATTGATCAAAAGCCGTTTGTAGTACTAGTAAAGAAATTACACAAAGCATGCTACACAACTGAATTAGATAAAAGAAAATGATATTCCGTGAACTGAAAAATCTCTTTTCACGGTATCATTAAAGACAGTTATCACTAATTACAAATGACTATTGGATTAATTCCTGCAGAATTCCACTCAGATAATATTTGTAAACTGGTGAACTTCTATGTAAAGTTACTCGAAAAATGAAATCAACTATATTTTATCGTTAAGGGCTCGCGTAGCGGCTGGCTATTTCAGTGCGGTTTTAAAACTTATTTTTTCATAAACCCAAATGGACATATGGCTTCGATGACAGAAATAACTTCTTCGTTGGTAGCCAAGTTTCTCTTTTTCCCTTATAATGATAATCCCATCTGTCGATAATCCCCTAACAGCATTGAAAAACAAAGAAATGCTACTCGCAAAACGTAACAGCGACCAAAGGCAAACAAATGCAACGCGAAAATAAAGGACACGTTCGTTTCCATGTATAACAGAGTAAGCGCAAATGTTTTTAGACGTTGACTATTATCCTTGCAGAGGAATGGATGCTTTCCTTTAGTCATTTTGTAGAAATAGTATATCATTATAGACATTACGCTGGTTAAATGAGGTGTCAGCTAACCATGTTTAAGTAATCGGTTATTATGAATGGTGCACAGAAATTACATTTTAACCACGGTTACTGTTTAACTGTCGTTTCGTAATCTATGATTACTGCGTTTTAACCGATATTGATGCACTTCGCCATAAATAGCCTATCTTTGTCTACACGTTGTTTTACTTTACGAGTCTTCTCGACTCTTCCTGCACTGCGATATGATACAGTTCATTTCAATGTGCAGATTTGCACCAGCCATTTCCTCCTTGTCCCGTCCTGTGATCACTTTGATCACATTTCCGTCCCCTCGCGTATGTGGTACCTACGAGGTTACGTCCATTTTCGGCTTTCCCCTTCAAAATTTTCTAGAATTCCTTCAGTGGAGCAGCGTAAATCAGAGTGAGACTAGTGGCCAACAGGCTTAGAGCTCACTTATTTAGTTTCTTACAGCCCCGAACCCCTTGCAAGGACGCGTTTGCGTACCTTTTAAATTTGTCCTCCAAATTCTCCTCTTTCAATTCAATTCAATTCAATATTTTACTTTAGGTCCAGATTCCCTTTTCGGTACTTGTAAGCATATGTACAATCGTGTTCCTAGACTTTACAGACTATGAATTTGGACGGTAGCCTACACGAATGAGTGACAGAGGCCATGGATTGCACTACTACTGTATTAATGTGAGTTGAGAGAAAAATAATAATTGACTAGAGCATTAAAGCGAAAGCTACGTACGATACGATGTCGCGGAACTATGAGGATCAGAGTGCGCGCAAGAAGCGGCATAAGTAGCAGCGATTTTCAAGTCATTATATTTCGTACACGAGGAAAAGCGAAATGGACGACTATCACCACATTTCTTAACGAACAAAAATTAGCTTAAATATGCATTTTCATTAAATTCAAGCAACATGACCTGGGTAGGTTCCCTTGTAAGTCGGAGAATAGTGAGCAAAAGTGCACAATAGAAAACAAATTGGCTACGGCAAATTTTCAGGCGAACTAAGACCCATAACGGGCTATAGAGTCAAGGAATATAGAATGATTCGTTCGCTAGAGGTCACATAGGATATTACACGAGTTATAGGGTAACTTTGGGGATTTTAGCGAGTAAATCACTTTGTAAAATAATTATTTGGTCATCTCCTTATGTATTTGGTGGAGTTTTCAGGTCTTCAAATAAGATAAAGACACCTAAGACTGCGCAGTCTGTAAGATTGCGCAATGTCATATTTTTATAGCTGGCAGCATTGTTCATTCCCGCCGTTCCGTCGAGAGAAGTTGCTTGTGAGGTATAGCTCTATGTTGTAAAGTGTTTGTGTGAAAGTGGATTTATAAAGGTTTATTAGGTAAAAATTGATTGTAACCAGATTCTCTTGTAAATATGCATATGAAGAAGGTTAAGTTTATTTAACAATTCCAACGATGTAAACCTGCATGCATGTATTACTGTTGCTTGACAAATACATAAGCTATGTTTTGCACTTTTCCCTATTTGTCTAAGTAAACACTCCTGTCATTTATTGACTACAATGCAGAACTATGTAGAATCCTCTAAGACAGAGCTTCAGTGCGCAATCTTAGAGGCAGTAAACAATATTAGAGGCACATCGTCTCATACAACCAGTTTTTAAAAATGAAATATTTCTTGCAGCTTTCTACTCAAGTGTGTCATGACTTTGTCGTATGGTAGGAAATCAGACAGAAAATTAATATTTACCCAAGAAATGCTACAGCATATGAAAATGAAGATAAATTTCCTTAGCAGTTCAACCTGAGATTATTGAACAGGCACTAATTTCACCAGCTATGTTCTCTTCGTTACCAGAGACAATGGAGTCAAAGAAAAGGAAACGAATTTCTAAAAAAATCTCAGATTTTCTCTTCCTCTCCATACAAGAACTCACTTCTAGAAACAATGAAAACTTATAGCAACAAGAAACGATGCAAATAGTTCTAATGAGTGTTTGGCAACAATAAAAGATCGTGCAAAATTAAACAATGCTGGAAGAATTTCAATTATTACAATCCATTCGCGTCAACTTCGTCACATCGGACAGTTTAAGAAGGAAACATTTTCTGTCCTGATTGTGGCGAAGCCTATGAAGAACGAATTTCTGAAGACTGCGTGCAGTGTAGTGGGTACAAACATTGGTGGCATGAAGATTGTTCAATCTACGAAGGCGTTGGACTTTTTAAATGTAACATGTGTTGACGCGCATTCTTAAAGGACAACGTGTGTAGTCTTTAAGGACAGTGCCTGTAAGATTGCGCTTTCACAAATTTTCAAAGAAGTATTTTTGTAAGGAACAAATACTTCATTTTTGTAACTTTTATCATATTATTGTGATCTTAAGATTCAAAAGTTTCGTTTCATAAATACAGTTTTTATATTGGTCTCAAAAATGAGTATCTAAGGACACAAATCCTCTAAGTGCGCAATCTTAGGAGCATTTACCTTATGCACAGCTCACTTGAGGTTAATCTTGAAAGTAACAACCATACTTAAGCTACATAGGCTCTATATAGTCACATGCTATGACGTTTGTTTGGAGATACATGAAGTCACGATATTTTCTATTCTGGGTACCCAGCTGTGCTTCAGTCATTTAGCACATTTCCCACGAAAAAGTGAAAAGTCCATCTCCGGATTTGAACCCAGAACGTCAGTTTAATAAAGGAGGCAGGAGCAGTAGCTTATTTTAAACAAAAATTATTAATAGGAAATGAGTTATATGTTGTCAGGGATGCAATATTTTACTACTTTTACATGTTCAGAGGAACGTGTACTAAGTTGTTTACCCAACAACTCACTGAAGAGGACGCTTACATTAATCGAACTGGAGGTTACTTAAGAACAAATATTTGCAAACGCTTTTTGAAAGTGCAGAAATTCCACACAAGCCAGTTTTTCGAGAGACTGCAAACCGCCCCCTTAAGTGAAAGTAGCACAGTCTGGTAACACATCTAATTAAGACAGCGGTTTATGCAGACCCGCAAGGAATTTCAAACTTAACGCTGAAAAATCCGGTCAACCTTCCGTCTCTAATAATTGATATTCACCTGTTTTACATCTATCTAACATTTCAATTATATAACGAAACACACCTTTGTGACTTGTGGTCAAGTACAGCTTAAACAGAACATTACACAATCAAATTCTATTACATTAAGCAGTATGAATACTCCTTGGGTCTTAGGACCCTCGAAAGAATCGTCTCAGGTTCAAATCCTCGTCACTCCATTTCATTTTATTGTGTAACAGGATAGTATAATGTAATAACATAAGAAGAAAAAACTAACACTAGTAGGCCTATTATGCAGCTGCATTGTTCCAAACCTAACATTAAATTCATATTATTTGGGTATATCGCCAAAGAACGATAACAGAATACAAATGATAACTTGAATATTATTTATATCGCTAACGAACGATAACAAAATAAAATACTTGAATAAGGCTCGAACTCACAACCTTCGAATCATTAAGCGAGCAATCTACCGTTGTTCTACGAGACGCAGATATCGACTGACTCCTGCTTAAAGACCATAGTTCCGAAACTGCTTCAAGTGCGTATCTACAAGCGCGCATGTATCGTGTAACATTACCGTGATCCGAAGTGGACTTATAATATATTCGCCTGTTCACGAGTGTGGTCACTTTTTTGACAGCAGTACGTGTCCAACGATGTGGAGCAACGGTTAGCATGTCTGACCGTGTCATGAGTGGGCTCGGGTTCAAATCCGGATTGGGCTTTTTCCCGGGGTTTTCCCTCTACCCATTAAAAGCCAATGCTGGGTAACTTTCGGCGCTCGGCACTGGAATCATTTCGCTGAAATTATCACCTTCATTTCACTCAGACGCTAGATAATGACTGCAGTTGATAAAAGGTCGTAAAATAATTCAATTAAAATATATAGGCCTACCTACATATCTATCTGCATGTCGGATATACGTATCTATCTGCCTGCCGCCTGCCTTATTTACTTATGTGCTATATGTATACAGGTTGAACCGTAAGTAATGTCATTCATTTCAAGAGGTTATTCTTTGAGATACTTCAAACAAAAGAAGTTTAATACAATTTCGCTCACATTTGCTTTCTTTTCTAGATAAAACTGTTTTATATGAAATATCTCATAGCGTGTTTCGGGAAAGCCATTGATTGAATTCCCAATACGCTCAGTCAATTTAAGAGAACAGAGTATTATGATAATAAATTATTGAAGGAACTTTAGTTTTGCCCTTTAAACTTGCAGATTTTTGGTCCCAACAAATGTAACATTGAAACATTTCTTTGCAGAACGAAAAATTAATGTTCAACATTATCCAAAGACGTTATACATTACCACTACATAAATTTGTTGCAAAAATTATTTCTCTTCGTAAATTGCCACAGAAGTAGCTAGGACATTTACCAGAAGCAAACAACATCTCCTCCAGATTATCAACTAGCGGATTAAGTAACTCTGTACAGGCAAGAATAAGCTTTTGTTTGGCATCTCCTCAGTAACAAGTAACGGTAACAGGTTTAAACATAATCCTTGTGCAAGCGATTAACTTCCATTGTTCCGCTGAAATTCCAACGCGGAAATTTGAAATGACGGAGAACACTACATTCAACGTGATTTATATCATAACTAGACACCACTTAGGCCTACTTACTTAGGGCTTTCAAGGAATCCAGAGGATCATAAGCCCGCCATCGGTCCCTATCCTGAACAAGATTAATCCAGTCTCTACAATCATATCCCACCTTCCTCAAATCAATTTTTATATTATCCTCTCATCTAAGTCTCGGCCTCCCCAAAGGTCTTTTTTCCTCCGGCCTCCCAAGTAATACTCTAGATGCATTTCTGCATTCGACCTTACGTGCTACATACTCTGCCCATCTCAAAGTCTGGATTTAACGTTCTTAAGTATGTCAAATAACTAGACGCCACATCTTGTTAAAGCAATTATAAATAAAAGCCTCGAAATATTAAGAGACGTCAAAACAAAAAAATACGGCATTTCTTAGTTTAAAGTCTATTATACTAAATATGAAACTAGGTCTACTCTATTGCTGCATATATCTAGGCTTCGCCAGAAATACTTCTAGTAGGCCTACACTTGTCTGTCTGTCCATCTGTGTGCTGCCATTTCTCGTAAAGTACTGAAGCAATTTATTTCTCATATTCAGTACGTATATATTTCGCTTGAAGTTCCATTTATCTACAGTACATGCTGTCATTCATACGCGCATAATACTTTTTCCTTTATTTTAATACAGTAGGCCTATATTGAATTAGTATAGCAAACCTTTCAAGCCTTCAGAATGTGAATCTATGTAGCTTCACATAAACATATGGATCCCACTCGTTCCAGTTTTCCTGGTACAGTTTCGGTTTTTAATAAGCGGTTCCGGTGTCTCGGTAAACTGCACCCGGGACAAGAGAAGTCCCGGTTTTTCCGTAATTTTGTAATTAATCAATTTAAACGCGACACCAGGATACATAATGTAAACATTGAAAAATTTCAAATATCAATCTTCATTCGTTCGAGATTGCATATTTATATCGATTGTGAGAGCAATACTGCCAACAATATTATGTAGGTAGCTATTGAAATTCTCGCCAAAGCGTAACATAGAATAATCAAACTGTTTTGATGATTTTTACTCTTCTAAAATCGATGACATAAGATACTCGTAGAATTGAACATTGGAACAATGATGTGCATTCAGTGGAGGAAAGTGGGGCTATAGGTATTCAAACTGATGAAAGTTGAACAAGTTAGCTGTGAAAATATAAAAACTATTGTTAGTTTTTCTTGATAACAATAGGCTTAAATGCTTCAGTGGAAAGGATGTTTTGTGTGTGGACTGATGTTAGGAATAGGCTAAAATTGGAAACTGTTACATATATGTTGCTAGCTAAAAGACATTTTAAGGAGACGACATTTCCAGTCTTTTTTTTTTTTTTTTAAGCGTCTAGACATGAAGTTCCTAGAGCAGATTCGCCAGAAAAGTATCAGAAATCTGATGAAGAAGCAAGTAGGCTACCAGTACTTCATAATAAAACAGGCCTGAAATAAGGAACTGTATTGTCAATGCAATTATCTTCTGACTACAGCTGCGGCTGGAACTACCTCAGCCGATATGCCAACGCCTACGGCCGGACGGGGAAGTGGGTGGGAGGGGTGTTCTGGTTTGACCCGACACAGTTAGTGTTGTTTGAACAGTGCGAATAACTACGCGTGTAATATGCTAATAATAATGGCAAAATTATTCTATTCCACATCGGGCGTTTTTTTACGATTCGAATGTCCGTACAGAATCCGCTCGTTCTGACAGGAGATTATTTTAGGGGAAATTACCAGGTGATCGAGTACAGAACAAATACCAAATATAGGCCTACACAGTGGGCAAAAAAAAGACACAAAATTTAAATGGTTATATTGCAGTAGCTAATAATTTCACTTGAAAGTTTATTTCACAGGAAAACTTCACAGTCCTTGTAAACCGGGAAAGTACTGTAATATTAAATTTGTTACCATTTATTAAACATTTTTTTTTTGTAAGGCAGTGCAAAATCAATTGTTTATACCGAACTAAGCGTTATTGTCTTACGAGTTCAGCAGGCCAAGCCGTTTGTTGAGCTATAATCATTTGTTTTCTTCCGTTTTGAGTTCTCATTTTGTGAATAATGGGGTCGCTTAACGAACAAGACAAGATTTTCATTAAGCTTTAGCACCAATATTATAATTTATCTGCTCGTCAAATTGTAAGGAACTACGCTCAGCGAGAATGGTCTGTTTCAAATGTACAACGATTGATCAGCAAGATACGGATATGATATCCTTCCTGAGAGATTACTGCGTGAAAGATTGCATTTCTCAGATTCTCTGATGGTTTTCGCTGGAGTTTCAAACGAGATCTCAATTCTATGGACTATTGTGTATGGAGTCCAATACAAAAAGCAGTTCATTACACAACAAGAATTCGTAATATTGCACATTTAAGACAACGTCTTCTTGATTGTTGGGACCGGCTTGATCAAGACAGATATCCAGTGCTATTGGACAATGGAGAAGACGCCTACAAATGGTTGTGTGGGCAAATGGCGGTCACATAGAGCATCATTTTTAATTTTGACTATTTGAACGACCATTAATTATTATTAATGTTAGCAACATTCAGTTTCTGCATTTTGAAGTAAAAAATTGTCTTCAAAAACCATATTTTTCGCATCATTGTGTATTGAGCCTCAAAAAAACATAATAAAAAGTCCTGCTCATCTTTAAAGTTTACTCTTTCCAATAGTGTATTCATTATAAATTATGTTATGTATTTCCGAAAATCGAGTATTTCTAATTTTGTGCTTCTTTTTGGCCCACTGTGTACTTATTCTATTCTACATCGGGTGTTTATTTACGATTGGAATGTCCGTACAGAATACGCTCGTGCTGTCAGGAGATTATTATAACGAATTGACCTATGCATTCGGGGGTTAAAGAATGGGTAGATAGTAGGAAAGGTTCCGTTTTCTTTGCTGCTTTGCAGAGGGGTGAAGTTTTAACTACTTAATAGCACAGAGGTAATGGTATTTAATTATCAAGAGAAGTAAAGTTGGAGTCGTGACGGCCTATTTTTTTTATTATGATCCAGCTCTAAAGGGCATCTGGAGATAAGTGCGAAATTAACTCGAGCTCGTAAAAATCCCCACTTGTGTATCTATATTTAAGTTTTATTACTGGACAATTTCATTACTCAGAAGGCTAGAAGGAGGGGATGTCATTGCTAAACGTTACGGGGGTTCATATTCAAAAGGGTAACATTCGTCGTTGTAAAATTTATTTGCTTTTAGATTGAGCAAAGGAAGCAAACAACCGTGACTAACACAGTTCAATGAACAATACCGATGCGAACAGCTTCTTTTGCATCCACCACCCGGCCTCTGAACCCCACTACTGAGCCCTTTTGCTTGTAACCATGGCGACGGGAAAATACGAATACCAGTCCACATGTTACATGGCTCAAGTGGATGCCTGCGATATTCCAGCTACAGCTAGAGTTGATACAAGATGGAATATGTCACAGTTGCCGAAACTTGCAAGTATCACTGACATCCTCAATACGTTACCACGTAAGTTGAAAGGAAGACAGCTGTGCCACAATGAGATGAGACGAGGTCTCGTTATCGCCGTAATTATCGTCATCGGTTACTATAATTTTTCCATTTTAAATGTTGAAGTTCATAAGGAAAAACATATGAATTAATCATGTGAATTCCTATAACCATAGTCTTGAGAGAAAGAAATAGAAAATATATATTTTTCATTACTAATGGGGAGGAGTTGACTTTTCGTCACTCACCCATACGAAGCCACTTGTGTAGTCCAATTTACCGACAGAGTCGTTGCCCAGGGTGCGCCATAGGAGACTGGTCTACGCTACACCAGCAAAGAAATGAGATGTTTATGTAGATTTGTTGGAACGCCACAGGGGAACCGCAGCTCCCGGAGAAAACTCCTGTGTTACCTGGACCACGAGCTTGCTCAACACAAGGGATACGTCGCGAATCGAACCAGGGTTTACAGGGTTATCAGTCCAGCGCTCTAGCCACATATCATATACTTTGTCTTTTCGAGATTTACTTTCAAACCTATCGCTGTACTTGCTTCAAGTAAAATTTCCGTGTTTTCCCTAATCGTTTGTGGATTTTCTCCTAACATATTCACGTCATCCGCATAGACAAGAAGCTGGTGTAACCCGTTCAATTCCAAACCCTTTTTGTTATCGTGAAGTTTCCTAATGGCATATTCTAGAACAAAGTTAAAAAGTAAAGGTGATAACGTCTTACTATTGCAATAATTACATAATGTACACAAAACGTGTCGAAGTGTAAGTATGATTTCAAAATAAAGCAATAAAAAATCAAGTGTTTCTTTTTAGATTCGATAAGTACGTCATTAGCTCTTGGTAATGATGTAGAAATATCCAATATTTCTTTTTTGAAAACTCGAGTACTTTACCTTGTGAGTGGATCGTGGAAATGTACTGGAAGTTACGAAGAGAAAAAAAAATCCCATTCACCTGGATTTAAAACTCAATGTAGCAAAGAAACTACCTTAATTCGCAGAGATTGATGCTGTCTATATCCGTAGGAGAAAAGAAACAGCACGTGTAATTACATAAAACTCCGGGCTCTCTTTATAATTAGGAGAAGCACGGGCGTTAGTATTAAGGAAACGTCGCGTCGTCTGTCGCCTCCCAGTCTGCGAATAGGAGCCGACCGACGGTCACCGAACTCGAAGTCCACACAACAAACATAGCTCAGAGTAAAGACGGAATCTATCCCAACACGTAACAACCAGAGGCTTCATTTGCATCTAAATTACAACGTTACACCGTGAAGCGCTTTTGGCAGCGGCGGCCCAACTTCGCAAGTGTCAAAATAAACGACTTTAGCACCCCATCAATAACCGAAGCAACAATAAACTTCTCTATATTTAGCCAGAGTTTTTTAAAATTTCATTTAACTAATCTCCTGCGTGACCTATTTGGAACGGTGCAAAATTACGCAGCAGAAACAGCAGCAGCAGGTTGACGTGAATCGATACGCAAAGGGTTTTAACACCCCTCACCGACTCCTTGAAACGGTGCCAAATGGGAAATGCCATCCAACATACATCTATGTATTCATTGGTATCTGTTTCCTTTACGCCATTAGCATTTCTACGTCAACTGGAACGTGTTTAATCCTTTCAGAGCCTCGACAGAGTTACCTTGCTCAGTTACGTTGTGGGAATAACTGCTTTCATATACGTTCAGTTTTATCCAAGTCCTGAGTTGTGGTCCTTGTGCTAGCATTTATTGCTACAAATCCACTTGTCGGACCAGAGTTTGATTCCTGGCAGGAAAAGTAGTTTCTCTATCACAGGGACTGGTTGTGTTAACGATTAAGGGGGAAGGAGGAAAGGACACTTTGTGTAAACCTCAACAAATAAAAACAGACTCGTCCTGCCAAAAAAAGAAACATCTTGATTACACAATTTCAATACATTTACCACTAAAGATATGGTAAATTTGTTATAAAGAATGGATCGTAAGTAAAATCATTAATTTCAGGGTGTTATTCTTTGATATATTTCGAAAAAAAAGTTTTAATACAATTTTGTTCGTTGTTGCTTCCTTTTCGAAATAAAAATTGTTTTATATCAAATATTTCATAGCTTGTTTTGGGAAAGCCATTGATTGAATTCAAAATATTCTCAGTCAGTTTAAGAGAGCAGTGCATTATGATAATATATTATTGAAAGAATTTTAGTTTTGTCCTTCAAATGTGAAGAAATTTGATCCGAACAAATGTAACAATAACATGCAAATTTAAAATTGATACAGGATATTTAACAATTGTCGGGGTTTATACTCCCCAAAGAGGGAAGAAAGGATGATACAAAAATTTTTTATGACGAACTGGAAGAAGTGCTCAACAAAATCAATAAATCAGATAATATTTTAATATGTGGCGACATAAATGCAAGAGTAGGTAATTTACCAATACCAGAAATAGTTGGAACATATGGAGAGCAACACATAAATTATAATGGTGAAGAATTGAGGCAGTTTACAACATATATTAAGTTAAAAATAATAAACATATTCTTCAAGAAAGAAAGAAATACATAAATATACACGTTGCGAAAGGGGAAATAAATCACTCATAGACTACATTATAGCAAACGAGAAAATTAAAAAAAATCAAGTTCAAGATGCACAAGTCCATAGAGGCAGTGATATCTATTCTGATCATTATTTAGTCATCGGAACCATTATATTGATGGCAAGGTGGAAAAAATTTAAACAGAAAGTATAAAAATCATCACAGGATGTATACAAAGTGTATTTACTACAACAAGAACATTGAAAAAATCCTTTTTGCACGATAGTGCGTTTTCTAATCGTTACAGCAAACGGCCGTCGCGATTGAAAAGTTGATTTTACTGAATTCAGAGTTGCCAACCTAGATAAGTATGCTGAAATATTACAAATAACTGCTCTAGTGTTGTACGCTACATTAATTTATTCATAGCGTTCTGCCCAAGTGCAGGTCTTTCATTGCAAACCCAGCATTCTCCAGTCTTTCCTATGTATGCTACAATACATGTAAAATTCATACGCAAAAGGCAGTGTTAATTAATATACATTATACAAAACAAATCATTGCATTTGAAATGTACAGAGCTTTATTTAAACAATTCAAACTTCACTTAACAAAAAGAAATAAAAATTATTTCAAAGAACACGAACTATTAAAAGCATTTACAATACCTGAATCATTTTTACTCCTTCACATTGAAGTTGATGGTAAAGTTTGTACGTGTGCAAGACTGCTAACATCAATCGGCTGTTCATAGTGTAACGTACTTGCTGTATATTAAGAATTTTTAAAATATTATTCTCAAAATATACTATCGTGCAAAAAATAATGTACAATGCATGTTTTTGAAATGCATTACAAAATCTCGGAAATTGAAAACCTCGCTCTGCTTGTTTTTCAAACTTTTCCTCGATTGTGTAAACAGCACTTCCCAACCTTGTATCATAAAATATTCTATTATTGCAGAACGAAAAGTTAGTGTCATTTATTGTTCTGTTTAAAGTTCCACAAATCATTTGAAATCGGCTAATTTTGTCTTTACATCTGTATCATAGTTATAACTGATCTTACAAAGATAAAAAGGTATAATGCTTTTTGTAATTTAATAAAATATGTAAAACTTTTAACTTTAAAATTTCAAGAAACAAAAGAAACGCCATAGACTTTTAAGGGAAATCGCCTGTAAGGACAAAAATAATGATAGACCTCTGTCGGAATTTTGGAAGAGGTATAATAATAATAATAATAATAATAATAATAATAATAATAATAATACTAATAATCCGTGGCGCTACAGCCCGTGAAGGGCCCAGACCGACCAGCCGGCTGCTGGCCTCACACCCACATTCCGAAGTAGAGGTGGACGATTATCCAACCAGAATGGAGGTATCGTGTGGTTAGCACGATGATCCCCCCCAGCCGTTATAGCTGGTATTCGCAACCGGATTTCGCTACCTATCGTAGCTCCCCAAGTGCATCACGATGCTGGGTGGGCACCGGTCCCATACACTGGCCGAAATTTCATGAGAAAATTTCTTCCCCCATGAGGACTCGAACCAGCGCGCATTCCGTAACGCAAGTCCTAGGCAGGATGCCTTAGACCGCGATGCCACGGCGCGGGACGGAAGAGGTATAACATTTTAAATATTTTGGATGTAGGAGGGAAAAACACTTTTGGGGAGGCCGAGACGTAGATGGGAGGAAAATATTGAAATGAATGAGGGAGGTGGGATATGATGATAGACTAGATTAATCTTTTGCAGGGTAGGGACCGATGGCGGACTTATGTGAGGGCGGCAATGAACGTCCGAGTTCCTTGAAAGCCTAAGTAAGTAAGTAAGTAAGTAAGTAAGTAAGTAAGTTAGTATGTAAAATCTTTTCCGTCTAAATTTATTCAGCCTTATTTGAAGCGAAAAATCTTAACGTGACAATACGGGTTGTTATTGTGCCAAAAAAACGCTGCAATTGTAACATACTGTAGAAGGAAAGGTGAGAGTTTGTCATATCAATAGATGTCGATATTAAGCTAGGAGTTATGGACAACAAACAAAGGATTTCATGTCATGGAATGGACTATAAATGGAACTAGATAACAGTATGAAGTGACAACATATATACTCCTATAATGTGCATTAGTAGACTGTAGAAGAAAGACAGTGAAATTTTTGTAGGCCTACCATTTAAAACTTTCCGGCACAGAAGAACGGGAGATTTTATTGGACTCTGATGAAAAGCGTCCACCGTAACAGCATGAGAACATACCATACATGTTTAATTTCGAAGTTCGCCGATTAACTAACATTGTGTGTTGGGTAGTATCTCGCAGACTAGACACGAGTTCGACGTCCGTAGCGGTTCGTAACCTCGCTGTTCCCCATTCATAGTACATGACTTGTTGACACTCAGAACATGCGACCTCTAGCTTGCAGTCAGCAGTTCGCGCGGTGTCTGTTCCAGCTGAATCATTACTAAATCCCAGATAAGACGCACATGCGGATTAAACCCGAAGTGAATGTGTCAAGAGACAGGTCAGAGTGTCAGGACGAGAGGGGGAATCACGCGTTGACCGCCAAGGGGGCGGAGCCCTTCCATTTCCGCGTTGCGTAACCGCAGTGAGCGAGTGCGTTACATTTTCGATCATCGAATCTTCACCTCATCCATCCGTTACAGTAGCTGGCCAGTGATTCTTATAATATTGCGTATAAGACAGCCAACTTCTTCATTACTGAGTGGAACTGATGTGAAATTTCGATTTTCATACCCGATTTTCCCTTGTCTTTGTTGACCCTGTGGGCAGTGGCGCCAACTTATATGGGCCCGTGGAGCCCGAACCCACGCAATAATAATAATAATAATAATAATAATAATAATAATAATAATAATAATAATTATTATTATTATTATTATTATTATTATTATTTACAATTTGCAGACGATCAAGTAGTGATTGCCCAAGATCTTTTTGATTTAGAATTTATGGTCAAAAGATTAAACAAATTTTATGAATCCTATGGTCTCTCTATAAATTATAAGACAGAATATTTGGCAATTAATATTAAAAGTAGTGATAATATTGTTATAGATGATGAAATTGAAATTAAACAAGTTAACCGGGCAAACTATCTAGGTACAGTTATAACTAAAGCAGAAGGTATTGGCGAAGAGGAAATAAAAAACCGAATTGAACAAAGCAAAAAAATGATAACATGTTTAAATTCTATATGGTGGGATAAAAATCTTTGGAAGGATACCAAAAAATATATTGGCAAAATGTTAGTTGAATCTGTATTAAACTACGGAAGTGAAATATGGGTAACAAATGCATATTATAGAAAAAAGAACTTTGGCCGTAGAAATGGATTATTTCAGACGAAGTGCTAAGAGTCTCCCGCTTGGACCACATTAAGAATGAAGAAATTAGGCATAGAATAGATGCTGAAGAGAGAGTGTTAAATAGAATAGAAAATAAGAGTTTGAAGTGGTTTGGTCATCTGATGAGAATGGGTGAAGATAGATGGCTTAGACAAATTTACCAGTGGAAACCTCCAGGAAGAAGAGGAAGAGGTAGACCAAAAAGAACTTTGGACAACGAAGTAATGGAGGTCATGCACAAGAGGGGGTTGAGGACTGAAGACGCACAAGACAGAAGGCTTTGGAGGATTGGCACAGGAAGACGGCAGTAGCTGTAGGATCCTTAATATATATATATATATATATATATATATATATATTTATTATTATTATTATTATCATTATTATTATTATTATTATTATGAATAAGCTCATTTAGCACTATGCAAAGTACCTAGAGGCGTCAATTTGCCCATAGTTCTCTCATTCTTAGGCTGTGTGCTTCTTTCCTCTCTTCAGTCCACGTTGTTCCAGTTTTTTTCGTCGGTTTTTCCTCTTTGTCAACTTGCCATTTTATGAACTTAGATTCCAAAGTTATCTCTGTTTAAGATGTCTTCTTGTGAGATTCCTGCTATTTTAAGTCGTTTTTTATTTCGGCAATCCATTTTACAGTATCTGTGCTTTACTCTTATTTTCATAAAATTCAA
This sequence comes from Periplaneta americana, assembly GCF_040183065.1. Taxonomy (NCBI): domain Eukaryota; kingdom Metazoa; phylum Arthropoda; class Insecta; order Blattodea; family Blattidae; genus Periplaneta; species Periplaneta americana. The sequence goes on along the minus strand of NC_091129.1, from coordinate 70,948,959 downwards.
CTATTTGTTTTGTGAGTCTGTCGGGGTTCATTCTTTTGATATGTCCGTAAAATTTTAACTTTTTTTTTCTAATGTCACTATGAATATGTTTCTTTTTCTAGTTTACTTTTCAGTCTGTATTGTTCATCTATGACTTTTGGGCCAAAAATTTTCCTTAAAAAAGTAGAGCTGATATTTTTATCAGTGTTGTCTTTTTTGTATTTATGTCTGCTATGTGGTAGAATGGAAGAGAAGGCCTTATAGCCTTAATCTTGTCAGGTTAAAGAAATAAATAAATATGGTACAGTAAACAACGTCGGTCTAATTTGATACAGACTTTAAAATGTATCTGTTTGTGCTTTATCCTTATTTTCATAAAATTCAACTATTTGTTTTGTGAGTCTGTCGGGATTCATTCTTTTGATATGTTCGTAAAATTTTAACTTTATTTTTCTAATGTCACTATGAATGTGTATTTCTTTTTCTTGTTTACTTTTCAGTCTGTATTGTTCACCTATGACTTTTGGGCTAAAACTTTCCTTAAAAAAGTAGAGCTGATATTTTTATCAGTGTTTTATTTTTTGTATTTATGTCTGCTATGTGGTAGAATGGAAGAGACGGCCTTATAGCCTTAATCTTGACAGATTAAATAAATAAATAAACAAGTAAATAAATATTGTACAGAAAAAAACGTCGGCCTAATTTGATACAGACTTTAAAATGTACCAAAGGCTCAGTTTGAAAATGTAATTATGAAAGTACCAGTTATGCTCTTTATGGAGCAATATTGAACAAAGTTAAAAAAAAAAAAAACAAAAACAAAAATAAAACATTATCAGCCTCGTAAATGTATTGAAGGAAAAGACAGTTTTGTTTGTTGAAAAAACTTTGATGTGATATGCTGTTACTTTTGTTATTTCTCTCAAACGAATAAAGATAGATTAATTTTCAAGATTTCCTTTTACTCAGAATAATGTCAGCTTCATTTTTCTCTAAAGAAAAGCTGTGACTGTTGAGCAGTCTAGCAGTAATTAGTGTATAGCGCATAGCCCCTAGAAGCTAGACTTATGACGGCACAGGAAACATAAGTTTTAGAGTTAAGAAAAACCTGTGGAAAGATAATGCAACAGGTCTGCCTTACAGAAACAAGGTTGGATGAAATAAATAATCTACTGTAAATGTCGATGATGTTGAACAGCAACATCAATTTTACAGGAGAGCGAAAAAACAATCTTGAAAAATATCAAATTCTGACATTAGCGGATATTTAAATTTTTTCTTGTGAGTCTCTATCCGTGGTTTGACTTGACATGTTTTTGCAGAAGATTCAGAAACATTATTTGATAGGAATAAAGTGAAATCTTGTTTTATTCAGATTTTTAACATAGGATATACGAGGTTCAACACCATCGATATTTTCTTTATAGAAGTGTTGCAAGATTCTTCTGCAGATTTAAGCCTATTACTAGTTTGTTTCACAAAATAGAATGCGGTGAAGGTATTAATAATAATAATAATAATAATAATAATAATAATAATAATAATAATAATAATTTATTTTAGCTGGCAGAGTTAAGGCCATAGAGCCTTCTCTTCCACTCAACCAGCAAAAAGTATACATACATATGTATGAACTTACAAGCTATAAAGAACATAATTTGATTTAGATAAAAGTTACGTGTATACAAGAGTTACTTATGAATTAAACAGTAAAATACTATGAACTATTAATTAAACAAATGAAATACAAACAGTGTAGCAGAATTAAACTAACATACATAGAATGTTAATATATTTCAAATAACGTTTGATAATAGGAAGAGATTATTGAGAAACAATTTTGAAAATACAGCGCTATCAGGATGCATGTGTAAAGAAAGAATTACCATAATGTAGTTAGTGACCGTTAAGTAGTATAATTAGAGTGAATTGCTAAGAAGGCCTTTTTTTAATATTTATTGTCTTGCAGCCCCTAATACTTTGTGACAAGGAATTCCATCGTCGCGAGGTGGATACTGTAAAAGATGATGAATAACAAGATGTTCTATAAAGAGGTATACTTAGCGTGCCACAGATATGTGATCTGGTATTTACGTCGTGGTTAGTGTATAGATAAGAGAAACGAGGCGAAAGGTAATTTGATATTGATGTGTGCAGAATTCGAAAAAGTAAAGACAAAGAGTGTAAAGTTCTACGTTCTTTGAGTCGGAGCCACGAAAGACTTGCGAAGGACGGTGATATGTGATCATATCGTCGGATATTGCATACGTATCTGACGCACATATTCTGAACTCGCTGTAATTTGACTGACAGTTCGGAACTTAGGTTACTTAACAAAATCACAATAATCGAAGTGCGGCATTACTAGGGTTTGTACTAGGGTAAGGTTTAGTTGCTGGGGCAAGAAGTTTCTTAAGCGACTCAAACAGTGAATGGAGGAACAGATTTTTTTTTTTTTTTTTTTAACTTGAAAATTCCAATTTAGATGATAGAGAAAGAAACCAAGATTTCTTTACGACAGATGAATAAGAGATTAGTGTGTTGTTATAGTTATCCTCGTAATATTTATTCAATTATGATAAATATATTAAGCTGGTTGAAGGTCACATACTGAAAATAAACATAGCCGCTCGCCGGCGCGCTCATAGTTAACATGCGGTCGGTCTTTGATAGAGATATTATTTTTAAACAACGCGCTTTGGCAGATATAATGTTTTTAAACAAAGTGCATTGATAGAGATACTGTTTTTAAACAACGCGTGACTTGGTGCAGCTGCGGCGTTGTCACGTTTTGCAGACTAAAATAAATCACACCATGCGACGAATGAGGAATGTAAATTTATTTATATGAAGTATGAATAAGAATTGGCAATACTATGACTCCACGTGGACATGACGAGCAGTCGTCACTTTCTGTACCGACTTCTATTAGCCGACACATGAGACATTATAGTGTAGATTGCTGTTAGTGTGAAAGAAATCCCGCGTCAAATGTGTGTGTATATAGAATACACCTTTGTGGGTGACTACTGTAGCCTACCACTCTCGCTTTGTTCCAGTATCAATTACATTATCCTTTAAATTAAAAATATAGGTTACAACCGGGCGTAAATATCCTCGATGAATTAATAACCAAATGCTATCGCGGACTCTTTCCTTTGAAGAGATAAGACATAGGTATAGGCCTTTCGTTATCCCGTGAAACTTTTCTACGTGTCAGAGGAAGAAGAAAGTGGACTGAGAAGCTTCCCTCCCTCCCTACGCTCCCACTTGTAGCCAGCGAGCTCGCTTATCCCCACCATAAGGTTCTAACTATATGCTACGGCGCACACAAGCATTTGGTTTCACGAGATAACGAAATGACGTACGTATAAGAGTTCGTTTATTGATTAAGCCTTTTCACATACCGCTCCGGTAACACGTCTAGCAATGAAGCGTTATCATTTTCAAATCTACTGACATATTCATGTCATTTCCACGTGGAGTCTAAAACAACACTGTCGTATCTCGAGTCCGACTAAAAATGTTAATAATCTTGATTTCAATTTTAATTGAAGGTCATCTTATAACTTAAAATTTATTTACTGTGTATGGTGGTATTTACAAAACAGTTATATTACCGGTTGTTGTGTATGGTTGTGAGACTTGGACTCTCACTTTGAGAGAGGAGATTAAGGGTGTTTGAGAATAAGGTTCTTAGGAAAATGTTTGAGGCTAAGAGAGATGAAGTTACAGGAGAATGGAGAAAGTTACACAACGCAGAACTGCACGTATTGTATTCTTCACCTGACATAATTAGGAACATTAAATCCAGACGTTTGAGACGGGCAGGGCATGTAGCACGTATGGGCGAATCCAGAAATGCATATAGAGTGTTAGTTAGGAGACCGGAGGGGAAAATAAATTGGGGAGGCCGAGACGCAGGTGGGAGGACAATATTAAAATGGATTTGAGGGAGGTGGGATATGACGATAGAAACTGGATTAATCTTTCACAGGATAGGGACCGATGGCGGTCTTATGTGAGGGCGGAATGAACGCCATTTGTAAGTAAGTAAGTAAGATGGTGGTAGAAATCAATGTACAGATATCACTACAAAAATACAGTAATTGTAACTAGGGATAATCTTTACAATGAAAACATGACAACATCGCTTCACATTACAAGTATTGACGTGTGCAAAAAAACACATATCCAACGAAGCTTGCCGGTAGGGAACTAATTAACCGCGGCAACCATACTACAGAGCGTTCAGCTTGGGTCTTGTACGATAAAGCATACGCATGGGCGGCGCGCGGCGCGCGATGTAGACAGCGGCTAACTTCTATCTGTGACGCCAGGGAACCTCTCTAATATGCCTACACACGTCTCGATATTACTGTGTTATACACAAAAATTGTTACTGTAAGTATACATCAAACTCGATATTGTGTGTGACAATACACAGGTAAAAAAAAAAAAAAAAAAAACAACAATTCAATAGCACAGAACACACTGCATCGTTATGCAAACGGTTAAAGTGTCGGCATTCCAAGTTGGAGGCCTAAGTTCTAATTCTGGTCACGTGACATTGATGTCACTTTCTCGTGACACTCCCATTTCCCCTGCTAAGCAAACTTTCTCGTTATACTTCCGTTTCCCTATCTAACTCAGCTTTCAAAGCATTACGATTCCACGAGGAATTCCTCTGCTTTGTCAGCCAGCATTGTAATGTATCACATTGTAGATGTACGACAGGGGTTTAGTACGTGAACAGTCGCTAGAACTGGAAGGAAATAAGGGCAATAAAGAATAGAATACAGTATAACAGCATCTTGTAGAACATTCTTGGGCACAACGAGGAAGTAAAACGGAACTTAGAAACCCTCGTCCATGTCCATTTCGTTTACACTGTCTTAAAACAAACGCACATTAGGCACTGTACACCAGTGATGGATTTGAGGCGAACAACGAGAGCTGAAAGTTCATAAAAGCCTTATACAATCCGTCACCGAGCAATGCTTACCTTCCTATGTACTCGTCTCAGTCGGGGAAAGTGGAGTGAGGAGTTAAAGAGAAATCTGCAGAGACTCAAATGAGTTATTAGTAAAATAACCGTACATTTCCTAACAAACATATTTTAATTTTTCACACAAGTCATTATTTTTGACTGCCTCCGTGGTTTGTTGGTCAGCATGCTGGCTTGCAGATCCGGAGGTCCCGGGTTCGATTCCCGGGCTCGGCTCTCCGTGAATTTTTCTTGAAGAAGAAAAGAAGTTACCTGGGTGTCTAGAGTCTGGAAATTTGTATGAATGTGAGTGTAATTGTGAGTGTGCCGGGTTAATATTGACCAAAATATAAAATACATCAGGACTGTCGCTGGGCAGTAACCTGAACACACGTTTCAGCGTCACATTGTTGGCAAGTAACTCAATCTGTTAGCACAACCATAAAGCATCTAATAGATGCTATAGAGTTACCAACAACGAAAAGAAGTCATTATTTTTAAGCTCACGCAAAAGACTGCGATTACAAATGAACTACAATATATAATTCTATGAAAACAAAATTTCCCGTTTCTCTCTTTAATTCTGTAATTTCGAAGACTATTTGACCGTGTCCTACAGGCTAATCATAGGCTACATAAAACAATATTATATTGTTGAATCAAGTTGCAATATTTTTTATTTTATTTTTGTAGGGTTATTGATTAGTCGCGGGCATGTTTTTTTGTTGTTTTTTTTTTATCTTGTTACGTGTTACACTGTACTTGTGAAACACACGCTATCAAGTTCAAACTGACACCAAAGCTAGACGCAAAGCGCGTATCCAAGCAGCGTGTTATAGGACCTTGGAGTGTAGAGATACTGCCACACTCAGGTACTTTGTGTGGATTTCAAGCTCGTGGCTACACGCTTCTCTGGAGTAGTCACAAGCCGGCAATTCAAGTCTACAAATGTACGAAAACGCGTGATTTTTCATAACATCACCACCAATATCATCGTAATACCTTAGCAGCGGCGGTCAAAAAGCCAATTAAAAATACAGATCATGAATATATGAATCGGAAATCAGAATTTCCGCCCAGACGTGTGTCTGCAATGTCAATTAGTAGTGGTCTCTAATTGTCATAGCAATGTGAAATATAGGCTATCGTCTGTTTACAAGCGAAACACATTCAGTTAAAAATATTACTTCTAAGAAAAAGACATATCTATGTAATATACAGTAATGGCAAAAAAACCGGACCGACCCTTGTAGCTGATTTCAGAGTCACAGATTCAAATTTTGTTAGTCACAAAACACATCCATCTTGTATAATTAATTGTAACAATGAAATTTATTGTATTTGTTCGATTCTTACCGTGTTCTGTTTCCTTCAGTGCCTCAAACGTACAGAAGTTAAAACTTTGAGAGTTTTATTTTCATCTGGCATCAATATTACATTTCTACCTCTATTCGGCAAAGATAACTGCGTATTTTTACATTAAATAGCAGTCCATACCTCTGGCTTCACTATCCATAATGAAATTACCACAGTTAGACACAATACACAGCACAGGATTCTTTTGTATCAGCTACAAGAATCGGCCCGGTTTTTTTCTTGCCACTACTGTACATAATGTAAGTGTCTTAAACTTACAAGTGAAAAATTAAATACATATAAAGAGAAACAATTTATTAAGAATTATATTTTGAGGATGATTCAGTTTTGTTAAGAGCTTTCAAAACGTCTTTTTCTAAGAGGTAATATTCTTCACTTAATGTATTTTGCTTGAAAACCGACGATATACTGTATAAGGGAGTAAGCAAGGCGTATTTTTCAGAAGAGGTTGGAATTCCAAAATGGTAAATATTCGCTTGAGTCCCTACAAGTGAGCCAACAACTGGATTTAGTCATTGGTATCAACCTCAGCGAGTAGAATGCCTTTTTGTTCACCTGAAGACAAAAGCTATAACTAGATACGACCACGGGTTCAGCCGTATCGGCGAAACACTGAACTAAACTTCCTACATCACTTCCGAACCGCAGAGCGCATGTAACATCAGGCCTGCCAACCTTCGAGAGCTGGAATGTGGGAAATGGGAATTTATTAGGTGATATGCTTTATAATAATAATAATAATAATAATAATAATAATAATAATAATAATAATAATAATAATAGGACAATTTTTTTACTAATGGCGGGAACATGACTTTGTCAATCACCCATACTAAGCCAGTTGTTAGAAGAGCAATTAACTTAACCGACAGTGTTGCCCAGAGTGCGCCATAGGAGGCTGGTCTTTGCTGCATTGGCGATGAGATGAGACGATTGAGATTTGTTGGGATGCCACGGGGGAACAGGAGCTCCCGGAGAAAACCACTGTGATAACTGGGTCATGGACTTGTCCAACATATCATAAATCGGGGGTACACCGGCCATCGAACCTGCGTCCACAGGATTATGAGCTCTAGCGACTGGACCACCGTGGCAGATTGCACAAAAACATAACATAAAACACAAAGGTTATCCGATCACCTCTAAATCCCGGATATTATCGTGTCAATGCGGGAGAGCGGAAGTCGTAGCTAATTGCGGACGACTCATGCATTATGGCATGAAAGTTGGTAGGTCTGTGATTTAGCCACAAACTGATGACAACAAACCTACAGCAGCAAACTGCTTCCGATACTGCTAGTCCCTTTGGCGCGCAGTATAGCCTACCTAAATTTGGAAACTTTGCAAGGTTTTGTGTATTTCAAGAACAGGAAAGAGTCAAGTTGCTTCTCTTCGAGGAAATTCTAAATTTCTAAAACGTAGTTGAGCTCCTTCCAGACCGCCCAGTACTGCGTGTTGTCTAACAAATCTACGCAGCAGGGGCGTATTTTGTGGACTACCGGGGCTACCGGCGGTAGCCCAAGGAAATTACAAAAGAAAAAGTTTATAATATAACATAATGTAATAATTTTGTGTTATTGGTTTTACCACAGTAATTAAAATTAAAGTAATTGTTAGATTTATATGCGCTCTCTGCTCTCGAAAAGAAACAAGTTGTCAAGGCGGCATCACTGGAGAAACCGCTTGCTACGTGAGGTAGCCTGTGACCGTACCGCGTACGCTGCCCTTCGCACAACTGCCCATCTCTTCTGTTTCCATCGTGCAGTGTAAGGCCGGGTGAGTTGCCGCTCTCGAGATCGGTTTCTTCGCAGGCGCGAAGCAACAATACGCTTAGCACGCTAGCTCATGAATGTAATTGTGTTATTGCAGTGCAGTATTTTAAATTTGTGATTTGTTCGAGTGTCTAAGAGTTATATTAATTGTGAATTATTAAGTTTTTAATTTCCCAATTAAGTGATATTGTGAAAAATATGGCAGAACAAGTTTCTGGAGAGGTTTGTGTTGAAAATGACTGTGTAATAGAAGGTTTATTAAAAGTGTCTTTTAACCGTTGTACATACAACGAGGAAGTTGAAATTGTGAAAATGGAAAGACCAACTCCTGAGTTAAATTTGTCCATGGACGTAAAAGAAAAACAGCGTGAGTACACACGCCATTTCACTTCAACATCATATGGTAAGTGGAATTGGTTGTGTGGTAGTTCTAAACTGTCTAAACTATTTTGCTGGCCATGTTTGTTATTTAGCCGCGAAACTAATGTGTGGTCAAAAGAGGGTTTTCTAATATCAACTCCCTTCGAAAGGCAGTCCTAAAACACGACAAATCAAAAGCTCATATTTGTAGTAGCATGAACTTTGCAAACTTTGGGAAGACAAGAATTGATTTACAGCTAGATAAGCAAAAAGCTCTACATATCAACCAACACAATGCTCTGTGGAAAAAAAAAATCGGGAGATTTTACTGCATCTTATTAACGCAGTCTGCTTTCTAGGAAAACAAGAATTGGCTTTTCGGGATCATAATGAGAGTGTGGAATCAGATAACAGAGGAAATTATATTGAATATTTAAGTTCCTTAAGTGAATTTGACCATTTACTGGCCAATCATCTTGAGAGTTCAACAGTATTTCGTGGTACTTCTCCCGCAATTCATAATGACTTAATATTTGCTATAAGTGGGGTTATGATAAAGAACATAAAATCTGAAATAGAAGAAACACCTTTTGCGGCCATTGTTGTTGATGAAACAAGTGACTGCTCTAATCAGAGTCAATTGTCCACTGTTTTAAGATACGTCGATAGTACTGCCAATGTTCAAGAACGGTTTATAGGATTCACAAATGTCAGTTCGGGCAAAACTGCTGCTGCTTGGTTTCAGCATGTGGAAGGTGTTATAGCAGAATACAATGTCGGCAATAAGTTAATTGCACAGACATACGATGGTGCTTCAGTTATGGCGGGAAATATTAATGGCTTAAAAGCAAAAGTTCAAGGAAAGTATCCTCAAGCACTATTTGTCCATTGTTACAGCCATGTTCTCAATTTAGTTTTGCAACAAACTACTTCATCCATTCCAGAATGCCGCATTTTTTTTCAAAACACTGTCGGGTTTAGCTGCATTTTTCTCATCATCTCCTAAAATATCAGAAAAAGTCAAGAATTTATTAAAAAGAAACTCCCAAAAGTAGCACCAACTAGATGCAATTTTACATCTCGGCTTGTAAATACAGTAAAGTAATACAGAGAACAACTGACTGCTTTCTTTGAAAATATCATTTGTAATGACTCTGAAGAAAACTGGGTTGATGATGTAATTGTGCAGGCTCAAGAATATTTGTATTTTTTCCACACAGTTTCAGAATATATTTCTTCTTGAAGTCAATGCTAGAGTGTTCGCACATAGAGATGTGCTCTAAAATATTCTTCAGACAAAACGTCTAGACATAGCATACTGCTTGCAAGAGGTATCAAAGTTAAAAAATACTATATTCGAGTTCAGACGTAGTGGGTTTCCGTCCATATGGAGTAATATGGAAAATGAAAATTCTTCAGCCAATACAATGGAACCACCATTAAAGCGAAGAAAAGGAGATGATGAATTGAAATACAGGCAGCTGTACTACAGCATACTAGATCGTATGCACATGGAAATTACTGACAGATTTTCTGATTATGGAAAGCTTCAGTTCACATATCTTCTAGATTCTCAAAAATGTTCTGCTTATAGAGGAAACTTCCCGAATGAGGCACTAAACAAATTATTTCAGTCCTATAACAGTCACTTTGATCAAGTACGTTTGAAAAATGAATTAAGTGTAATATATTCAGCAGAGGTCTTTGATTTTTCGAACAAACCTATCCATGAAATATTATCTGCCATATATGAAAACCAGCTGAACCAAGTTATTCCTGAAGTCCTTAAATTGGCAACATTAATTGTGACAATACCAGCTACGTCAGCATCAGTAGAAAGAACATTTTCTGCGTTGAAGAGAATAAAATCCTACTGTAGATCAACTTATACATAAGAACGTTTATCCGGCTTGGCACTGATGTCCATTGAAAAGTCATTTCTACAGAAACTTCGCAAGCGGCCCAACTGTAATTTCAATGACGAAGTCATCAAAGTATTTTCGTCCCATTCAAGACGTCTGGAATTCATATATAAATAGGTAAGGAATTTTATTATAGGGACTTTAAAATATATTTTGTGTAATAATAGGGTCAGTGGTAGCCCAGGCCCTTAAACCAGTATACGCCACTGCTACGCAGGCGTCAATATAAGATACGTGCAAATGTTTTAATACTCGTATAAGATCGTTAAAACTCGAAATACATCAAAACCAGTTCTACTAGTAAAAACTAGTTTAAGTAAGTGTAGATTGATAGAAAGCGAGTTTTCGTAAGGTATAGTATCAGTGAAGGTTAGGTTTGGTTTGTTTAGGCTTTTGATAGGCCTTGCATATACACTTTTTGTTCATACCTTTGTTTGTTTAAACTAGTTTCTACTAGTTGATACTGGTTTTGGCGGATTTCGGGCTCTGACGGTAACATAAGTAACGCAACTCAAATAATGAAATCAACAGACTTGGTTTTGCTGAAGTGACGCATTCGAGGTGCGAGGTTCGCCTCGCACAAATCCGGACTTCACGAGAGATAGTGAGTGGTTTATATAGCTGCGAGATGCGCAGACCTCGTACCTCGCAGCTATAGAAACCTCTCACTATCTCTCGTTAGTCCGGATTTGTGCGAGACGAACCTCGCCCCTCGAATGCGTCGGTTCAGAAAAACCAAGGCTTCAATTGAACGGACAAGCGAAAACAAAAGAAAAGTTTTTAATTTATTTCCACAGCAAAGACACAACCTCACAGTCTCTCTCTAGAAACAGTCACCGTATAAAAAGAGCTTGTCATGGCAACGTAATATTTAATGTCTTTATAGAGGCAGAAAGCAACGGTCGTAAACGAGATTTATGGGTTCTTAATCGATTATCGTAATTTAGAAACAAAGGGATTGTTTGACCACGTGGGCAGCAAGACGCAAGGTCATCGCTTAATATGAAAGCAAAAAAATATACAATGTAAAACACGCACATTTAACACCCTCGTGAGGGACAACCAAAGCGAGACCATAGCATTTTTAATAGTAATCGATGCCCTTTGAGTAACAGCGGACCACGGATTACCGTCAACTAAAACACGGAAGCCAGCTTCCACGATCGACGCTGTATGAACACTACGATCGTGTGTGTATTCGAAAGCCCTTTCACGACATGAACATTTTTCCATTGTTCATATGATGTCCCGCGATATCTAACGCGGACAAATGGTATCATATCCAATGTCAATGCCAAGTCAAAAGTAAAAAAAAAGCAACGGCGAAAATTGAAAATAAAAGAAAAACAAAATATTTCCATCCAGGAAGAGATACTTTCTCTTTGTTTTATGTGAACTGCATAGAACTTTCATGCTAATATACTGTGATGAACCTGTACACAAATGGCTGTAATTTTCGCAGTCCTGTGGAAGTCAGAATTTTTAACAACAATAACAAATTTTTACATAATTAGGCCTACATTTTTGCTAACACTCAAAATTTTTATTGTTTGATAACAATTTTGACACAACTATTTCAAAAAGGAGTGATCCATAAATAGGTTAATTACAAGCAAAGGAAAAACGTGCGTTATCCACACCTAGACAATACAATATAACAGATTTTGAGCAGAGGCGTACGCAAGGGGGGGGGGGGAGTTGCCGGGTTTGAATCCCCCCTAGAACTTTCAGAAAAAAAAAAGACATATTTAGGATTTAGGGTTGAGTAGCGTATTTTTTTTATCATAATCGTTTTCCCTTGCCTAATTTTTCACTGTCAGAGTAACAAAATCTACATCGACAAAAGGTGCAGCCCTGCTACCCCTCCTTCAATATAATCTCTGTGTTTGGTGCTGCGGCATTTCGAATTATAACATTGCTATCTTTATTATATTATATTATACCGCCTAGTACCGACCTTGTAAATGAAGCTGACACAATACGAAATGTAACTTGTGAAACATATTGAAAAGGTTGTTTCAGCAGTTTTGCAGAGCAGATGTTAAATATTGTGCATTTCGATTTTAAATTAATTTTAATATCGGTATTGAGCCGTTCGTTAGTTTGAGTGCTGACTTTATTTGAAATGTTCGTTTAACGTTTTGAGCATTCAACAGTTCATATTTTCAATATAAACTTCACATTATTATCGTTCCGAGTTCTTTGAATGTTTAAGCGACCGCAAAGGTCAGTTTTACAATATATATTTAGAAAAAAAGTGATTCTCGAGAGGTTAGTGGAAATTTCACATTGGCAAATGTGTCTTCGCAGCAGCAGCGTGACGATATTGTAGCGAACGTTCTTCCTGGAGCTATAGGCATCCAACAAGGAAAACTCGGTGCGCACAAAACAAGCGGGCGTGACTATTTCGCGCAGATGACGTATGCTCCCGTTTCCAGCATGCTCTCAAGCCTACTGCAGGGGAGTAAGAGAGGTATGGCATGCGAGCCGCGAGGAGTCGAGCTGAGTTTTGTTTGTAGGATACCTATAGTTTCACATCCGCCTGTGAAAACTCGGCTGCTGACAATAATAATAATAATAATAATAATAATAATAATAATAATAATAATAATAATAATAATAGTAATAATAACACTTATGGCTTTTAAGGAACCCGGAGGCTTATTGCCGCCCTCACATAAGCCCGCCATCGGTCCCTATCCTGAGCAAGATCAATCCAGTCTCTATCATCATATCCCACCTCCCTCAAATCCATTTTAATATTATCTTCCCATCTACATCTCGGCCTCCCCAAAGGTCTTTTTCCCTCCGGCCTCCCAAGTAACACTCTATATGCATTTCTGGATTCGCCCGTACGTGCTACATGCCCGCCCATCTCAAAGTCTGGATTTAATGTTCCTAATTATGTCAGGTGAAGAAAATAATGCGTTCAGTTCTGCGTTGTGTAACTTTCTCCACTCTCCTGTAACTTCATCCCTCTTAATCCCAAATATTTTCCTAAGCACTTTATTTCAAACAGACTTAACCTCTGTTCCTCTCTCAAAGTGAGAGTCTAAGTTTCACAACCATAAAGAACAACCGGTAATATAACTGTTTTATAAATTCTTTCAACTTTTTGAGAGTAGACTGGATGTTAAAAGCTTCTGAACCGAATAATAACAGGCATTTCCCATATTTATTCTGCGTTTAATTTCCTCCCGAGTGTCATTTATATTTGTACTGTAGCACCAAGATATTTTAATTTTTTCACCTTTTCAAAGGATAAACTTCCAATTTTTATATTTCTATTTCGTACAGTATTCTGGTCACGAGACATAGTCATTTACTTTGTCTTTTCGAGATTTACTTGCAAGCCTATATCTTTAATAATAATAGTAATAGTAATAATAATTAATAATAATAATAATAATAATAATAATAATAATAATACGAATAATACATAAAATTTAATTTAAAATACCGATAATGTGAATTGTAAACAATTTTAATGCCCCCCCCCTTGACAAAATTCTGCGTACGCCACTGATTTTGAGTAATGACACAGTCGTGAAGATAAATGCTTAAACCGTCAACGTTAATGATCTCGGCACTCATAATATTGAAAAGTTCCTCACTAACACTTTTGTGATTTCTCATGTTCTGATCGCTGGACGCGTGAAACGTCACCGTTTTGTAGGAATAGCATTTAAATCCATATGCAATATTCTGTGCACGGGTGGAATGGCATTTGTAAGTCCCTAGCGCGTTTACTCGACGGCCGCCGGGGACTGCACAGAACAGCACAACGCACTCTTTCGATATTCCCCGGATTTCTAACATCACAATGTTTACCTGTACCTTCTTTAAAGCAGAAATCGTTTCGTGAAAGACTTTCTCCCACAAACCCAATGTTATGAAGGCTAGGAACTGTATCATTCTTATCAGTGAAATGCCACGGAAATTGAAGTCCGTAATTATGTGGATCAATTTTATTCTTCATATTATTCTTCATAGTATTTAAAAATAGGCTTAAGGACTTTACTAATAGACGGTAATATATTATACACACTATTTAAAAGGTGTAATAGATGTTTTGTTATTTGAAGTGTTGTATCAGTGAAGTGTATTGTGTCAGTGAAGTTTTATAGTTTATAGTGGTAGTGCAAAGTATTTGAACAGCGAAATATTTTTGAAGTGTTAGTGAAATCAGGATATTATCAGTGAAATGTGTCGCAGTTCCAGTGCAGTGAGTGAGTTGATAGCGAAATTAGTGTAGTGCTGAAAGGTACTTGTGCATGTATGAACATAATTCTGTAGTGCTTGGGAAAAGTGGCACAAATCAAAAATGCTAATTTTACATGAGACGAAAAAAACTGTCTTCACACTGGTTTATGTCGATTTGATTTTCTTCTGTATGGATTATTGTAATGGGAGAAATACTTATGTCTCTTTTCCCAAGCGGGCAGATGTTCCGTAAGGTGTCAATAAATTAATGAAAAATGTTTGAGAAAACTGACTTATGCCACTTTTTCCAAGCATTGCAGGATTATACTCGTGAGTTTTAGTTCGAACTTAGGGTTAAAATACAAATTAGGTTTACTTTAAATATTATTTTAAATGATCGTGCTTCATTTAATTTGGGATGCTCATTATTATTATTATTATTATTATTATTACTATTATTATTATTATTATTATTATTATTTAGTATTAATTATTATTAGTATTATTACTAATTGTATTTTTTATTAATAGTGTTTATTATTTGTCATTATTGAATGTAATTAGTTACCACTGCCACCGGGTATTTACCCATTTGCAGTGTGAATAAATATATACATACTGTACATATTATTATTATTATTATTATTATTATTATTATTATTATTATTATTATTATTATTATTTAGTAGTAGTAGTAGTAGTAGTAGTAGTAGTAGTAGTAGTAGTAGTAGTAGTAGTAAAATCAAGAAAAATTATACAAACTCCGTATGCGAAGCAAGTTACAGACATTTGTTTCTCTATCAGGAATCGAACAGAGTTCCGCTGAATGTCCAGAAGGGAGTGCTATTGTATCAATGACAACGGGGAACAATAACCAGTTCAATTACGTTTCAGTTTTAAGAGCATTCTTTCTACTTTCGTTTTTAGGGTCAATTTAATTTCCAGTCCACGTGTCCTTCCCACAATGCAATGGTGTGAATGAATATTCCAATGGGTTGTGTTCAGTAACCACAGAAACGGATGTAACGATAAAACACAAAAACAAAGTCACTCCAGAGATGAGACACCATTCACACCTGACTGATACGACAGCTGTGAATTAAAATGTTCTATTTAGCTACCCATTCACAAACCAGTAACAAGCCAATTAAAAACTTTGAATTACGACCCCCTTCGCCAACGTCGAAGCGTCACAAAAGTTCGCATCTTTCAGACAACTGTGCTCGCCGACGGCAGTATCTGTGTACACAGACAGGTTATCATTATATGTTTTGCCACAACTTTTAATTGGATGAATTCTGATGCCACGCATTACAATCCAGACAATTTCCGTAAAATCAGTTTTCATCAATCCAAATCCACAGAGGATCAGGAATAAAAGTTACGGACGTAATTATACAGTGTGGTTCTAAAAGATGCCGACAAATATTAAGAGGTTGTTGAGTGGAGAAAATTTCTTACAGCGTAGTTCGAATAGCCTATTAATATCACTGTAGAATGCTGGGCTGAACAAGCATCACTAGAGTGTATTTAATTAAAACAATTAATATATCAAGATTAAGAGTGTTCCTTACAATTTACAGCAGTTCAAAATGCCTAACCTCTTCACAAGCTGCGGTAAGACGAGCATAAAGTCCATGTCAGTTGTAAAAGCATGTCTCATTTTGTCTATGAAACTTCTCATTAACACCTACGAAA